>NC_058080.1:366454759-366775661 GCF_014858855.1 Bufo gargarizans
GGTGTGTCTGTATCCTAAGGCTGTTATTAAGGGGCAACAGTGGATATAACAGGAAGAAGGGTATAAGTGGAGAGGAGGACAACTCCCAACTAGTCCAGACTGTTATGTGATGTCAGAGGACATTACAGGATGGAGGTATAAGAGGAGAAGACTACAACTATGTCCATGCTGTTATTATGTGATATCAGTGTGTCACTACCAGAGCTTTGAGACGTTCTCACAGCTCTGTTTCTCCACCCCTGTGATGATGTCATTACTAGAGCTTGGAGGAGTTCCCTCTGCCCTGTTTCTCCACCCCTGTGATGAGGTCTTTATTTTCTGTTTCCTTCCTCCCAGCTGTCTCTCCTGTGTTTGATTTCGCTTCCTTTAAATCACCCCTCCTCCTTTGTAGAGGTGCGGATTATACTTTTCATTTGAGCTGTATCTCTCGCTTGAGTAACTTCACCTGTGTGATATCTTTTCACTGGATCTGTGTTCTGCTGAAGCAAGTACTTTGGATATTGTCTGCTGACTTTGGATCTGTTATCACTGCAGCTGCAGCTCCTTCAGTTAAGTGCTCAGACATTGTGTGTTTCTTTTTCTTTGCTGACTGGATCCGAGGCGACCCCGGTTCCGTCCATATACTGAGCAGGGCACCGGTGGCCGTGCCCCTTCCACTATTGTAGGGGTTTCAGTGGTCATCAGTAGAGTTGAGCGGACACCTGGATGTTCGGGTTCGAGAAGTTCGGCTGAACTTCCCGGAAATGTTCGGGTTCGGGATCCGAACCCGACCCGAACTTCGTCCCGAACCCGAACCCCATTGAAGTCAATGGGGACCCGAACTTTTCGGCACTAAAAAGGCTGTAAAACAGCCCAGGAAAGAGCTAGAAGGCTGCAAAAGGCAGCAACATGTAGGTAAATCCCCTGCAAACAAATGTGGATAGGGAAATGAATAAAAATAAAATAAATAAAAATTAACCAATATCAATTGGAGAGAGGTCCCATAGCAGAGAATCAGGCTTCACGTCAGCCACCACTGCAACAGTCCATTCGCATATATTAAGGCCCAGGCACCCAGGCAGAGGAGAGAGGTCCCGTAACAGAGAATCTGGCTTCATGTCAGCAGAGAATCAGTCTGCATGTCATAGCAGAGAATCAGGCTTCACGTCAGCCACCACTGCAACAGTCCATTGTCATATATTTAGGCCCAGCACCCAGGCAGAGGAGAGAGGTCCCGTAACAGAGAATCTGGCTTCATGTCAGCAGAGAATCAGTCTGCATGTCATAGAAGAGAATCAGGCTTCACGTCAGCCACCACTGTAACAGTCCATTGTCATATATTTAGGCCCAGCACCCAGGCAGAGGAGAGAGGTCCCGTAACAGAGAATCTGGCTTCATGTCAGCAGAGAATCAGTCTGCATGTCATAGCAGAGAATCAGGCTTCACGTCAGCCAACATTGGAACAGTCCATTGGCATATATTTAGGCCCGGCACCCAGACAGAGGAGATGTTCATTCAACTTTGGGTTGCCCCGCAATATAATGGTAAAATGAAAATAAAAAGAGGATTGAATGAGGAAGTGCCTGTAATGACCGTCAACACGCACAGGGAGGAAAAAGGGAAAGTCCTGCCCAAGGGAGAGGGAAAGGTGGTGACCCCTTAACTCTCCTTGCGGCTGGCACCTGACTGCCCTGACATCCCTAGACGGGTTCCTCACCCGTGCGGCGATCACGTGCCTAAACCCTGGCTTTCCCTGAAATGAACCCTAGATAATGAACGGGCCGGTGGGATCGCTAGTCCTCACCACTGCACTAAGAGGGAAACACCAGGGAGAGGACAGACAAACACAGACAAACACAAACAACCAGGTGGACGACAACAACTGTCCACAAAGGTCCAACAGGGATCCGGAGGGTAGCGTTCTGGATCAACTACCAGAGAACGCAGCAACACAGCTCCAGTGGGTCAGAATAGATGTCCAGGCAGGAAGCTCTATATCTGGCAACCAGAGAAGTGTGAGAGGGGAATATAAGGAGGATTGGGAGTGCTGGACAAGGAACAGCTGAGAGAAGGAGCTACGGATCCCTGAGTGAGCCAAAAGGGTTTGCAAAGCAAACCCAGAAAGCTACAATAAGGAAACATCCCTATCTTACATAGAGCGTGCAGCCAACCGCTGCGACCTCCTGACCCCGGGTACAACGGAGTCAGGCGTGGCTCTTGACACCCTCGTGACAGTACCCCCCTCTCTATGAGGGGCCTCTGGACACTCAGGACCAGGTCTCTCAGGATGAGAGGCATGAAAAATCCGAACTAGCCTGTCAGCGTTTACCTCAGACGCAGGAACCCACATTCTTTCCTCGGGACCGTAACCTCTCCAGTGCACCAGATATTGGAGAGAGCGGCGGACCCGACGAGAATTAATAATTTTGGATATCTGAAATTCTAAATTACCATCCACGACAACAGGAGGGGGTGGCAGCGGTGACGGTTCTAGAGGTGGAACATATTTTTTGAGTAACGACTTATGAAAGACATTATGGATTTTAAAAGTCTGAGGCAACTCCAGGCGAAAAGCCACGAGGTTGATGATGGCTACAATCTTGTACGGGGAACCTTCAATTTGATATTTCTAGTAGATAACCACACATAGTCATTCACTCCTAGGTCCGGACCTGGCGATCGTCTCTTATCAGCCATGCATTTGTATTTACCTCCCATATTTTTCAAGTTAGCTTGCACCTTCTGCCATACCGATGAAAGAGATGACGAAAACCGTTCCTCTTCGGGAACCCCAGAAGACCCCCCCTCTTTGAAAGTACAAAATTGGGGATGAAAACCATATGCACCAAGAAATGGTGACTTGCCAGTGGATTCCTGACGGCGATTATTTATTGCAAACTCAGCTAAGGGTAAATATGATGACCACAACTCTTGGTTTTCAGACACAAAACATCTTAGATATGTCTCCAGGTTTTGGTTGGTACGCTCAGTCTGTCCATTCGACCGAGGATGGAAAGCTGAGGAAAAGGACAAGTGAACCCCCAAACGGGAACAAAAAGCTTTCCAAAATTTAGAAATAAACTGGGTTCCCCGATCCGAAACAACATCGGAGGGGACCCCGTGAAGCTTCACGATCTCACTGACGAATACCTGAGCAAGAGTTTTAGCATTAGGTAGTGCGGGTAACGCAATGAAGTGTGCCATTTTGCTAAACCTGTCCACTACTACCAAAATAACTGTTTTACCCGCAGACAAAGGTAAGTCAGTGATAAAATCCATAGACAGATGTGTCCATGGTCTATTGGGAATGACGAGTGGTAATAGAGGACGTGTATGTGAAACCTTTGCGCGCGCACAGGTAGAACAAGAAGACACAAAATCCAATACATCCTGACGCAACCTTGGCCACCAAAAACAACGAGACAATAGCTCCAAGGTTGCTTTACCACCCGGGTGCCCAGCAAGTGCCGAATTATAATGTTCCTTTAATAATTCGAGACGTAGGTTCAACGGTACAAACAATTTCTCTGAGGGGCAAGAGACCGGGGCGTCCCCCTGGGCCTCTAACACCTTCCCCTCCAAAGCAGAGTGTACCGCAGAGACAACCACTCCTCTTTGAAGAATGGGCACCGGATCACTCACATTACCCCCTCCAGGGAAACAACGAGATAGTGCATCAGCCTTGGTATTCTTTGCCCCAGGACGATAGGTAATCACAAAGTTAAACCTGGTAAAAAATAGCGACCACCTAGCCTGTCTAGGGGTGAGACGCTTAGCTGATTCGAGGTACAGCAGATTTTTGTGGTCCGTAAACACAGTGACGGGGTGGACTGCCCCCTCTAAGAAGTGACGCCACTCCTCAAACGCAAGTTTAATAGCTAACAGTTCCCTATTGCCAATATCGTAGTTCTGTTCTGCTGCAGATAGTTTTTTAGAAAAGAAAGCACAAGGACGCCATTTGCCAGGAGACGGACCCTGAGACAGTACAGCCCCCACTCCCACCTCTGATGCATCGACTTCAACAATAAAAGGCTGAGAGACATCAGGTTGGACTAGTACAGGTGCTGAGGTAAACCTCTCTTTTAGAGAGGAAAAAGCAACTTTAGCGGCGTCAGACCATTTAGAAAAATCAGTCCCCTTCTCTAGTCATGTCAGTAAGGGGTTTTACGATCACCGAGTAATTTTTAATGAATTTCCTATAGAAATTCGCGAAGCCCAAGAACCGTTGTAATGCTTTGAAGTTCTCAGAAAGATCCCAATCTAAAATTGCCTGGACCTTCCTAGGATCCATACGGAAACCTGACGCAGATAAATAATAACCTAGGAATTGTATCTCCTGAACGGCAAAAACACATTTTTCAATTTTAGCATATAATTCATTCGTCCGTAGGACCTGTAGTACTTGTCTGACATGCTCCTCATGTGTTCTCAGATCAGACGAATAAATTAAGATATCATCTAGGTATATTACCACAAACCTGCCGATTAGATGACTAAAAATGTCATTAACGAAATGTTGAAAGACGGCAGGAGCATTGGTCAGGCCGAAAGGCATAACTAGATTTTCATAATGCCCCTCAGGGGTGTTAAAAGCTGTTTTCCACTCATCCCCCTCTTTAATACGAATCAGATTGTAGGCCCCCCTAAGATCGAGTTTGGAGAACCACCTAGCACCCGCAATCTGGTTAAACAGGTCAGGAATGAGAGGAAGAGGGTATGGGTCTCGGATGGTTATCCGATTTAATTCACGAAAATCTAGGCAAGGACGCAGGCCCCCATCTTTCTTTTTAACGAAGAAAAACCCTGCAGCCACGGGTGAAGAAGAGGGTCTGATGTGTCCCTTAGCCAAACTCTCGGAGATATAATCCTTCATGGCTTGTCTCTCTGGACCTGAAAGATTATATAACCTGGTCTTGGGTAATTTTGCGCCAGGAATAAGGTTAACGGACGATGAGGTGGTAACTTCTGACAACCTTTTTCAAAAAAAACGTCCTCAAAGTCCGAAACAAAAGTAGGTAGGGTAGCTATGGAGGCGACTAAGCAATTGCTATTTTAGCAATTTTCTCTGCACGGCTCACTCCACTCCAATATCTCCCTGGCCTGCCAATCCACCACTGGATTGTGCGCTACCAACCAGGGAAGACCCAGCACTACCGGAGCGGGAAGCCCCTCCAGAACATAACATGAGAGCATCTCGTTATGGTGGTCCCCTACCCGAAGGTGTAAGTTATGAACAATGTGGGTGAGATTTCTCTGAGACAGAGGAGCAGAATCAATAGCAAATATGGGAATAGGTCTCTGTAGTGTACAGAGAGACAAACCCATAGTGCAGGCAAAATGGGCATCTATCAAATTTACCCCTGCTCCACTGTCTAGAAAGAAAGAAATAGTCTCTGTCTTATCACCAAAAACAATAACCGCTGGCAACACAAATTGTGATGTACGTATGGAGGAAACGTATACCCCCCGGCTGACATCCTCCACACAGCCTGGGGTTAGTAGTTTTCCGACGTTTTTTTTGTTTCTGAGGAAAGAAGGACAGACATTAATGAAATGACCCCTCTCCCCACAAAAAAAACAAACCCCACGCCTACGGCGAACCACAGGAGGACGGACCTGACGAGTAGTTCCTCCTAGCTGCATAGGCTCGTCTAAGTCCATACAGACTAACTGCTGCTTGGGAGGGGTTACCAATGGCTCCGGTTTTTTCAACCTGTCCCTAAGGCGTCTATCTATACGGATAGAAAGGGACATAACTGCATCAAGGGAAAAGGGGGTCTCATACAATGCAAGAGCATCCTTAACCCTTTCGGATAACCCAGAGCAGAACTGACTCCTGAGAGCCGGGTCGTTCCATTGGGTATCCGTAGCCCATCTACGGAAGTCAGAGCAATACTCCTCTACTGGCCGCTCTCCTTGTAGGAGTCTCCGTAATTTTGATTCAGCCAGTGCGACTCGGTCAGGGTCGTCATATATGAGACCCAAGGCCCCGAAAAACTCATCCACTGACCGAAGCGCCTGAGAATCAGTAGGTAAAGAGAACGCCCAGGACTGCGGGTGCCCCTGCAGCAGGGAAATAACCACACCCACCCGCTGTTCTTCATTGCCAGAGGAGTAAGGGCACAGTTTAAAGTATAATTTACAGGCCTCATGGAAAATCAAAAACTTGTCCCTTCCCCCAGAAAATCTGTCAGGGAGAGGGACCTTGGGTTCCGCAACAACCTGGTTACCAGTAGCAACCGCTGGGCTTGTGGTCTGTTGTAATTGCTGCTGTTGCTGGAGGACCGACGCCTTCAATCCTGCCACCTCCAAAGACAAGCCATGAGATTGTTCGGACAGAGCAGCAATTTGATCCATACTGGATTCTAAGTAGGTAAAAAAATAAAATAAAAATTTATTTTTTTTAACCTACACAAAAATAAGGGCCAGATATAATGTAATGACCGGCAACACGCACAGGGAGGAAAAAGGGAAAGTCCTGCCCAAGGGAGAGGGAAAGGTGGTGACCCCTTAACTCTCCTTGCGGCTGGCACCTGACTACCCTGACGTCCCTAGACGGGTTCCTCACCCGTGCGGCGATCACGTGCCTAAACCCTGGCTTTCCCTGAAATGAACCCTAGATAATGAACGGGCCGGTGGGATCGCTAGTCCTCACCACTGCACTAAGAGGGAAACACCAGGGAGAGGACAGACAAACACAGACAAACACAAACACCCAGGTGGATGACAACAACTGTCCACAAAGGTCCAACAGGGATCCGGAGGGTAGCGTTCTGGATCAACTACCAGAGAACGCAGCAACACAGCTCATAGATGTCCAGGCAGGAAGCTCTATATCTGGCAACCAGAGAAGTGTGAGAGGGGAATATAAGGAGGATTTGGAGTGCTGGACAAGGAACAGCTGAGAGAAGGAGCTACGGATCCCTGAGTGAGCCAAAAGGGTTTGCAAAGCAAACCCAGAAAGCTACAATAAGGAAACATCCCTATCTTACATAGAGCGTGCAGCCAACCGCTGCGACCTCCTGACCCCGGGTACAACGGAGTCAGGCATGGCTCTTGACACCCTCGTGACAGTGCCATGGAGTACAATAATATATGGTTAAGGGGAGGTAGTTAATGTCTAATCTGCACAAGGGATGGACAGGTCCTGTGGGATCCATGCCTGGTTCATTTTTA
This sequence comes from Bufo gargarizans, assembly GCF_014858855.1. Taxonomy (NCBI): domain Eukaryota; kingdom Metazoa; phylum Chordata; class Amphibia; order Anura; family Bufonidae; genus Bufo; species Bufo gargarizans. The sequence goes on from NC_058080.1 coordinate 366,461,915, forward strand.
TGAACGTCAGCTTGTCCACATTGGCTGTAGAAAGGCGGCTGCGTTTGTCTGTAATGACGCCTCCTGCCGTGCTGAATACACGTTCAGACAACACGCTGGCCGCCGGGCAGGCCAGCACCTCCAAAGCATAAAAGGCTAGCTCTGGCCACGTGGACAATTTAGAAACCCAGAAGTTGAATGGGGCCGAACCATCAGTCAGTACGTGGAGGGGTGTGCACACGTACTGTTCCACCATGTTAGTGAAATGTTGCCTCCTGCTAACACGTTGCGTATCAGGTGGTGGTGCAGTTAGCTGTGGCGTGTTGACAAAACTTTTCCACATCTCTGCCATGCTAACCCTGCCCTCAGAGGAGCTGGCCGTGACACAGCTGCCTTGGCGACCTCTTGCTCCTCCTCTGCCTTGGCCCTTGGGCTTCCACTTGTTCCCCTGTGACATTTGGGAATGCTCTCAGTAGCGCGTCTACCAACGTGCGCTTGTACTCGCGCATCTTCCTATCACGCTCCAGTGCAGGAAGTAAGGTGGGCACATTGTCTTTGTAGCGTGGATCCAGCAGGGTGGCAACCCAGTAGTCCGCACACGTTAAAATGTGGGCAACTCTGCTGTCGTTGCGCAGGCACTGCAGCATGTAGTCGCTCATGTGTGCCAGGCTGCCCAGAGGTAAGGACAAGCTGTCCTCTGTGGGAGGCGTATCGTCATCGTCCTGCCTTTCCCCCCAGCCACGCACCAGTGATGGGCCCGAGCTGCGTCGGGTGCCACCCCGCTGTGACCATGCTTCATCCTCATCCTCCTCATCCTCCTCCTCATCCTCGTCCTCCTGGTCCTCCAGTAGTGGGCCCTGGCTGGCCACATTTGTACCTGGCCTCTGCTGTTGCAAAAAAACTCCCTCTGAGTCACTTCGAAGAGACTGGCCTGAAAGTGCTAAAAATGACCCCTCTTCCTCCTCCTCCTCCTCCTCCTGGGCCACCTCCTCTTCCATCATCGCCCTAAGTGTTTTCTCAAGGAGACATAGAAGTGGTATTGTAACGCTGATAACGGCGTCATCGCCACTGGCCATGTTGGTGGAGTACTCGAAACAGCGCAACAGGGCACACAGGTCTCGCATGGAGGCCCAGTCATTGGTGGTGAAGTGGTGCTGTTCCGTAGTGCGACTGACCCGTGCGTGCTGCAGCTGAAACTCCACTATGGCCTGCTGCTGCTCGCACAGTCTGTCCAGCATGTGCAAGGTGGAGTTCCACCTGGTGGGCACGTCGCATATGAGGCGGTGAGCGGGAAGGCCGAAGTTACGCTGTAGCGCAGACAGGCGAGCAGCGCAGGATGTGAACGCCGGAAGCGCGAACAGACGGCCCGCACTTTATGCAGCAGCTCTGACATGTCGGGGTAGTTGTGAATGAACTTCTGCACCACCAAATTCAGCACATGCGCCAAGCAAGGGATGTGCGTCAAACCTGGCTAGTCCCAGAGCTGCAACGAGATTTCGCCCATTATCACACACCACCAGGCCGGGCTTGAGGCTCACCGGCAGCAACCACTCGTCGGTCTGTTGTTCTATACCCCGCCACAACTCCTGTGCGGTGTGGGGCCTGTCCCCCAAACATATGAGTTTCAGAATGGCCTGCTGACGTTTACCCCGGGCTGTGCTGAAGTTGGTGGTGAAGGTGTGTGGCTGACTGGATGAGCAGGTGGAAGAAGAGGAGGAGGAAGCCGAGTAAGGAGGAGGTGGCAACAGGAGGCAAAGAATGTTGCCCTGCGATCCTTGGCGGCGGAAGGACGTGTGCCAAACAGCTCTCCGCCTGGGGCCCAGCTGCCACTACATTTACCCAGTGTGCAGTTAGGGAGATATAGCGTCCCTGGCCGTGCTTACTGGTCCACGTATCTGTGGTTAGGTGGACCTTGCCTACAGATGGCGTTGCGCAGTGCACACTTGATTTTATCGGATACTTGGTTGTGCAGGGAAGGCACGGCTCTCTTGGAGAAGTAGTGCCGGCTGGGAACAACATACTGTGGGACAGCAAGCGACATGAGCTGTTTGAAGCTGTCTGTGTCCACCAGCCTAAATGACAGCATTTCATAGGCCAGTAGTTTAGAAATGCTGGCATTCAGGGCCAGGGATCGAGGGTGGCTAGGTGGGAATTTACGCTTTCTCTCAAATGTTTGTGAGATGGAGAGCTGAACGCTGGCGTGTGACATGGTTGAGACGCTTGGTGACGGAGGTGGTGGTGGTGTGTTGGTGGTACATCCCCTGTTTGCTGGGCGGCAGGTGCCAACGTTCCTCCAGAGGCGGAGGAAGAGGCCGAGGCGGCAGCAGCAGAAGAGGTAGCAGGGGGAGCCTGAGTGACTTCCTTGGTTTTAAGGTGTTTACTCCACTGCAGTTCATGCTTTGCATGCAGGTGCCTGGTCATGCAGGTTGTGCTCAGGTTCAGAACGTTAATGCCTCGCTTCAGGCTCTGATGGCACAGCGTGCAAACCACTCGGGTCTTGTCGTCAGCACATTGTTTGAAGAAGTGCCATGCCAGGGAACTCCTTGAAGCTGCCTTTGGGGTGCTCGCTCCCAGATGGCGGCGGTCAGTAGCAGGCGGAGTCTGGGGGTGTTCTGCTTTTGCCCACTGCTCCCTCTTTTGCTACGCTGTTGGCTCGGTCTCACCACTGCCTCTTCCTCCGAACTGTGAAAGTCAGTGGCACGACCTTCATTCCATGTGGGGTCTAGGACCTCATCGTCCCCTGCATCGTCTTCCACCCAGTCTTGATCCCTGACCTCCTGTTCAGTCTGCACACTGCAGAAAGACGCAGCAGTTGGCACCTGTGTTTCGTCATCATCAGAGACATTCTGAGGTGGTATTCCCATGTCCTCATCATCAGGAAACATAAGTGGTTGTGCGTCAGTGCAGTCTATGTCTTCCACCGCTGGGGAAGGGCTAGGTGGATGCCCTTGGGAAACCCTGCCAGCAGAGTCTTCAAACAGCATAAGAGACTGCTGCATAACTTGAGGCTCAGACAGTTTCCCTGATATGCATGGGGGTGATGTGACAGACTGATGGGGTTGGTTTTCAGGCGCCATCTGTGCGCTTTCTGCAGAAGACTGGGTGGGAGATAATGTGAACGTGCTGGATCCACTGTCGGCCACCCAATTGACTAATGCCTGTACCTGCTCAGGCCTTACCATCCTTAGAACGGCATTGGGCCCCACCATATATCGCTGTAAATTCTGGCGGCTACTGGGACCTGAGGTAGTTGGTACACTAGGACGTGTGGATGTGGCAGAACGGCCACGTCCTCTCCCAGCACCAGAGGGTCCACTAACACCACCACGACCATGTCCACGTCCGCGTCCCTTACTAGATGTTTTCCTCATTGTTATCGTTCACCACAACAACAAAAATATTATTTGGCCCAATGTATTGTATTCAAATTCAGCTGAATATAAATTTGAGGCCTAGTATTTAGGCGCTGGGTGACCGGTATAGATTTACTGACAGAATTAGACTTGGAAATGCACAGTAGCGTGTGTGTGAAGTTATTATGAATGACCCTATGTGCACCTTGAATATTATATACCCTTTTAGGGATAGATTTCAAATAGCTCTGATACAGCAGAAACCACTAAATTATGAAATTGCTAAATTGGGAATTGTATTTCAACCCAGAACAAAAAATGTGCTTTGACGGACACTAAATAACTTGCCCAGCCAGAACAGTACAGCGGTAATGACAGATTTAGCGGGATATAAATTTGAGGCCTAGTATTTAGGCGCTGGGTGACCGGTATGGATTTACTGACAGAATTAGACTTGGAAATGCACAGTAGCGTGTGTGTGAAGTTATTCTGAATGACCCTATGTGCACCTTGAATATTATATACCCTTTTAGGGATAGATTTCAAATAGCTCTGATATAGCAGAAACCACTAAATTATGAAATTGCTAAATTGGGAATTGTATTTCAAACCAGAACAAAAAATGTGCTTTGACGGACACTAAATAACTTGCCCAGCCACAACAGTACAGCGGTAACGACAGATTTAGCGGGATATAAATTTGAGGCCTAGTATTTAGGCGCTGGGTGACCGGTATGGATTCACTGACAGAATTAGACTGGGATATGGCCAAAAAATAACCACACTATTGCTGGTTAAATGCACTTGGTGTGACAGCTTGACCAACCACACTACTGAGGGTTAAATGCACTTGGTGACGGGCGCAGCTTGCCCCTGATGTAGTATATGGCCAAAAAATGAACAGACTATTGCTGGTTAAATGCACTTGGTGTGACAGCTTGACCAACCACACTACTGAGGGTTAAATGCACTTGGTGACGGGCGCAGCTTGCCCCTGATGTAGTATATGGCCAAAAAATGAACAGACTATTGCTGGTTAAATGCACTTGGTGTGACAGCTTGACCAACCACACTACTGAGGGTTAAATGCACTTGGTGACGGGCGCAGCTTGCCCCTGATGTAGTATATGGCCAAAAAATAAACAGACTATTGCTGGTTAAATGCACTTGGTGTGACAGCTTCACCCTGATGTAGGCTTTAGCCAAAAAACAACCACACCATTGAGGGTTAAATGCACTTGGTCGCAGCTTGTGCTGGCGCACCACAAGACACAAAATGGCCGCCGATCACCCCAGAAAAAAGTGACTGACAAACGGTCTGGGCAGCCTAAAAACAGTGAGCAATTGAGTATCAGCAGCTCAATGACCCACAGCTGCAGATCGATCAATAATCAAGTCCTTTGGAGGAGTTAATCTGCCTAATCTCGCCCTACTGTCGCAGCCGCAACCTCTCCCTACGCTAATCAGAGCAGAGTGACGGGCGGCGCTATGTGACTCCAGCTTAAGTAGAGGCTGGGTCACATGGTGCTCTGGCCAATCACAGCCATGCCAATAGTAGGCATGGCTGTGACGGCCTCTTGGGGCAAGTAGTATGACGCTTGTTGATTGGCTGCTTTGCAGCCTTTCAAAAAGCGCCAAGAAAGCGTCACAAAAGCGCCAAGAAAGCGACGAACACCGAACCCGAACCCGGACTTTTACGAAAATGTCCGGGTTCGGGTCCGTGTCACGGACACCCCAAAATTCGGTACGAACCCGAACTATACAGTTCGAGTTCGCTCATCCTTATCTGTTGGGACTTTGGCACACATGGCTGACTTTATGTTATGCTGCCTTTCCCGTGACCCTTGCGTTATACGCATTTTGGCCAATACCGATTACTGGTTGTTCACCCTTCTTGATCCCCACTACAAAGAGAACTTTTCATCTCTCATTCCTGTGGTGGAGAGGACTAGAAAAATGGTGCAATACCAGAAGGTCCTTGTAGAAAAATTGCTCCATAAATTTCCAGCTGACCACACTGGCGGCAGAGTACGTAGTACCTTGGGCAACCGAGAAGGGGAGACAAGGGGAACACAGCAGTTCCAACAGAGGCAGGGCAACACTATCCAAGGCCTGGGACTGTTTCATGACACCCCACCAGCACCCTTACCCTGATGTGCGGCCGAGTGTCACAAGGAGGGAAACGTTTTGGAAGATGTTGAAGGAATACGTAGCAGACCGTGTCAGTGTTCTCAGTGATCCCTTACAACTATAGGATGTCCAAGCTGGACACGTGGCACGAACTGGCGCTCTACACCTTGGAGGTGCTGGCCTGCCCTGCCACCAGTGTTTTGTCAGAGCGGGTATTTAGTGCTGCTGGGGGCATAATAACTGATAAGCGCATCCGCCTGTCAACGGAAAATGCTGATAGGTTGACTATTATAAAAATTAACAAGGCCTCGATTTCCCCTGACTTCTCTACTCCACCAGAGGAAAGCGGCTGAACATAAATGGCACTCTAAATGTGGCTTTTATGGTGTATTGAATACACTGTATTCCCATGCACCCCTTCCACCACAAAAAAGGTTATATGGTTCAATCTTCCTTTTCTCGTCCTCCTCCTCCATCATATCAACATGCTTATTAGGCTGCCCTCACTCCTAATGTTTTAGAGGGTCAGCTCAGCAGCAGACACTCACCTTTAAAGTTTTAGAGGGTCACCAGCAGGCCCTCGCCCATAATGTTTTAGATGGTCACCTAAGCAGCAGGCCCTCAGCCCTAATGTTTTATATAGTCAGATCAGCAGCAGGCCCTCACCCCTAATGTTTTAGATGGCCGGATCAGCAGCAGGCACTCGCCCCTAATGTTTTAGAGGGTCAGCTCCGCAGCATGCCCTTGCCCCTAATGTTTTAGAGGGTCATCTCAGCAGCAGACCCTCACCCCTAATGTTTGAGAGGGTCAACAGCAGTCCCTCGCCCTTAATGTATTAGATGGTCAGATCAGCAGCACGCCCTCGCCCATAATGTTTTAGATGGTCATATCAGCAGCAGGCACTCACCTCTAATGTTTTAGAGGGCCAGCTCAGCAGCAGGCACTTTCCCCCAATATTTTAGATGGTCAGATCAGCAGCACGCCCTTGCCCTTAGTATTTTAGAGGGTCACCAGCAGGCCCTTGCTCCAAATGTTTTAGAGGGTCACCAGCAGGCAATCAGTCATAATTTTTCATGGGTGTGTATGATGCCCTTCTTTATGAGTAATAAAGGATGCATTAGAACATGCCAGTTCCTTGTAATTTTTGTCAGCCCTTTCACTTAGTGCATAGGCGTTATGAGTGTAAAAGTCCCATTACCTGAACAAATTTCCACAATGTTAATAAGGCCCTCCTTTATGTCACGTACAGGTTGTATCGGAGTGCCTATTCCTTGTAATTTTTGGCAGCATTTGCACTTTATATACAAGTAAATATACAGAAAAGAATGTTTAACAACAATTTTTTTCTAAAATCGGTTTTATCTTCGGTTTTGTGCGTATTATTGTCAGTCTGTAAAAGTGGCGTAGGCGTACTACTCGGACAACATCGTTCCCAGCAGTGACCTGGGAGTTCAAGATGCATCCAGACATCCTCGCTATGCTCTTCCTGAACCATTTCAGTGGTGTTTTCATCAATTTCTGACCTTTCCCTGTGAACCAGACACCTTCCCCTCTTCAGAGCAGGGCTGCCTGGTTTAATGCTTGGGTTCTCCCATTGACTTCCATTGTGCTTGTGTGCTCTGTAGAGCACCCGAGCATCCCAAAGTGTTCTACTTGAGCACCCGAGCACTTTGGTGCTCGATCAACACTATTGGTCAGTCATCAAGGTGACGAAGTGTAAAGCATTAATAGACCTTGGTGCTAGGAAGGGAATACAAGTCAGTCTATATTGCACTTTGTTTTACACCCTTGAAGTATATATATATATATATATATATATATATATACATACAGTACAGACCAAAAGTTTGGACACACCTTCTCATTCAAAGAGTTTTCTTTATTTTCATGACTATGAAAATTGTAGATTCACACTGAAGGCATCAAAACTATGAATTAACATATGTGGAATTATATACATAACAAAAAAGTGTGAAACAACTGAAAATATGTCATATTCTAGGTTCTTCAAAGTAGCCACCTTTTGCTTTGATTACTGCTTTGCACACTCTTGGCATTCTCTTGATGAGCTTCAAGAGGTAGTCATCTGAAATGGTCTTCCAACAGTCTTGAAGGAGTTCCCAGAGATGCTTAGCACTTGTTGGCCCTTTTGCCTTCACTCTGCGGTCCAGCTCACCCCAAACCATCTCGATTGGATCCAGGTCCGGTGTTTGTGGAGGCCAGGTCATCTGGCGCAGCACCCCATCACTCCCCTTCATGGTCAAATAGCCCTAACACAGCCTGGAGGTGTGTTTGGGGTCATTGTCCTGTGGAAAAATAAATGATGGTCCAACTAAACGCAAACCGGGTGGAATAGCATGCCGCTGCAAGATGCTGTGGTAGCCATGCTGGTTCAGTATGCCTTCAATTTTGAATAAATCCCCAACAGTGTCACCAGCAAAGCACCCCCACACCATCACACCTCCTCCTCCATGCTTCACGGTGTGAACCAGGCATGTAGAGTCCATCCGTTCACCTTTTCCACGTCGCACAAAGACACGGTGGTTGGAACCAAAGCCTTTTATATTCCCTAAGCACAAGCTGAGGGCGGCTTGCATCTTAAGTAAGGGGGTATGTAAGCCCCAGAGGTGCATTACCACCTTCTGCACCCCTCTACTATCTCCTATGGTTAACAACTTGTCATCCTATGTGTTAACTTCCAGGGCCTGCAAAATATGTACTTCCATTTCCTTGTAACTGTTATGTTCAAGCGTAAAGTGCCTGGTTTGCCAGCAAATGGCGGCAACAATGGCAGAGCTATTTTATCTAGAATAGAACCATTCTGTCAATTCTAGCTCTCTCTAAGGCTACTTTCACACTAGCGTTCAGAGCGGATCCGTCTGAGACGGATCCGCTCATATAATGCAGACGGTGGCTCCGTTCAGAACGGATCCGTCTGCATTATATTGTAAAAAAAAATTCTAAGTGTGAAAGTAGCCTGAACGGATCCGTCCAGACTTTTACATTTAAAATCAATGGGGGACGGATTCGTTTGAAGATTGAGCCATAGTGTGTCATCTTCAAACTGATCCGTCCCCATTGACTTACATTGTAAGTCTGGACGGATCCGCACGCCTCCGCACGGCCAGGCGGACACCCGAACGCTGCAAGCAGAGCGGAGGCTGAACGCTGCCAGACTGATGCATTCTGAGCGGATCTGCGTCCACTCAGAATGCATTAGTGCTGGACAGATGCGTTCGGGGCCGCTTGTGAGCCCCTTCAAACGGAGCTCACAAGCGTACACCCGAACGCTAGTGTGAAAGTAGCCTAAGAGAGGGAGGAGTTTAGGTAGTTAGGAGCCAGAATAGAGCACCCCCTGCTAGGGGAAGGAAGTAGGAGCGCGTTCCTTCCTGGACAAGCCCTGCCTAGGCCAATTAGAGCACCTTCAGCTCAGCTGCATCCAGAGGCTACAGCTAAAAACCTCCGAAGCCAGGAGTAAAGAGTTCCCTGGAGAAAGCTAGAGATAGACCAGATGACAGCAAGTAAAGTACAGCGTAAAGCAGAAGCTAAGTTACACAGCCAGCCTTTTAGCACAGCAGAGCCAGAGAGAAACAAAGCTAGCAGAGAGAAGTCTGCTTGTCACCGTTAATGCCAACGCCTGCTGGTGACCAAGACAAAGTCTGCAAAATCGTTTGAAAGAAAGTTTATTCAAGTAAAGCTGTTATCAACTTCATAACAAGGTCTGGACTTTTTTTTTTCTTCATCCGCTTCATCAACAATCCCCTTTTCATTGCTGCAGAGCCAACTCTTAGGGTCCAGCGTATCCAGGTTGGAGCACTGTGACACGTGTACAACACCATTAAGGGACATTTAGGCCACCCTACACCACTCTGGAATTCCTACACCTGGGTACCATCTACTATCATATCACTAAAAGGGGACCTGTGCCATTGTTGCTTCACTGCTACTGGTGTCACAAAACAAATACTTTTTCCTTCTTAAAGGACCCTGGGTGGAGGCACCCACTGCAGTCATATTCAGACGGGTTTACTGTACATCAGAGTTAGGGTAAGGCTAGGGTTACTTACCAGCTGATTTTTCTTCTTGTTTGGGATCACAGGATCAAACAGGTTGGAGATGTGTGGGCAGGGAGAGGGTTGTGGATGGGTTAGGTTAGGTATAAAATGGTGTGAATGGATGTGTAACATCCTGAAGTATGTTACTAAACTCTTTTTCCCTGCTACAACATGTTAAGTGTAATTTTATTGCCCGTCTATGTAAATTATACTGTCTGTCATTAATGTAATTTAATGTATTTCTAGGCCTGTTATATATTATGCTGTAATTTCCCTGTACACCAGCAGGTGGCAGCAATGTATGATCAGGTCCATAGCCAGTTTAGTATTGCTAGACTGGAATAGTTCATTCCAGTTTTAGCTCCCCCTCCTCTGTGAGCAGAAGTGGGCTGGTCCCATGTCCTGTCTCATGGAGAGGAGAAGGAAGCTAAATTAGTGTACCAGCTACCCCCGCCTGGGGTAGGCTGTGTTAGTAGGAGCTCCCAGAAAATAGGGATTCCAAGACAGGATCTCGCCTCGGCTGAGGCCAAAGATCACTCTTCCCAGCCTGAGCCATCAGCCTCAGCTGATTGACAAGAAAAGCAGCCACCTCCAGCCTCCAGGAAGAAGCATCCCCTGTGAGCCAAGCTGTGAGTACATATCCAGAGTCCAGGAGAAGTTCCTCCTCAGCTAGTCAGGCCCATTACTAAGCAGAAGACAGTCAGAGCAGAAGATAAATACCTGCCAGATTCTCCAGGCACATAGTATAGAAGCAGAAGAGATATTGATCCCTGCCATACATTGCCTATACCTGCTGGGACCCAAGACTATTGCCTTAACTTGTACGGATTTCTGCTGCTATTAAGTAAAGACGAGTTGGATTATAATACCAGTTTGGATCTCCTTTACTGCTACCTCAGTTACTCCTATTAACAACACTCATTGTATTGCAAGTGAGCCAGGATCCAGGACTCCAGCTGTACCAAGGTAGGAGACACCGTTGACACTACCATACCTATTACACAGAGACATTATACCCCTCTGTCATTCCTCACCTGGTACGTGAGCTATAACATCTTAAAGGGCCCTGCCACAGTACCTGCGCAAGCTGCAATTGGCGTCACAAACAAACCCTAAACTAATCTACACATATCCTGACCCACTGCATCATTGGCCATTGTACCAGTGTCCTGCTCATTGCAGATGTATGTGTGCCACCACAGCACTGTGAGAGAATATCATAAGATATATATGTTCAGGTCACAATTATGGCGACGTTTAAGATAATTTCATGGAATGTGAGAGGCCTAAATTGTAAGATCAAAAGATCTCTGGTCTTTTATTATCTTAAGACTTATGATTCTGATATACTTATTTTGCAGGAAACGCATCTGAGGGACCGCAAGGTACTTGCGCTTTGACACCCTTGGGTGGGGAAAAACACATCATGAGAGTATACGAATTATACACGTGGGGTCTCCATTCTGGTTAGTAAGGCCCTACCCTGGTAGCTAAGCACCATGCAGGTAGATACACATGGAAGGTTTATTCTTTTACACGGTCTTATCAGTGGCAGCCCCTTGATTATTGTTGGACTGTATGTCCCTCCGAGCTTCTGCAGATCCCTACTATATGAAATTATGGCTAAGGTGGCATTGTTGCCCCCGTCTCCCTTTGTAATTCTAGGAGATTTTAGGGCAGTATTGGATAACCAGCTAGACAGGTTAAGACCTCCTCTCAGATATAATTCAGCCCTATTTAATTGGGCGACGGCCTATAACCTAGTGGAGCTTTAGAGGTGTAGGAACTCAGCCCTTCAGCAGTTCTCATGCTACTCTGCTTCAGGAGTTACTATGTCCCGTATTGACCTCGCCTTTGGCAGCCCTGGCTGTCTGCCCATGGTGAGAGTGGCATCCTATCTGCCGATGGGAATTTCTGACCATGCTCTTCTGCAGATTATTTTGACCCAGCCTATTGACAAGCCAGACAAGCTATAGAAGCGAAATCCAATATGGCTACAAGTACTCCCAGTGGAGTCTGCCTGTCGGAAAGAGCTAGAGGAGAACTTAATGGTGAATGAGGGTTCATCTTACCCAATTACGGAATGGGAGGCCTGTAAGGCAGTATTGAAGGGTTCTATAATATCAGTAATTGCCACTCATAGAATACAGTTGCAGGTCACTCGTAGCGGGATGGAGGCTAGACTTGCGGAGGCGGAGGAGGTGTTGGTGACCCGAATGTGGAGCATTGGGAGAGATGGCTCTCCCTTCAGAGAGGTTACAAGTTACACCTCACTGAGTAGACTTAGAAACTGCTTCTTACACAGAAGCAGGTTATCTTCTCAGATGGACATAAGAGTGGGAAAGCGCTGGCATTTTTGGCTAGGGTGGAGACCCCTAAAACAGTAGTGACTGCGATTCAGACAGACTCGGAGAGGGAGGTCTCTAGACCTGATGAGATCTGCGCCCAATTTGCTACTTATTATGCCAAACTATATCCCTCTACACTGACATGCACATCTGTGAAAATTTAGAGTTACTTGGATCAGATAACATTCCCACAGATATCTAGGGGAGGCAGAACTATGCTTGACTCCCCCAGAGATCCAGATTGCCATCTGCTCTATGGCCCCACACAAAATCACAGGCCAAGATGGCTTCCCGGCTGAGTGGTACAAGCTGGTTGCAGCGACTTTTGGCGCTTGTTAGAGTGGACTCGTTGCTCACTCATTGGAGATGTCTAGGTTACCACCCACATTTTCTGAAGCCACTAACTTGGGAAGCCACTGGATCAATGCAGCTCCTATAGCCTTATCTCTCTTATTAACCTAGATGCCAAAATTTTGGCTAAGGTTTTAGCATTACTTCTAGCTGAGGTTATTCTGTCTATAGTGGGGCCTGACTGGTCTGGCTTCATGCCTGGGAAGTCTACCGACATAAATCGACTCAGTGGAATGGGTCTTTCTGTGGGCAATACTGGAAAAGTTTGGTTTCCCAGATAATTTTTTGAAATGGGTGCGCCTTCTATACTTGCAACCCATAGCAAGAGTGTGGGTAAATGGGTACCTGTCTGAACCTTTCCCTCTGAATAGAGGCACGTGACAGGGGTGCCCTCTGTCCCCGTTACTAGTTGCACTTGTGTTGGAACCTCTGTCCATCCTGATAAGCAAATGCCATCAAATAGAAGGCTGAAATATAGCGGGGATAACAGAAAAACGATCATGATACATCTGGTGGATGGGCTACCTATCACGTCTCAGTCTAAACTATTGGTGGTAGATAGATTTAAATAGTTATGGATAGTTATACATAAAGAACCCCAGCAATTTGCTTCTCTTAACATGACACCCACCATGGAGTATATCACCCAGAAACTAAAGTACAGTGTTCATTTTAGGACATGGTCAGATATCATAGTCAAGTATCAAAATAATGCCAATGTAACACCTGACCCTGACCCCTGACCCTGACACCTGACCCTGACACCTGACCCTGACACCTGACACCTGACTCTCATATCTGAGTTTGACTTATGCTCTTCATAGGTCAGGGTCAAAGTGAGAAGGAGTTATAGATAAACTATGTATTTGTCTGCTAAATCACACTGTCTATTGCTGAGCTTATAATTCTGCCAGGCAAGCTGGTAGCTCAGTGGTAATGCTGCTGCCCCATGTCCAGGCTTTCTGAGTTCAAAGCCCCTCTCAGCCTCCCAAAAATGTTTACATTTTATTATGCGCTAGATAAGAGGCAAATTTAAATGATGTGTGACGCTGATATCTGACGTCCTTCAGTTGTCAGTATCACAAAACATTTTAGCTTCACTGTGGTTTTGTATTCTACATCACATAGATGAACAAAAATCACAAGCTACACAAGGCAAGCTGGTAGCTCAGTGGTAATGCTGCTGCCCCATGTCCAGGCTTTCTGAGTTCAAAGCCCCTTTCAGCCTTCAAAAAATGTTAACATTTTATTATGCCCTAGATAAGAGGCAAATTTAAATCATGTGTGACGCTGATGTCTCACTTCCTTCAGTCGTCAGTATCACAAAACATTTTAGGTTTACTGTGGTTTTTGCTATACTACATCTCATAGATAAAAGAAATCCCTATCTTTGCTGTCTAGAGCTATAGCTCAGTGGTAAGACACTTGCTTTGCATGTAGTGTTCATGGGTTCAAAATCTATTTCAGGCTTTTAATAAAATTAATATTTTATATTTTATTGAGCTCTAGATCAGAGACAAATTCCAGTGCTGTGTGATGTACGTAGTCCTTTTTTATTTTATTAAGAGTACATGGGCAGCACTATAGTAAAGGGTGCCCTGTATACAGAGCTGTATCCTGGATTACATATCTACTGTATATATGTGTATTATACACACAGTGTGCTATAGCTTCACCACACTGAGATTTGCTCAGAAAGCTGATATACATATTACTGCTTTATCCACGGACACAATATATGATCATACAGATGGCAGTACTATGTGATAGCTTCTAAGTATAGAAAAACCATGTGGTAATGTTATAGCTTGGAGGTTACATTAATGGCTTTGATTGTTGAAGTCCCCAGAAAGACATATTAATAGCATATACTATAATAAATAATATGTCATTAACCCATAGGATACCAGCGCTGTACATGTATGTCGCTGGAAACACGGTCACAAATCCCAGCGCCATACAGGTACAGCGCTCTGATCGGGCGGCCACAGGAGCTACTCCCTCCCGATCAGCTGCAGGGGTCCGGCAGGCACTAATAGTTGGACCCCTGCTGTATGCACCGGCATCGGTGAAAACCCTGATGCCGGCTCATTAACCCTTGCACTGCCGCGGTCAGCGCTGACGGCTGCATGTGCGGTATCCCCGTGGTGCTGTGATGTCAGCCTGCTGTCTAGCCCTGTCAGTCAATGGGGGGAGGGGTGTGTGTGCAGAGCACAGGGGTGTTATAGAGCATTAGAGAATAGGGTTGCCACCCGTACAGGAATGACCCGGACAGTCCGGGTTTGCAATCCTGTGCCCGGGTACAAGCCTTTCTCAGACCCAGGCACAGGAATCAGCTGTGAATGATGGCGGCGGCGGCTGGGCACAGGGAGATGAGCGCTTCCATTGTGGAAGCGCTCATCGCCATAGTCATCTGTATCGCCGTCCGCAGGACAACGATACAGACGGCTGTGCTGCGGCAGGGGAGGGAGAGGCGTCTCTCTCTCCTGTTCCTCTAATAGGCTGCGGGCCTTGTGCCTGCAGCCTATCAGAGGCCGGTGCAGGCGGCGCGATGACGTCATCACGCCGCCTGAGCCGTACAGCGCGGGACACAGGCCGGGAAGAGGCCTGCATCGCATCGTTGGAGGTAAGTAAAAGGTTTTTTGTTATTTTTTAGAGAAGAGAGGCACCTGAAATTGGCACATATGGGGGAAGGGGTGGAAAGAGGCACCTTATACTGGCACATATTGGGGAGGAGGAGAAATGAGGCACTTGAAACTGGCACATATGGGGGAAGGGGGGGAGAGACACCTTATACTGCCACATATTTGGGTGGGGGGGAAGAGGCACTTGAAATTGGCACATATAGGGGAAGGGGTGGAAAGAGGCACCTTATACTGGCACATATTGAGGGGGGAATGAGGCACTTGAAACTGCAATATATGGGGGGAAGGGGGGGAAAGAGGCACCTTATACTGGCACATATTGGTGGGGAGAAATGAGGCACTTGATACTGGCACATATAAGGGAAGGGGGGGAAGAGGCACATATTGGGGGAGAAAAGATGCACTTCTTACTGACACATGGGGGCATCTATGGGGGCACTTCTTACTGGCACATTATTTGGGGGCTTCTACTGAGGCCACAAAGAAGGGGTATTTTATATGGGGGGCTATGTGTGTTACTAGTATTATCAGGGGGTTATTCTGTTTATGCAGTATAGTATTGGGGGGGAGCACAGCGGCACAGTATTGGGGTAGTAGGATGATTTGTCCAGAAGATGGGAGGATGATGGAAAAGTAGTAAACTAAGATCTTTTTTTTGTTGTTGTCAAACTGCAGAGACGAAAAATGGCGAAAAAAGGGTAGTCTGGTCTGAAGATCTGAAAGGAGAAGATGAGGAAAGAACATCTACATCAAAGGAGACGTCACTGGATGTAAGAGGTATGGGGTGCTGTATTTCTGTAGTGACGGGATCAGGGGCGTAATGATCGTGGTGCGACAGCAACCAGGGGTGGAGGCGGGACATGGGCGTGGCTGGAGGCGGGACATGGGTGGGGCCTGAAAGGGGCCCTCCCTCCCTTCTGTTCGGGTTTGGCTTAGGAGAAAAGATGGAAACCCTAAACGCCATGCGCAAAACCCCTAGCATGGTACAAAGAAGTTGCGGTCTACTTGGTGCAGGTTGCCATGTACAACTCTTTTGTGCTGTCCCGGAGCGCTGGCAGCACAGGGAAATTCCTCCAGTTCTATAAGGGCAGTCCTCAAGGCCATAATCTTTTCTGACCGGGAAAGAGCAGGCCGGAGTACCTCAGGAACTGGAGGCGCCCGGATCGTCCTGGCCAACACTTTCCAGGTGTGGTTCCTCCATACTGAAAAGAAGGGTTGGTCCCAAAAAAAAAGTGCAGCATGTGTAACAGGAGGGGGTAACGAAAGGACACCACCACTCAGTGTGAAACGTGTCCCGATCATCCGGGCCTCTGTATTGACGGTTGCTTCAGGGAGTACCACACTTACATGGAGTACTAAATTTATAATTCCCTTCCCCCATTTCAATTTATTTCTCCACAGTCTTCACAGGAATAGCTGCAAAGTGGAGGAGAAAATTCTAAATCTCCTTTTTTTACACTAACATGTAGCCCCTTTTATTTCATTTTTACAAGGGGTAATAGGAGAAAAAGCGCCCCAAAATTTGTAGCCCAATTTCTCCGGAGTAAGGACATACCCCATATGTGGACGTAAAGTGCTCTGCGGGCAAACTACATGGCTCAGAAGAGAAGGAGCGCCATTGGGATTTTGGTTGTCCAAAATCCCAATATCGCTCTTTCTCTTCTGAGCCGTGTAGTCACCCGCAGATCATATTACGTCCACATATGAGGTATTTTCTGACTCGGGAGAAATTGGGCTATAAACTGTTGGGCGAACAAGTTTGTTTGCTCCACCATCAGATTCACAAATTGTTCACTGAAAAAAACTAAAAATGTCATATTTAGTGAAGCCCACTGTGCGAATCTGGATTCCTGGTTGGCCAACAAAGTCAGGAATCAAGGGCTCAAAATCCTCTGGGGTACTCCAGCCAAGTTCACCGGTAGAGGGCTCAGGTGAACTTTCCTGGTGGGCCGGAAAACTAGTACGAGCCCCAGGGCTGCTCATACTAGTGTGGGCCACAGGGTTCCTGGCACGGGGGGTTCCTGGCTCAGCCTGGCGGCGTCTCCGCCGCCTTGGGGCTCATCATCATCACTAGATGATGAGGAGAACGAGGATGACAACAGGAAAGTGGGGTCATCCTCGTCCTCACTGGGGCTCTCGGAGTCGGAGAGCAGCTGGGCGTACGCCTCCTCGGCCGAGAACATCCGGCGGGCCATTTTAGAACGCTAAAGGGGAGTGTGTGTGTGTGTAAAACTTTATTTAGTGTGTGTGTGTGGGAGGGGGGGGCGGTGTGTTTTTATGTATACCCTACCCAAACCCACCCTAACCTTACAGAATCCCCGAAAAAAAAAGAATCAGCGGTGGGGTGGGCGATGCGCTGACAGTGGCCAGGCGCTCTTTTACAGCTAAGAGTGCCGGCCACAGTCAGCGCACCTACAAAAAGAAAAAAAATGCACTTGCGCCCCAAAATATGTGGGTGGGAGGAAAGCTGCAGCACCCCTGGGGGGACGGGGGTCGCACAAGTTGCTGTGGACCCCAGACACCCTCAGATCCGGGTGCTGCACACAAAAATTACCTTTTTTTTTTCCCACTACCCCTACCTAACCAAAAGCTCTCCCTAAATGTTTATATGCCAGATGGCACTTTATGTGGTCTCAGGGGCCACGGATGGTGGAGGATTGTGTGGGATGCAGATGGACCGACACAGGGCTCCTCTGTCCTTACTCACACAGAAGTCTGTGGGCGGGGACAGCGTAGCTCCAGGATGTTATCTCCAGGTCAATCCCTCCAACCATCACCCTCATCTTCACCCTCATCCTCCGTCACCGCCACCTCACAGGATCTACGGAGGCTGATTGGTGGTGTATATTACACCACTGATCACCCTCCTATTTCGGGTCACTGGAGACCTGAATAACCTGGAAATACTGCAAACCGCAGGTCTGAATTGACCTGCGGTTAGCAGCGATCGCCGATATAGGGGAGGATGGTCACAGGACCCCCCCTCGGCATTGTCACAGGGTGCCTTCTGAATGATTTCAGCAGGCACACCGTTCATAACACTGCCCGCCGCACAGGTACGCCCTGTGTCCATAAGAGGCTAAAGAGGCTCTGTCGCCAGAATCAACCCTATTAGGTGTTACATTGGCATTATTTTGATACTTGACTATGATATCTGACCATGTCCTAAAATGAACACTGTACTAAAGGCATGGGTGATGCTCCCCCTCTCACTAATAGGAGGCATAAATATATTTAAAATTACAATACTGCCCAAGCTACTGTATCTGTATAGAGCCGCCCTGGTGCTCCTTAGGAAACCTCACTTTGTAGCCATTAACAGATTACTCACTCCCTTTCTTTGGCCTAATGGCCTAACACCCAGAATTGCTAGGGATACATTGAAAGCACCATAAACCGTTGAGGTCTGGCTTTGCCTGATATGCATAAGTATTATCAAGCTGTGCAACTAGCATATGACAGCTGGTGGATCCGTGCTGATGCCAACAACCCAGTAACAGTGTTGGAGGTGGCACTCATGGGATCATATGAGGCTCTGACAAACTTCCTGTATAGAGTGGGTGACTACCCAGTCCAGTGTCTTACCTCTAATGTGATAGCAGTAATAAATGTGTGGAAGGGAAACACACAAGTGTGCGGAGATAGAATGAATGGTGCTGGGTGGTCCCCAGTGTTGCCTTTGGGGCAAACTTCGAAATTGTCTGAACTATATGACCTGCCTGACTTTGAATTTTGTCTGCAACACGGCATTAAATACGTCACCCAGTTATATCTGGATGGCAATTTCAAAACCTTTCGAAATCTCAAAGAGGAGTTCCAGCTATCCCAGTCTAATCTATTTAGATACTTTCAACTCAGGCATGCATGTACAGAGCACTCTGGAAGAGACCAAATTAAGTTAGAGTATGGAGAAATTGAAAAAATTGCATGACAGAAAGATGTGTAGGCCAGTGTCTTCCTTTTATTTTGGGCTTTTGTCATAGGTTTCTATGTTGTTATCCAGATCTTTGGCCAGATGGAAAGTGGACATCCCGGAGTTGGAGGATAGGCATGAGAAAGAGTTAGTATACAACTGGAGAACTGCGGTTATTAGAGCCAGAGATCAGCTCATCCAGATCAAATAGTTGCACCGCATTTATCTAACTCCAGTTAGACTGGAAAGTTATAGCCGAGTATTGGTCGGAGGAACATGGGTTTCTGAATGGGAAATTGGGACTACCGGCAGTCTGTTGCCCAGAGAATAGTCTGTTGGGGTTGGTCAACAATTTGATTTAAAGTATTCCAGGATGATTTACCGATTCCTAATGTTTTACGGAAGGAAATCCATTTTATTAAACTGGAAACCTCCTAAAGTTCCATCTGTCCAACACTGGATGCAGATTATAGATGAGGCTCTGCCGATGTACAAACTTACTTTCTTGGCGAGTGAAAAGCCGGAGAGATTTCAGAAAATTTGGGACCCTGGCTGGCGGCCAGGACACTAGTCGTCTAGAGGAGTAAGAGGAGTTTGTGGTGCTGTGGTGGGTATGAGTGTGTGAGTAACTGTTAGTATAACCTCTTGAATCCATGACATTGGCTTACAGCAAAAGAATGAACATGTACCGGTATTACTGAACAAACTGCTGAAAAATACTGTGTTCTCATTGTACACACCAATGATGTTATATGCATTACTGACATACTGTAAGTGACTTTGGTTTTGAGACTTGTATTGTTAGTCTGTTTTTTCTTGTCTTGGAAAGCAAAAATAAAAACTTAAAAAAAAAAGGTTGTGTGTACCCAAAATAGAATGAATGGGAAATACAAGCTGTCCAGTAAAAATAGCTCTCATACAAAAGGTCAACAGAAAATAATTTATCTACTTAAACCTTAGATGCCGCTGAAAGCAACTGCAGCATCTGAGTGGCCTCAAGGGTGCCTTCTCACATGGCGGAATACATTTGTAGAAAAATTCAAATCATAAACAGTTCTCCATGTACTAAAAATCAATGTGTCTGTATTCCACAGTGGAAAACATGATGGCAGAAATGTATCATTCCCACATGTCTGCTTTCGGGAACAAAAAAATTCACAAACCCCATGTTTGCAACTTTTAATCCCCTCATCGATCTCTGCCGTACATGTACAGCGGAAATCAGGTCTTTGGTGCCTGGTCTTAAAGACAGCTGCCAGGTTTCTGCCTTTTTAAACAGCAGACACCTGGGGATAATGTCTGTGATCGGCATTAACGCTGATCACAGACATTTAAGGCCTCAGAGTTCATGGTCAATTGGCAAAGTGACTTTCCCCCAGGAATGTTGGTCTCCTAGGGCCTGAAAGGCAACTGCCATGTGGTACTCAAGGGCTATTCATTTCCTGTGGTAGCCTAGGTCTCTCTGAAGGATCCGAGGCTACCACAGCAATAGCTCCTCTGGAGTCTTGACTGTGGCAGGGTTCCATAGGAACATATTGAATCTTCCATAGACTGCAATGGTAATTCATTGCACTCTATGGAAGAAGTGATCTAACGATTGCATGTTTAAGTCCTTTAAAGGGAACCTGTTACCGGGATTTTGTGTATAGAGCTGAGGACATGGGTTGCTAGATGGCCGCTAGCACATCCGCAATACCCAGTCCCCATAGCTCTGTGTGCTTTTATTGTATTGTAAAAAAAACGATTTTATACATATGCAAATTAACCTGAGATGAGTCCTGTCCCTGAGATCAGTCAGGGACAGGACTCATCGCAGGTTAATTTGCATATGCATCAAATCGTTTTTTTAATATATAAATTTCATTAAAAAGCATCCCATAACACCCAAACTATTTATATATAAATGTATTCATTAATCAACAAGGTAAAAGAGGAGGGAATATTTAAAAGAAGAAAAACTGCTACAAGAGGACATAGTTTTAAATTAGAGGGGCAAAGGTTTAAAAGTAATATCAGGAAGTATTACTTTACTGAGAGTGTAGTGGATGCATGGAATAGCCTTCCTGCAGAAGTGGTAGGAGTTTAAGCATGCATGGGATAGGCATAAGGCCATCCTTCATATAAGATAGGGCCAGGGGCTATCCATAGTATTCAGTATATTGGGCAGACTAGATGGGCCAAATGGTTCTTTTCTGCTGACACATTCTATGTTTCTAAAATGGCCAATTGCAATTTTTTATCAAACTCCCCCTCAAAAAATGAATAAAAAGGCAAGCACTCCAAAATGGTATCCCTTAAAGATGACCACACAAAAAATAAGCCCTCACACAGCTCAATAGAGGTTAATACAGGGAAATTTCCCAGTGGGACGATGCTCCGGGGAGCCGCCAAGGTCCTGCTCTCTGCTGATGACTAGCTACATAATGAGCTCTCAACAGTAATTGATGCTGTGAAAATCAGGTACTGATTAGGGATGAGCGAACTCGAACTGTATAGTTCGGGTTCGTACCGAATTTTGGGGTGTCCGTGACACAGACCCGAACCCGGACATTTTCGTAAAAGTTCGGTGTTCGTCGCTTTCTTGGCGCTTTTGTGACGCTTTCTTGGCGCTTTTTGAAAGGCTGCAAAGCAGCCAATCAACAAGCGTCATACTACTTGCCCCAAGAGGCCGTCACAGCCATGCCTACTATTGGCATGGCTGTGATTGGCCAGAGCAACATGTGACCCAGCCTCTATTTAAGCTGGAGTCACATAGCGCCGCCCGTCACTCTGCTCTGATTAGCGTAGGGAGAGGTTGCGGCTGCGACAGTAGGGCGAGATTAGGCAGATTAACTCCTCCAAAGGACTTGATTAATCGATCGATCTGCAGCTGTGCATCATTGAGCTGCTGAAATTCAATTGCTCACTGTTTTTAGGCTGCCCAGACCGTTTGTCAGTCACTTTTTTCTGGGGTGATCGGCGGCCATTTTGTGTCTTGTGGTGCGCCAGCACAAGCTGCAACCAAGTGCATTTAACCCTCAATGGTGTGGTTGTTTTTTGGCTAAAGCCTACATCAGGGTGAAGCTGTCACACCAAGTGCATTTAACCAGCAATAGTCTGTTCTTTTTTTGGCCATATACTACATCAGGGGCAAGCTGCGCCCGTCACCAAGTGCATTTTACCCTCAGTAGTGTGGTTGGTCAAGCTGTCACACCAAGTGCATTTAACCAGCAATAGTCTGTTCATTTTTTGGCCATATACTACATCAGGGGCAAGCTGCGCCCGTCACCAAGTGCATTTAACCCTCAGTAGTGTGGTTGGCCAAGCTGTCACACCAAGTGCATTTAACCAGCAATAGTGTGGTTATTTTTTGGCCATATCCCAGTCTAATTCTGTCACTAAATCCATACCGGTCACCCAGCGCCTAAATACTAGGCCTCAAATTTATATCCCGCTAAATCTGTCGTTACCGCTGTACTGTTGTGGCTGGGCAAGTTATTTAGTGTCCGTCAAAGCACATTTTTTGTTCTGGGTTGAAATACAATTCCCAATTTAGCAATTTCATAATTTAGTGGTTTCTGCTATATCAGAGCTATTTGAAATCTATCCCTAAAAGGGTATATAATATTCAAGGTGCACATAGGGTCATTCAGAATAACTTCACACACACGCTACTGTGCATTTCCAAGTTTAATTCTGTCACTAAATCCATACCGGTCACCCAGCGCCTAAATACTAGGCCTCAAATTTATATCCCGCTAAATCTGTCGTTACCGCTGTACTGTTGTGGCTGGGCAAGTTATTTAGTGTCCGTCAAAGCACATTTTTTGTTCTGGGTTGAAATACAATTCCCAATTTAGCAATTTCATAATTTAGTGGTTTCTGCTATATCAGAGCTATTTGAAATCTATCCCTAAAAGGGTATATAATATTCAAGGTGCACATAGGGTCATTCAGAATAACTTCACACACACGCTACTGTGCATTTCCAAGTCTAATTCTGCTAGTAAATCCATACCGGTCACCCAGCGCCTAAATACTAGGCCTCAAATTTATATCCCGCTAAATCTGTCGTTACCGCTGTACTGTTGTGGCTGGGCAAGTTATTTAGTGTCCGTCAAAGCACATTTTTTGTTCTGGGTTGAAATACAATTCCAAATTTAGCAATTTCATAATTTAGTGGTTTCTGCTATATCAGAGCTATTTGAAATCTATCCCTAAAAGGGTATATAATATTCAAGGTGCACATAGGGTCATTCAGAATAACTTCACACACACGCTACTGTGCATTTCCAAGTTTAATTCTGTCACTAAATCCATACCGGTCACCCAGCGCCTAAATACTAGGCCTCAAATTTATATCCCGCTAAATCTGTCGTTACCGCTGTACTGTTGTGGCTGGGCAAGTTATTTAGTGTCCGTCAAAGCACATTTTTTGTTCTGGGTTGAAATACAATTCCCAATTTAGCAATTTCATAATTTTGTGGTTTCTGCTATATCAGAGCTATTTGAAATCTATCCCTAAAAGGGTATATAATATTCAAGGTGCACATAGGGTCATTCAGAATAACTTCACACACACGCTACTGTGCATTTCCAAGTCTAATTCTGCTAGTAAATCCATACCGGTCACCCAGCGCCTAAATACTAGGCCTCAAATTTATATCCCGCTAAATCTGTCGTTACCGCTGTACTGTTGTGGCTGGGCAAGTTATTTAGTGTCCGTCAAAGCACATTTTTTGTTCTGGGTTGAAATACAATTCCCAATTTAGCAATTTCATAATTTAGTGGTTTCTGCTATATCAGAGCTATTTGAAATCTATCCCTAAAAGGGTATATAATATTCAAGGTGCACATAGGGTCATTCAGAATAACTTCACACACACGCTACTGTGCATTTCCAAGTCTAATTCTGTCACTAAATCCATACCGGTCACCCAGCGCCTAAATACTAGGCCTCAAATTTATATCCCGCTAAATCTGTCGTTACCGCTGTACTGTTGTGGCTGGGCAAGTTATTTAGTGTCCGTCAAAGCACATTTTTTGTTCTGGGTTGAAATACAATTCCAAATTTAGCAATTTCATAATTTAGTGGTTTCTGCTATATCAGAGCTATTTGAAATCTATCCCTAAAAGGGTATATAATATTCAAGGTGCACATAGGGTCATTCAGAATAACTTCACACACACGCTACTGTGCATTTCCAAGTCTAATTCTGCTAGTAAATCCATACCGGTCACCCAGCGCCTAAATACTAGGCCTCAAATTTATATCCCGCTAAATCTGTCGTTACCGCTGTACTGTTGTGGCTGGGCAAGTTATTTAGTGTCCGTCAAAGCACATTTTTTGTTCTGGGTTGAAATACAATTCCCAATTTAGCAATTTCATAATTTAGTGGTTTCTGCTATATCAGAGCTATTTGAAATCTATCCCTAAAAGGGTATATAATATTCAAGGTGCACATAGGGTCATTCAGAATAACTTCACACACACGCTACTGTGCATTTCCAAGTCTAATTCTGTCACTAAATCCATACCGGTCACCCAGCGCCTAAATACTAGGCCTCAAATTTATATCCCGCTAAATCTGTCGTTACCGCTGTACTGTTGTGGCTGGGCAAGTTATTTAGTGTCCGTCAAAGCACATTTTTTGTTCTGGGTTGAAATACAATTCCAAATTTAGCAATTTCATAATTTAGTGGTTTCTGCTATATCAGAGCTATTTGAAATCTATCCCTAAAAGGGTATATAATATTCAAGGTGCACATAGGGTCATTCAGAATAACTTCACACACACGCTACTGTGCATTTCCAAGTTTAATTCTGTCACTAAATCCATACCGGTCACCCAGCGCCTAAATACTAGGCCTCAAATTTATATCCCGCTAAATCTGTCGTTACCGCTGTACTGTTGTGGCTGGGCAAGTTATTTAGTGTCCGTCAAAGCACATTTTTTGTTCTGGGTTGAAATACAATTCCCAATTTAGCAATTTCATAATTTAGTGGTTTCTGCTATATCAGAGCTATTTGAAATCTATCCCTAAAAGGGTATATAATATTCAAGGTGCACATAGGGTCATTCAGAATAACTTCACACACACGCTACTGTGCATTTCCAAGTCTAATTCTGCTAGTAAATCCATACCGGTCACCCAGCGCCTAAATACTAGGCCTCAAATTTATATCCCGCTAAATCTGTCGTTACCGCTGTACTGTTGTGGCTGGGCAAGTTATTTAGTGTCCGTCAAAGCACATTTTTTGTTCTGGGTTGAAATACAATTCCAAATTTAGCAATTTCATAATTTAGTGGTTTCTGCTATATCAGAGCTATTTGAAATCTATCCCTAAAAGGGTATATAATATTCAAGGTGCACATAGGGTCATTCAGAATAACTTCACACACACGCTACTGTGCATTTCCAAGTCTAATTCTGTCACTAAATCCATACCGGTCACCCAGCGCCTAAATACTAGGCCTCAAATTTATATCCCGCTAAATCTGTCGTTACCGCTGTACTGTTGTGGCTGGGCAAGTTATTTAGTGTCCGTCAAAGCACATTTTTTGTTCTGGGTTGAAATACAATTCCCAATTTAGCAATTTCATAATTTAGTGGTTTCTGCTATATCAGAGCTATTTGAAATCTATCCCTAAAAGGGTATATAATATTCAAGGTGCACATAGGGTCATTCAGAATAACTTCACACACACGCTACTGTGCATTTCCAAGTCTAATTCTGCTAGTAAATCCATACCGGTCACCCAGCGCCTAAATACTAGGCCTCAAATTTATATCCCGCTAAATCTGTCGTTACCGCTGTACTGTTGTGGCTGGGCAAGTTATTTAGTGTCCGTCAAAGCACATTTTTTGTTCTGGGTTGAAATACAATTCCAAATTTAGCAATTTCATAATTTAGTGGTTTCTGCTATATCAGAGCTATTTGAAATCTATCCCTAAAAGGGTATATAATATTCAAGGTGCACATAGGGTCATTCAGAATAACTTCACACACACGCTACTGTGCATTTCCAAGTCTAATTCTGTCAGTAAATCCATACCGGTCACCCAGCGCCTAAATACTAGGCCTCAAATTTATATTCAGCTGAATTTGAATACAATACATTGGGCCAAATAATTTTTTTGTTGTTGTGGTGAACCATAACAATGAGGAAAACATCTAGTAAGGGACGCGGACGTGGACATGGTCGTGGTGGTGTTAGTGGACCCTCTGGTGCTGGGAGAGGACGTGGCCGTTCTGCCACATCCACACGTCCTAGTGTACCAACTACCTCAGGTCCCAGTAGCCGCCAGAATTTACAGCGATATATGGTGGGGCCCAATGCCGTTCTAAGGATGGTAAGGCCTGAGCAGGTACAGGCATTAGTCAATTGGGTGGCCGACAGTGGATCCAGCACGTTCACATTATCTCCCACCCAGTCTTCTGCAGAAAGCGCACAGATGGCGCCTGAAAACCAACCCCATCAGTCTGTCACATCACCCCCATGCATATCAGGGAAACTGTCTGAGCCTCAAGTTATGCAGCAGTCTCTTATGCTGTTTGAAGACTCTGCTTGCAGGGTTTCCCAAGGGCATCCACCTAGCCCTTCCCCAGCGGTGGAAGACATAGACTGCACTGACGCACAACCACTTATGTTTCCTGATGATGAGGACATGGGAATACCACCTCAGCATGTCTCTGATCATGACGAAACACAGGTGCCAACTGCTGTGTCTTTCTGCAGTGTGCAGACTGAACAGGAGGTCAGGGATCAAGACTGGGTGGAAGACGATGCAGGGGACGATGAGGTCCTAGACCCCACATGGAATGAAGGTCGTGCCACTGACTTTCACAGTTCGGAGGAAGAGACAGTGGTGAGACCGAGCCAACAGCGTAGCAAAAGAGGGAGCAGTGGGCAAAAGCAGAACACCCGCCGCCAAGAGACTCCGCCTGCTACTGACCGCTGCCATCGGGGACCGAACACCCCAAAGGCAGCTTCAAGGAGTTCCCTGGCATGGCACTTCTTCAAACAATGTTCTGACGACAAGACCCGAGTGGTTTGCACGCTGTGCCATCAGAGCCTGAAGCGAGGCATTAACGTTCCGAACCTGAGCACAACCTGCATGACCAGGCACCTGCATGCAAAGCATGAACTGCAGTGGAGTAAACACCTTAAAACCAAGGAAGTCGCTCAGGCTCCCCCTGCTACCTCTTCTGCTGCTGCCGCCTCGGCCTCTTCTGCTGCTGCCGCCTCGGCCTCTTCCTCCGCCTCTGGAGGAACGTTGGCACCTGCCGCCCAGCAAACAGGGGATGTACCACCAACACCACCACCACCTCCGTCACCAAGCGTCTCAACCATGTCACACGGCAGCGTTCAGCTCTCCATCTCACAAACATTTGAGAGAAAGCGTAAATTCCCACCTAGCCACCCTCGATCCCTGGCCCTGAATGCCAGCACTTCTAAACTACTGGCCTATGAAAAGCTGTCATTTAGGCTGGTGGACACAGACAGCTTCAAACAGCTCATGTCGCTTGCTGTCCCACAGTATGTTGTTCCCAGCCGCCACTACTTCTCCAGAGAGCCGTGCCTTCCCTGCACAACCAAGTATCCGATAAAATCAAGTGTGCACTGCGCAACGCCATCTGTAGCAAGGTCCACCTAACCACAGATACGTGGACCAGTAAGCACAGCCAGGGACGCTATATCTCCCTAACTGCACACTGGGTAAATGTAGTGGCAGCTGGGCCCCAGGCGGAGAGCTGTTTGGCGCACGTCCTTCCG
Source organism: Bufo gargarizans (assembly GCF_014858855.1). Classification (NCBI taxonomy): domain Eukaryota; kingdom Metazoa; phylum Chordata; class Amphibia; order Anura; family Bufonidae; genus Bufo; species Bufo gargarizans. The sequence continues at coordinate 366,489,448 of NC_058080.1, forward strand.
CCGCCAAGGATCGCAGGGCAACATTCTTTGCCTCCTGTTGCCACCTCCTCCTTCTCGGCTTCCTCCTCCTCTTCTTCCACCTGCTCATCCAGTCAGCCACACACCTTCACCACCAACTTCAGCACAGCCCGGGGTAAACGTCAGCAGGCCATTCTGAAACTCATATGTTTGGGGGACAGGCCCCACACCGCACAGGAGTTGTGGCGGGGTATAGAACAACAGACCGACGAGTGGTTGCTGCCGGTGAGCCTCAAGCCCGGCCTGGTGGTGTGTGATAATGGGCGAAATCTCGTTGCAGCTCTGGGACTAGCCAATTTGACGCCCATCCCTTGCTTGGCGCATGTGCTGAATTTGGTGGTGCAGAAGTTCATTCACAACTACCCCGACATGTCAGAGCTGCTGCATAAAGTGCGGGCCGTCTGTTCGCGCTTCCGGCGTTCACATCCTGCGCTACAGCGTAACTTCGGCCTTCCCGCTCACCGCCTCATATGCGACGTGCCCACCAGGTGGAACTCCACCTTGCACATGCTGGACAGACTGTGCGAGCAGCAGCAGGCCATAGTGGATTTCAGCTGCAGCACGCACGGGTCAGTCGCACTACAGAACAGCACCACTTCACCACCAATGACTGGGCCTCCATGCGAGACCTGTGTGCCCTGTTGCGCTGTTTCGAGTACTCCACCAACATGGCCAGTGGCGATGACGCCGTTATCAGCGTTACAATACCACTTCTATGTCTCCTTGAGAAAACACTTAGGGCGATGATGGAAGAGGAGGTGGCCCAGGAGGAGGAGGAGGAGGAGGAGGAGGAAGAGGGGTCATTTTTAGCACTTTCAGGCCAGTCTCTTTGAAGTGACTCAGAGGGAGGTTTTTGGCAACAGCAGAGGCCAGGTACAAATGTGGCCAGCCAGGGCCCACTACTGGAGGACGAGGAGGACGAGGATGAGGAGGAGGTGGAGGAGGATGAGGATGAAGCATGGTCACAGCGGGGTGGCACCCAACGCAGCTCGGGTCCATCACTGGTGCGTGGCTGGGGGGAAAGGCAGGACGATGACGATACGCCTCCCACAGAGGACAGCTTGTCCTTACCCCTGGGCAGCCTGGCACACATGAGCGACTACATGCTGCAGTGCCTGCGCAACGACAGCAGAGTTGCCCACATTTTAACCTGTGCGGACTACTAAGTTGCCACCCTGCTGGATCCACACTACAAAGACAATGTGCCCACCTTACTTCCTGCACTGGAGCGTGATAGGAAGATGCGCGAGTACAAGCGCACGTTGGTAGACGCGCTACTGAGAGCATTCCCAAATGTCACAGGGGAACAAGTGGAAGCCCAAGGCCAAGGCAGAGGAGGAGCAAGAGGTCGCCAAGGCAGCTGTGTCACGGCCAGCTCCTCTGAGGGCAGGGTTAGCATGGCAGAGATGTGGAAAACTTTTGTCAACACGCCACAGCTAACTGCACCACCACCTGATACGCAACGTGTTAGCAGGAGGCAACATTTCACTAACATGGTGGAACAGTACGTGTGCACACCCCTCCACGTACTGACTGATGGTTCGGCCCCATTCAACTTCTGGGTCTCTAAATTGTCCACGTGGCCAGAGCTAGCCTTTTATGCCTTGGAGGTGCTGGCCTGCCCGGCGGCCAGCGTTTTGTCTGAACGTGTATTCAGCACGGCAGGGGGCGTCATTACAGACAAACGCAGCCGCCTGTCTACAGCCAATGTGGACAAGCTGACGTTCATAAAAATGAACCAGGCATGGATCCCACAGGACCTGTCCGTCCCTTGTCCAGATTAGACATTAACTACCTCCCCTTAACCATATATTATTGGACTCCAGGGCACTTCCTCATTCAATACTATTTTTATTTTCATTTTACCATTATATTGCGAGGCTACCCAAATTTGAATGAACCTCTCCTCTGTCTGGGTGCCGGGGCCTAAATATATGCCAATGGACTGTTCCAATGTTGGGTGACGTGAAGCCTGATTCTCTGCTATGACATGCAGACTAATTCTCTGCTGACATGAAGCCAGATCCTCTGTTACGGGACCTCTCTCCTCTGCCTGGGTGCTGGGCCTAAATATCTGACAATGGACTGTTGCAGTGGTGGCTGACGTGAAGCCTGATTTTCTGCTATGACATGCAGACTGATTCTCTGCTGACATGAAGCCAGATCCTCTGTTACGGGACCTCTCTCCTCTGCCTGGGTGCTGGGCCTAAATATCTGACAATGGACTGTTGCAGTGGTGGCTGACGTGAAGCCTGATTTTCTGCTATGACATGCAGACTGATTCTCTGCTGACATGAAGCCAGATTCTCTGTTACGGGACCTCTCTCCTCTGCCTGGGTGCTGGGCCTAAATATCTGACAATGGACTGTTGCAGTGGTGGCTGACGTGAAGCCTGATTTTCTGCTATGACATGCAGACTGATTCTCTGCTGACATGAAGCCAGATCCTCTGTTACGGGAACTCTCTCCTCTGCCTGGGTGCTGGGCCTAAATATCTGACAATGGACTGTTGCAGTGGTGGCTGACGTGAAGCCTGATTCTCTGCTATGACATGAAGACTGATTCTCTGCTGACATGAAGCCAGATTCTCTGTTATGGGACCTCTCTTTCCCGCCTGGGTGCCGGGGCCTAAATATATGCCAATGGACTGTTGCAGTGGTGGCTGACGTGAAGTCTGATTCTCTGCTATGACATGCAGACTGATTCTCTGCTGACATGAAGCCAGATTCTCTGTTATGGGACCTCTCTTTCCCGCCTGGGTGCCGGGGCCTAAATATATGCCAATGGACTGTTGCAGTGGTGGCTGACGTGAAGCCTGATTCTCTGCTATGATATGCACACTGATTCTCTGCTGACATGAAGACAGATTCTCTGTTACGGGACCTCTCTCCTCTGCCTGGGTGCTGGGCCTAAATATCTGACAATGGACTGTTGCAGTGGTGGCTGACGTGAAGCCTGATTCTCTGCTATGACATGCAGACTGATTCTCTGCTGACATGAAGCCAGATTCTCTGTTACGGGACCTCTCTCCTCTGCCTGGGTGCTGGGCCTAAATATCTGACAATGGACTGTTGCATTGGTGGCTGACGTGAAGCCTTATTCTCTGCTATGATATGAAGACTGATTCTCTGCTGACATGAAGCCAGATTGTCTGTTACGGGACCTCTCTCCTCTGCCTGGGTGCTGGGCCTAAATTTATGAAAATGGACTGTTGCAGTGGTGGGTGACGTGAAGCCTGATTCTCTGCTATGATATAAAGACTGATTCTCTGCTGACATGAAGCCAGATTGTCTGTTACGGGACCTCTCTCCTCTGCCTGGGTGCTGGGCCTAAATTTATGAAAATGGACTCTTACAGTGGTGGGTGACGTGAAGCCTGATTCTCTGCTATGACATGAAGACTGATTCTCTGCTGACATGAAGCCAGATTCTCTGTTACAGGACCTCTCTCCTCTGCCTGGGTGCTGGGCCTAAATTTATGACAATGGACTGTTGCAGTGGTGGCTGACGTGAAGCCTGATTTTCTGCTATGACATGCAGACTGATTCTCTGCTGACATGAAGCCAGATCCTCTGTTATGGGACCTCTCTTTCCCGCCTGGGTGCCGGGGCCTAAATATATGCCAATGGACTGTTGCAGTGGTGGCTGACGTGAAGCCTGATTTTCTGCTATGGCATGCAGACTGATTCTCTGCTGACATGAAGCCAGATTCTCTGTTATGGGACCTCTCTTTCCCGCCTGGGTGCCGGGGCCTAAATATATGCCAATGGACTGTTGCAGTGGTGGCTGACGTGAAGCCTGATTCTCTGCTATGATATGCAGACTGATTCTCTGCTGACATGAAGACAGATTCTCTGTTACGGGACCTCTCTCCTCTGCCTGGGTGCTGGGCCTAAATATCTGACAATGGACTGTTGCAGTGGTGGCTGACGTGAAGCCTGATTCTCTGCTATGACATGCAGACTGATTCTCTGCTGACATGAAGCCAGATTCTCTGTTACGGGACCTCTCTCCTCTGCCTGGGTGCTGGGCCTAAATATCTGACAATGGACTGTTGCATTGGTGGCTGACGTGAAGCCTGATTCTCTGCTATGACATGAAGCCTGATTCTCTGCTATGACATGCAGACTAATTCTCTGCTGACATGAAGCCAGATTCTCTGTTACGGGACCTCTCTCCTCTGCCTGGGTGCTGGGCCTAAATTTATGACAATGGACTGTTGCAGTGGTGGCTGACGTGAAGCCTGATTTTCTGCTATGACATGCAGACTGATTCTCTGCTGACATGAAGCCAGATCCTCTGTTACGGGACCTCTCTCCTCTGCCTGGGTGCTGGGCCTAAATATCTGACAATGGACTGTTGCATTGGTGGCTGACGTGAAACCTGATTCTCTGCTATGACATGCAGACTAATTCTCTGCTGACAAGAAGCCAGATTCTCTGTTACGGGACCTCTCTCCTCTGCCTGGGTGCTGGGCCTAAATATCTGACAATGGACTGTTGCAGTGGTGGCTGACGTGAAGCCTGATTTTCTGCTATGAGATGCAGACTGATTCTCTGCTGACATGAAGCCAGATTGTCTGTTATGGGACCTCTCTCCTCTGCCTGGGTGCTGGGCCTAAATTTATGACAATGGACTGTTGCAGTGGTGGCTGACGTGAAGCCTGATTCTCTGCTATGACATGCAGACTAATTCTCTGCTGACATGAAGCCAGATTGTCTGTTACGGGACCTCTCTCCTCTGCCTGGGTGCTGGGCCTAAATTTATGACAATGGACTGTTGCAGTGGTGGCTGACGTGAAGCCTGATTCTCTGCTATGACATGCAGACTGATTCTCTGCTGACATGAAGACAGATTCTCTGTTACGGGACCTCTCTCCTCTGCCTGGGTGCCGGGGCCTAAATATCTGAGAATGGACTGTTCCAGTGGTGGGTGACGTGAAGCCAGATTCTCTGCTATGGGACCTCTGTCCAATTGATTTTGGTTAATTTTTATTTATTTAATTTTTATTTTAATTCATTGCCCTATCCAAATTTGTTTGCAGGGGATTTACCTACATGTTGCTGCCTTTTGCAGCCCTCTAGCCCTTTCCTGGGCTGTTTTACAGCCTTTTTAGTGGCGAAAAGTTCGGGTCCCCATTGACTTCAATGGGGTTCGGGTTCGGGACGAAGTTCGGATCGGGTTCGGAACCCGAACCCGAACATTTTCGGGAAGTTCGGCCGAACTTCTCGAACCCGAACATCCATGTGTCCGCTCAACTCTAGTACTGATGTATGCAGCCAGCGACCGCATATTCCCTCTTTAATTCAACTGCTGTGGCCCGCACTTCACCTCTTAATCCCCTTCTCCACAGACAACTGGAGGAAGAAGACAGAAAGATGTTAGCTATTGATGGGCATTTTTCGGGGCAGTATATCGTGCAACACTGTGTTGCTTCTGCTGGGATGATATTTTGCACTATGGTATTGTTGACCCCACCTACTTATGTTGCCCTCCTTCTCTTAATTTAGACCTGCCTACAAAATGGGTCCAGTTTTAGTTTTTTTTTCTAGGGTCTCTATAAGTTCCCAGTCCGCCCCTGGGTTAATATAAAAAATAATGAGGGTCAGAATAGCATTGAAAGTATTGAAACACAAGAATAACCCTAGCCGTCTTCACAGGCAGCGATGCCTTGTACTGTGAAGATAGATATGCCTTAGCAAAGCTCAGGGACATTTCAGGCCAAAGATTTCTATCACTGTTCCTACACATTAGAAGGAAACATAAAAGGACACTTATAGTTTTGCAGCTGCACTTAGACAAACTCGTGACATATTCCCTTTAAAACTGGAAAATACAGTACTAAGCAGGAGAGCATTGCATGACATACAGTGATCATGTTCTGTTCAAGGGAAAATAAAGAATAAACATCCAAACACAGACTTAAAATGATTGACTTAAACACTTACCTGTTGGATATAGTTAACAAACTTGCACATGAATTCCCCGAATATCCACCCAGGAAGAGAATATAAAGCAGCAGTGATAGGTACACAACACACCAAAAATATTATATCAGTGGTGGCCAGGTTAGCTGTAAAGAATAGAAAAGAGGTAAATGACCTTTTTCTTTTTTTTAAATCACACAATTAAATCAAGTATTTGGATTAAGTAAAAGAGCTAAGGGTTTATTCACACATCAGTGGGGTCATTTATCAAACTGCTTTAAAGTAGGACTGGCTTATTTGCCCATAGTTACCAATCAGATTCCACCTTTCATTTTGGACAGCTCCTTTGGAAAATTAAAGGCGCAATCTGATTGGTTGCTATGGGCAACTAAGCCAGTGCTACTTTACACCAGTTTGAGAAATGACCCCCACTATGTCTATGTTTTCCATAGACAGCACATGTATTCATTGATTTTATTATGTTTATTTACAGATATAGTGATTTTCTTGGGTCAGTGAAAAACCATGGAGATATACTATTTTTGCACCTGCACCCCTGATGCAACATACTGTAGATGGCATTCATGTTCTGTCAGTGCTTCACCGACCATATGGTAGGAGATGCTCTGGAAACTCATTTTCAGCTGAGCAGTGTCCGTAGAATATGGATGGACACACAGACCGAAAAGATTCCTCACAGACATCTTCAGGAATGAACGACTGACTCGTGAGATCCTGGTCTTCCTTACTTTCAGAGGTGGGCCCTCCAAACTGGGAGAATATAGGGGAAAGTTTAAAGTTTGTTTCACATAATTTCAACTACACTGTCGTACAATTTAATATTTTGCACAAAATATATGTGACACCAATATGGTTACATAGGAGAGGACTTAGAGCCTCCTCTGACTGCCCACGCTGTGGTGATTCCGAGGCAGATCATTTACATCTGTTTTGGGACTGCCCAATGGTGAGCAGGTATTGGAGACTGGTCCAAACTAACCTGGCTTGTAAACTTAACATTGACGTTCCTTTGTCCCCCAGGATATGGGTCCTGGGAGACTTATCGGAGGTCAATTATCAGCCTATAAAATGCCGACTGCTGATTAAGGTGATGTTTTTAGCTAGGCTTCTCATCTCTAGATCATGGTTTTGCTCCTCGGCTCCAGACTGTAATAACTGGTTGGGTTTGGTTGCGAAAGTGAAAAGCTATGAGAAGATTTTGTACAAACAAAGAGGATCCTACTTAAAGTGGGGCAAACTGTGGAAGGATTGGGACACGGTTAATTAAAAAGGACTCTTTTCTTTTTTTTCTTTTTTTTTCTCCTGCAAGGTGGCGGGGGTGGGGGGGGGGGGGTTGGTGGGGTGGGCTGGGGAAGATCTTATTAGTCTGGTCTTTTCTATATAAATTCTAATTGGTGAAGAATGTGAAGTTATACCTGAGCACTGGAGTATCTCTAGGAATACTGGAGGATGGCAGGACCTACCGGCATTACCGGCATTAAATAATGGTAAAATTTTTGACATATCCATAATATTGTGCGGTTTATGGGCAGGGGTCCGGGACTCGGGACTTCAGGGGGGCCGGGCATCGGGTGCGACCCGAGACGCGGCTCTTCCTGTCAGACATGAGGTTGGGCTGCGGACAGTGATACGACACATGTGTGGCATGGGTGCTACTATGTGTTCTCTTAATGGGACAGAGTCAGTCTTTGGTTGTGTCTTTGTCCACATTTTCTTTAATTGCCGGTGACTGTCGAGTGATACTCGATCCGAGTCCTTTGGCATACGAGACACTAATGTGAATATATGTGAGGTACGGATAAACAGGGCATTAATACTCAATTTTAATTATATGGGGGTGAGGCAGCAAAATATGCGAGTGGTTTTTTTCACCATTGCGATAGAAGACTGCTGGACCCCCTCTCTTGCTCTACGAAATGTTTGCGATCAAAGATCGCCGTAAGCCCGCTACGTATAGTTTATGTGAGTACCAGGTGACTGGTCACATGATTGTTAATCCTGCCGATCGTGCTCACCCATGTTTGGAGGAGGGCGTACGTGGTGCTCGTTCGCTGCCTGGCGGCCGTCTGGGCTGCGGGCCTCTGATCTCTGCCCCTTATAGATAATACTATGCTAAATTAGATGCTTTGTGTATCCGCTTTATTAAGCTTTGGATGCTGGGTGAATCCTGCTTTCTCCCCCAGTATGTGAGATCTCCACTTGATTTTTAATATCCACACAATTATGGGCACTCGTATGAAATTATTGTTAATCATGCTCACAAATCAGAATTGACGGACTTATGGATTTTATAATACCACAGATGTAATATTGATATGAATTTTTGTATTATAATTAATAAAATATTCAAAGGAAAAAAAAAAGGAATGAACGACTGACCATCTTGTCACGGATGTCATCATTAAGGCTAATTTGACATATCCTAGCTGCCAATGGCTGTCCAATTTTGAAGTACATATATAAGTGCGGGACATGAACATGTGGAGTCACTGTGGTTGTCTCATTATAGAAAATGGGGGCATATCGCTAGGATATTCCCCCATTTTCTTGTAGGTGCAGGTCCCACCACTGGAACCTATATATCGAGAATGGAGCCCTGCAGGGTGGTGGCTGGAGGACTCCAGTCTGGCCACCTCCAAGCCGGCTCCCCATAGACGTGAATGGGAGCGCACCGGCATGACCAGCCACCGCTCCCAGGAGGGAGTTGCAGACAGTGATGAGGAGAAACCAAATCTATTAAATATTTTTTCTCTCCACTGTATTCACTGAGGAAAATAAACTGTCATATGAAATACAAAATGTGAATTCCCTATTAAAAGTGCCCTGTTTGACCCAGGAAGAAGTACAGCGGCAGTCTTAAAAAGATTATAAAATAGACAAGTCACCGGAACCAGATGACATATACCCCATAGTCTAACAAAATTTTGTAATGTCATAGCCAGACCTTTATATCTGATAATTAAGGACTCCACAGGATTGGCGCATAGAAAATGTGGTGTCAATACGCAAAAAGGGTCCAAAAACAGAGCCCGGTAAGTTTAACATCTGTCGTGGGTAAACTGTTTGAAGGTTTTCTAAGAGATGCTATCTTGGAGAACTTCAATGAAAATAAGCAAATAACACCATATCAGCATGGCTTCATGAGGGATCGGTCATGTCAAACTTATTTAATCAGTTTCTATGAGGAGGTAAGCTCTAGACTTGACCGTGGCGAATCAATGGATGTTGTATACGTATCTTGACTTCTCCAAAGCATTTGATACTGTACAACATAAAAGGTTAGCATATGAGAAAAACTTGGACTGGGAGAAAATGTCTGCATGTGGGAAAGTAACTCCCTCAGTGATAGAAAACAGAGGTTGGTTATTAATAGTACACACTCAGATTGGGTCACTGTCACTAGTGGAGTACCTCAGGGGTCAGAAATGGGCCCTATTCTCTTAAATATATTTATTAATAATCTTATAGAAGGCTTGCACAGTAAAATATACATTTTTGCAGAACTGTGTAATTAACACGGAAGAGGACAGTATACTGCTACAGACAGATCTGGATAGATTGGAGCTTGGGCAGAGAAGTGTCAGATGAGGTTTAACAATGACAAATATAAGGTTATGCACATGGGAAGGGATAATGCAAGTCCCCTGTACATACTAAATGGTAAAAAAATGGGTAACACTGACATGCAAAAGGACTTAGGAATTTTAGTAAACAGCAAACCAAGGCCTCATGCACACGACATGTGCGGTCTGCAAAATGGGGTTCCGTTGTTCCGTGTGTCTTCCATTTTTTTTGAGGACCGCAAAATAACAAGGAATGTAAAAATAAAAAGGGGAGATATACAGGTATATGTGCTGGTCACCTGAGGTTTGTTTGGTGGCCATTTTCTGTAGTCTTTACAAGGTACAGAGGTGCGTTTGGTTGCTTGGCTTTGCTGTTCTTGGCTTTTTCCTTGTTGCGTCTTGGTTTCACCATGGCGGATGACTCTGAGGAAGAAGTTGTACTGCACTGGCTAGTTTCTCGGCGATGGGGACAGCACTCCCTTTTGTTGGAACGAGGACCCGAGTAGAAGGCGGAGATTTAGGGTCCATCCGATTCTTTCCCAACGCTACCGCAAAGGACACTTTCATACCTTCTACCAAGATCTTCGCCAGCATCATGAGAAGTTTTTGGCGTTCTGTTGGATGTCAGTGTCTGCATTTGATTGCTTGCTGTTGTCTCTACGTACTGTCCTTACCTTCATGGACACCAATGTGAGGCGCAGCATTACTCCTGAGGAAAGGCTCATCGTGACGTTGAGGTAAGCTATATCTTTTATTCATAGTTCAAACAGTAATGTGCATGGCTTATGTCATCAGTAACATGTTTCTGGAAATGGCTGGTGTTAGACATGTGTTAAGTTTTATAGAAGTTACCTTTCTTGGTCCATAATATGTTTGCCCAATTGTCAAATATATTTTTGATGTTAAATCCCTGACACATAACATGGCCAGATTAAAGGTAGTTGTGTATTTTAAAATGGTTAACTATTTGTGTTTGGCTAATGTCATCATCATGCAGAGTGTTCACATCATCCTTGAAGTTGCCCATACATTCTGCATGGAAATGGTGTAAACACAGTTGCTGTAGCATAGCTGTTGTGAGTAGTGCCCACACCGTAATTTCTGAAAGTGTTTTTTTCAGTTGTACCCATATGTCTCATATCAAACATTAGATGAATTATGTATTGTTTGTTACCTTTTTTTAGCTGCTTACTGATATTTTATTTTTCTGTATTTTTCAAGAGATTCCTTGCAACTGGGAACTCATTTGCATCCCTGCATTTTGAGTTTCTTTTGGGAACCTCAACCATTTCTCGGATTGTGCGTCACACTTGCCATGTCATCTGGCATCAACTCCGAGAGACGGTGATGCCACAGCGAAAGACGTACAATTGGGTTCGGATCGCTGAGGGCTGCAATCTTTCAGCGCAGTTTTCCAACTGCATCGGGGCAATGGATAGCAAGCACATCCGTGTGAAGAAGCCTCCTCACTCAGGATCCCGATTCTGCAATTTTAAGCAATATTTTTCGGTAGTGTTTATGGCTGTTGCTGACAGTAACTACCAGTTTATAATGGTTGATATCGGGGCCTATGGAAGCACAGCAGATGCTCGCATCTTTAGTGCTTGTAGAATAGGTGAGCGGCTTCGTGCCAACCAGATTGCCCTGCCCGAGTCCAGAAGACATTGTGACGGATGAAGGGTTTGCATTGACTGACTATGTTATGCGGCCCTTCCCAAAGCGTGGTTTGGATGTCAGGAGGCGTATTTTCAACTACCAGTTGACTCGTGCCCATCGGTATGTTGAGTGCTCTTTTGGGATACTCTCTAGCAAGTGGAGGGTGTTTTTGCCATCCATATAGATGAATCCGGAGAATGCTACCCTGGTGATTCAAGCTTGTGTTGTTCTACACAACTTCACCTGGATTCACGAGGCTTCCTCTTCTGTTTACATGGAAGATTTTCCGACGTCACCAGGTTTGGGTTTGGATAGGACCCTGCATAGACGACCTGGGACTGCAAGCATTGCAGTTCGGGAATTCTATGCAGACTACTTTTTCAGCCCAGAGGGGTCCTTGCCATGGCAGAGGGATGCTATTCGTGGCAGTGTTTAATTTCTTTTGTGCTCGATAGTTGTTGTTTTTATTCTAGACATTGAGTGTAGGGACCCCTTGAAGTGGGCTTGCGGGCTAAGGTTTTTGGAACCTTAAATTAGGAATAGTCAATATAATGAATAAAGATGCTTATGTTCATCTACTTTTATAAACATCATGATTATATTTGCTATATGGTTCCAAAAACCTTCTGATACCTCAGTTAAAGATTATTCCTTAACCAATTATGTGGAAAAATAAAGTGATAGTACTTGAAGTATTGTGTGTGTCTCTGTTATGTTAAAATGTGTAGTAGTGTTATAATTTGTCGCACAAGAAAGAACATAAGACAACTGACATTTTCAAGTAAACCTTTACTTAAACCCAAGCCCCCCCATAAAAGATAAACACAATTCCACAATATATGAAAAATGCTGACAAATTTACATAAATTAAAAGGAGAATATGAAACATTTAAAGTAGAAGTAACTCTCGAGTGAACGGGCCAGGGTTATACTATGATACTAGGCGCATCTGGGCCGGATCTGGTGCCCCAATAGAATAAATGCCCACATTACTGGACTGGGCAAGTGTTGGGGTCTTGGTACCTGCAGTAAGTTTGGGTGGTCAAAGGTGGACCATGGGGTAGGTGTGGAGGATGCTGGTAGGCTGCTAACAGGCGGACATCATGATTTGAATAAGTAAATTATTAATTTGAGAATGTATGCCTCCCTGGTAAGGTGTGGCAAACATTTTTAATACAAGTGCATGGGAGGCAACACAAAGATGACCTCTCGCTAGGGACATGCCTCATTAATGGCGCCATCCCAATTAGCTTTATCCCATTCAACAGGCCTCAAGCGACGGACCAGTTTCTCCCAGGATACTTACTTTCGAACACGATCCTGATAGACAGGGGACCGGGTGTCCCACAGCTCGGGCCTTTCTTGTACCAGATTTATTAATTTTTCCACATTCCACCGTGGCATTTTTGGTTTGAACAGATAACAAGCAACGACTGCCAAAATGAAGACTCTGCAAAATGTGCAATCACCACACAAGACTTGCCAATCTGATAGACAGGGGACCGGGTGGCCCACAGCTCGGGCCTTTCTTGTACCAGATTTATAAATTTTTCCACATTCCACCGTGGCATTTTTGGTTTGAACAGATAGCAAGCAACAACTGCCGAAAAGAAGACTCTGCAAAATGTACAAGGCTTGCCAATCTGGTCGTTTGAACTTCCTGTACAATTATTATTTTTTTATTGCCAAAAGGTCTTGCAGACAGGTTGCCAGGCAACTGATCGCAAAAAATGCAGATACGGATGACATACGGATGGCTTCTGTTGTGCATCCGCATTTTTTTGCGGACCCATTGACTTGAATAGGTCCGCAAACAGTTTTTTTGCAGACAAGAATAGGACAGGTTTTATTTTTTCTGTGGAAGGGGACCACGGATGTGGATACAAAACAGTTGGCTATCCGCAATTTCTACGGCTCCAAAGAAATGAATGGGTCCGCATCAGAACGTCAAACTTTGCGGAACGGACGCGGAAACAAACAACGGTTGTGTGCATGAGGCTTAAGCTGTAGAAACCAGTGTCAGGCAGCTGCTGCCAAGGCCAATAAGATAATGGGTTGTATCAAAAGGGGCATAGATGCCCCTGATAAGAACATAGCCCTGCCACTTTACAAATCACTAGTCAGACCACACATGGAGTACTGTGTATGTAACACCCTAGAATTGTGCTACTACATGCCTCTACCCCGCTACTATCTTCTAAGAGCGTTTACATTGTCATCTGATGTAATTTATATTATGTCTTCACAAGTGTGCATGTAAAACCATGTTAAACACTTTTGTTCTTGTAATTTTCCAGGTTATCAGCAGTAACGCTTTGGTCAGGTACTAGTCCTAGTTTAGTGTATCTAGGCTGGAATGGATTATTCCAGCTTAGCTCCCCCTCTGTGGAGGTGTGGACTGTTCCCACATCCTGCAACATGGGTGGAGAAGGAAGTTAGTGTTAGTGTAGCCCATCCCCTGCTAGAGGTTTGGTGTGTGTGTGAGGATATCCCCTGCATAGGGAAGACAGCAAGGATCTTGTCTCGGCTGAGACCTTATCACATTCCCAGACTGAGTACCTTCAGCCTCAGCTGGAAGAAGAGAAGCAGACAACCTCCAGAGTTTCAGGAAGAAAGCATCCCCTGAGAAATCATCTGAGAAGCCATTCCTCCTCAGCTAGTTTGTCCCCACAAAGCAGAAGGTACAGAGAAGTGCAGAAGATTAATTCCTGCCACAGTTACAGAGCTACCAAACAGACATCCTATCCTGCAAGCTCCCCACATATCAAGGAGAAGCATTTATTCCTGCCAATGATTGCCAAAACCTGCTGGGACCAGACAACAAAGCTGTACACTGCTTGGATACAAGTTATCTTCAGTAAAGAAACGTTTGAACTTCATCTAAAGGTCTGGACATAATTTCTGCTGCAAAATTCCTCTATTACTCCTACTATCACTACACTCAAATTTATTGCAAGTGAGCCAGGAGCCAGGAGTCCACCCTATAGAGACATTATAAGCCATTACATCACTCTGGCATTCCTAATCTGGGATGTGCGTTATAACACCTTGGAAGGGCCATGGGGTAGTACCCTGCGCACGCTGCAATTGGCGTCATGACAAATACAGAACTTTAACAACCCGTATCCTGGCCCACTGCATTATTTTGGCGTCACGAACAGGATCGGATTGTGTGCCTATCCCTGCTACAACAGGATCGAATTGTGTGCCTAACAGGATCGGATTGTGTGCCTATCCTTGCTGCAAGATCTAAGAATTGTGCTCATACCCTGAAAATGGACTTTTATTGGCTTTATCGCGGTGCCAGAAAGCGCTACACCGTGCACACCAGCACTCCAGGGGTTAATTCGCCACATTTTTGTAATGGCACCCCTTCTTCATTTGCAAGCGGGAAAACTCACAAACGTTCTCTCAGGAGTGCGAAAATGATGACTACGCCCCCTTAGAAGTGGGAAAACTCAAGTCTGCCCACCAAGAACTTTGCATTGTGATCCAAGGGAGTGAAGACTCCTCCCCATGGGCTCCACCCTCACTTCCTGCATTGATCCTGACTAAGCAGAAGAGGAAGATGGTGCTCCCACGACCCAAGTGGGACCAAATGTCGGTGCAAGGAGAACCAGTTTATGCGACTCACCCACCGGAGATCCGGGTCTCCCAACTTGTGAGGAGAGCTGGCCCCAGCACCTTTGGAGTGTCCCCGGAGGCTGTGGATTCCTCGACTGGTGGTGAGGCAGTCGCCACTGCTTAAGTAAAGATGGCCGCCGTTCCTGAACCCGCTCCCACGGAAGATGACACCGAGACTACAGTCCAGACCCCAGAGACTGTGGATCCCTCCGTGACGGCTGAACACACAGACCAGACGTCCCCCCAAGATGGCCGACGACGGCAAACCTGCTCCTGCGGAAACCACCGCCAGCAAAGCTGTCCAGGACCCTGAGGTCCCTGCATTGCAGACTGCACCTACGCCTCCAGTGACTGACGTCCCAGCTCCAGAGACAGCCACGACCACCGCGAGCACCAGCAGGAGGCACCCACTGGCACGGCGGAGGCGTTTGGAGCTTCAACTCCGCTGCCCAGTAGGACTAAACCCAGGCCCAGTCACCTTAATCCAGAAGTCCCAATGGAGATCACCTGTCATGCCCAAAGCCAGTAGGAGTATAAGACAGCCATTGAGGAGTGGGTGAAACAGGTACTGGATGACCCCCAGCCAGGGGACCCCAAACCCACCCGGCACACAGGAACCGTATTCTGGTTTTCTGTAGAAAGAGGAGTGGGCTTCCTCCAAGATAACTACTCGGGAGCCGATGTACTCGTGTGCCGCCGCTCTGTCAAGCACACCTACCTGCCTCAGTGCAGACGCAATCTGCATGTGGGGGACCAGGTTGAATACACTCAAATGCGGTCCATCCAAGGCCCCTTTGCCGCAGGAGTGACCCTCCCAGCCAAACCACTATCCCCTGTTTTCACCCCGGAGACCTGGCAGGAAGACCCAGGTTCTGCAGGGAGGGTCAGATGTTTGCAAGAGCCCCCAGATAGCCAATTAAGGTTCAGGAAACAGGCACCACCTGAGCCAGAGCCACTGATCCCTGACCTGGCAGCACCCCCAACACTGGGGGTGGGCCAAATAAATAACTCCGTCTTGACCTTGAATCCCAGGGTGCAACCATACATCCTGCCCTGGAAACTCCCATGGGTACCCCCAGTTTGCCTCCCAGAGCCTCTTCAGCCAGAGGTTTTGTCCATCTCTGCACCGGTCACCATAGCGTTCACCAGACTGACTGCTCAGTCGATACCAAAGAACACCACAAGAGGGCAGTGGCGCACCAGAACTGCTGCAACTTTCGACTACCAGAAGCAGGAGCACCCCCTAATGAGCTTTAGTAGCTCCAGCAGTGAGGAGGACCTGCAAGTCCTTCTTTAAATGCCTCTTTACTACAAATAAAGAACTTATGGGAGCCACAGTGTTGGCTGGTCTTGAAATCTGAGGGACTGTTGGCCAGTTTTGTTGTATCCGTAGCCGCTAGTTACAGCCTCTTCTGGATGGCCACATTTATAAGGACTCCCCCATCTTTAATAACTGTTGATACCCCAGTTTGCACATTGTTTTATCCCCTTTCTCGGGTTATTTGAGAGCCTCATGGGACTATGGTTCTCATCATGCTGCTATTTGATAAGCGTTCTTATATAACATTTTATGCCATCTCTTGGATTACAAATATACCTTCTATTGGATTACAATTGACTCTATTGTTTCCGTGGATTAAAATTGACTTTTGTGTGTTTCGGGAGGATTCCAACTTTAAAGCACTTCAAGAAAAAGGACTCAAGTCATATTTGAGCGTATTATTGATTATTGATTGCACTAAAAAATGCATAATATTTTTGCACTGTCCTTCCCAACATGTTTACAGGTTATGCAATGTTACAAGCTTGCACCCAAAGAAAAGACTCAAACATGTAACTGAGCTCTTGGTGACCTATACTAATTTTGGTTAAATGTTTACAGGTTGAGCAACGTTCAAGTACGTATGCCCATTTATGGACTCTATTACAGATGCCACAATGTGAATTTATGCACTTTTTGTGAAACTGCACTTAACTTTTGCCTTTAGCCAGATCAGTAGCACCTTGCTTTTGTGTTACTTTGCTTAACAGCTCTATCTCTTTAAACAGACTGCCTCTGCGGATGTAAATACTAATGGCCTACTCATAGTGCACGAGTAAGACAAGTGGTAAGTCCCAGGCAGGTCCAGCAAGGGTAACCCCGCTACTTCGGGAATGGCTAGGGGAATCATATACCCCTCCTTCCTGTTTGTTATATGTTCCAGGATTGGTAATGGCACTACTACACCCCCATCCTGGTGTGTCTTGCAGGAGTTCCATGGGATTACTATACCCTCCGCCTGTGACTGCCAAAAGCGTTTGGAGAAGCTCATGCCTTCCTCTTCTGTGCCTTTACCGAAGGCGTAAGCCACAGCCTTAAAGCCATTTTTGCTACCCTTAGTCACCATAGTGATCGTGCTATAAACCTTATATTTTGACTTTGGTGCAGGGAAGAGAATACAGGGTAAAGCCACTCTTCCATTTGTGGGCATTTCATTACACAATGGTGGGATTACAGAGTAAAGACACCCCCATGCTTTCTTTGGTGTTCATGGCCAGAACACTTCAAAGTCAATCAGTAGTGATTGCTTAGTGCAGGCCTTTGGTTCACTGGGTTTACCGAGAGGGAAACTGTTAATTAGGACACCCTCCTCATGTGGGCAAGAACCTCAGGGTAGCCCTTATGTGTTTGTCTTTGTATTTCTTTATATGTATCTCATGTAGCACTCAGTTATCTCACCGAGACCAGGAAGATAATAGCGGAGAGACTCGAGTGCCCACTTGATGGCCAGGCACTCTCTCTCCACCATACTGTATCGGGTCTCTGCTAGAGTGAGCTTATGGCTGAGGAAGACAACGGGATACTCCTCCCCGTTGACTTCCTGAGACAGTACCGCACCGAGGCCTACTTCGGAGGCATCAGTCTGTACCACAAATTCCCTCTTGAAGTCAGGCGTCACCAAAACCGAAAGGAGTCCACTACGGCCTGTACTTTGGGCAGGTGACTTTCCCAGTCGATACTGTGAATGATAATATCGTCCAGGTAAGCAGAGGCGTACCGCCGATGTGGACGAAGTACAATATCCATTATACGTTGGAAAGTGGCGGTGGCGCCATGCAGGCCAAAGGGTAACAGCTTATATTGGTACAGCCCCTCTGGTGTAATGAAGGCAGTTTTCTCTTTGGCAGCCTCCGTCAAGGATACCTGCCAGTACCCTTTGGTGAGGTCCAAAACAGAAAAATACCTGGCTTGGCCTAACCTTTCAATAGGTTCATCTACCCGAGGCATGGGATATGCATCGAACTTAGATATTTAGTTTAATTTCCGAAAATCGTTACAAAATCGTAATGTCCCGTCTGGCTTGGGAATTAAGACTATAGGACTGGGCCACTCACTTTTAGACTCCTCAATGATGTCAAGCCGCAACATGAGCTGCACTTCCTCCGAGATGGCTTTTCGCCGGGCCTCGGGTACCCGGTATGGCTTTAACCGTACTTTTGCCTGAGGCTCAGTGACAATGTCATGTTGGATTACGGAAGTGCGTCCAGGGAGGTCTGAGAACACATCCGTGTTCCAACTAACAAACTCCCTGGTTTCCTATGCCTGTTTAGAGGAGAGGCTGTCAGTAATTTTTATTATGGCAACCGCTTCCTTTGCATCAGACAGAGGAGCCGGAACCTCTTGCCCTAGAAAGCCCTGCCGCGAGCTGTCTTCCGTACAGGTTTCCCTATCCTTCCAAGATTTTAGTAAATTAACCTGGTAAACCTGCTCTGGTTTTCGTCTCCATGGCTGATGTACTTTGTAATTTACCTCTCCAATTTTTTCACGTACCTCGAACTTACTGTCCACGGTCGGTATTAGAACCAAAACCCAATCATCCGGGTTAAAGATCCGGACTCAGGCCTGCCGATTATAGATCCAACTCTGGGCTCACTGAGCGGCCTCCATATGCTCCCTGACAAGAGGCAAAACGGTCTCTATCCGCTGTTGCATCTTGGTAAAATATTCAAGGACGCTTTTATGCAGAGTGGGTTGTTGTTCCAATGATCTTTGGCTACGTCCAACAAACCACAAGGATGTCTGCTATATAGCAATTCGAAGGGCGAGAACCCAGTAGAGGCCTGGGGCACCTTTTGCACTGCGAACATGAGATAGGGCAGAAGAAGGTCCCAATCCTTTCCATCTTTGGACACCACCCTTTTTAATATGGTTTTTAGAGTTTTGTTAAATCTTTCAACAAGTCCGTCCGTTTGTGGATGGTACACGGACGTCAGTAACTGTTTAATACGCAGTAACTTACAGAGTTTCCTGATGACCTTGGACATAAAAGGGGTCCCCTAGTCAGTCAGGACCTCTTTAGGTAACCCCACTCGGGAGAACATTTCCATTAGCTCTTTATCTATAAGTCTCGCCGATGTATTTCGCAGTGGCACTGCCTCCAGGTACCGAGAGGCATAATCAACTACAACCAAGATGTGTTGATGTCCCCTAGTGGACTTCGGTACTGGGCCTACTAGGTCCATAGCGATTCGCTCAAATGGTACCTCGGGCAAAAAGGTGTGGGGGCTAGTTGCCTGGCAGGTCGGGCAAGACTTACAGAACTCGTCCACCTTCTTAAACACACTGGGCCAGTAAAACCATTGTAGTATCCGGTCCTGTGTTTTCTGCATTCCCAGATGACTCCCGAGAACATGCTGGTGGGCTTAGGCTACTTTCACACTTGCGTTCGGAGCGGATCCGTCTGGTATCTGCACAGACGGATCCGCTCCTATAATGCAAAAGATGGTATCCGTTCAGAACGGATCCATCTGCATTATAAAATCAGTTTGGCTCCGCATGGCCAGGCGGACACGAAAACGCTGCAAGCAGCGTTCGGGTGTCCGTTTGGCTCCGCATGGCCTGGCGGACACGAAAACGCTGCAAGCAGCGTTCAGGTCTCCGCCTCCTGAGCGGAACGGAGGCGAAATGGAGCCATACTGATGCATTCTGAGCGGATCCTTATCTACTCAGAATGCATTGGGGCTGAACGGAGCCTTCAAACTGAACTCACAAGCGGAACCCTGAACACAAGTGTGAAAGTAGCCTAACTCTAACACGAGTTTGCGTTAAGCCTGGGGCACCACCAACTGTTCAGTGGATTCACCTCGCAGCTGATTTACCCGATAGAACACAGACCCGGGGAAACACAGACTCTGCCCCTGGTTGTTGTGGTTCACCATCTACTATTAATACATTTTCCCAGGCTTGGGATAGGGTTGGGTCCTGGTGCTGGGCGGTACCAAAATTAACCCCGGAGATGTTGAGGTATGCCAGCTCAGGACTATTGATGAGCGGCAGGGGTCTTACATATTCAAATTCGCCATATTTCGCTAATATTTTGTAGAATATTCGTAGAATGTTGGCGAATTCGAATATTCATTAAGAGTAGTTAGCTAAATGTAGAACAATTTAGCTAATATAGTGCTATAATCTTTTTTTTCCTAGTTGTAATTTTTTTCCAATCTGAACTTCAAATGAGAAAAAAATTACAACTATTAGCCAAAGAAGATTATAGCACTATATTAGCTAAATTGTTCTATATTCGTTTTTTTATTCCCGAATATTCGCTATATTGCTTTATATTAGTTTTTAGAATATTTGTAATAATCTAAAACAGGAATATATAGCAATATAGCAAATTATAATATTTCGAGAATTCGCAATCAACACTACTCGAAAAGTCAAAGATATTGCAGCCTTCTCATTGGTCCACAAGCTAGAAGCAGGGAGGAATTATGTGTACCGATTAAAAAAAAATCTCGAATATTGTAAATTACGAATATATATCACTATATTCTAAATATTCGCAATAAAAATTTGTGCCGATATTCGCAATAAAAATTTGCAATTCGAATATTCGGGATCAACACTACTGGTGAGTAGTTTCTTCACTAGGTGAAGAAACAGCAACTTTAGACTCAGGCTGCTGCTGATGGAGCTGGTACTGCTTCTGCCACCCCACCCCTCCCCAGCAGCCATGGCAGTGGAACGTGAGCACAGAGGGCCCCCCCGGTCAGACCTGCGAGAGGATAGACGATGGTGCAGATAGGCAGCGGCCAACTGACTACATAGGATGTTTCTATAGTAGTTCTGTAGTGTACGGGAGAGTAATACCCCGTCACTACAGAAGGGTCACTTGGGTACTGTCATTCCCCCTGTATTTATGGGGAGGTTGGTGTAAAACATCTTGTTAATGTAATGCTATGTACTTCCTGTTACTGTGAAATGTGCATGTGCAGGCCGGCTAGGGTGTCATTCCAGCTCTGAGTCACTAGAGGGAGCTAGGGAACCCTAGTTTATATAAGGCCCAGTCAGGAAGTAGTAAGCGGGCAGACAGTGGGAGAAAGGAGTCAGAGATGATCCTGTGTCTGAGTCAAGGCCAGGCCATGGGCCTGTAAGAGTAGAGCAGGCCTGAAGCCTGCCGACTAGGAGAGGGCAGTATAGGCCCTGTAACCGGGTTCCGGATCCAAGGAAAAGGTTCCCCTCCTGAGTCAACAGCCGTTTTAGCCGAAACATCATAAGCAACCAGCCGGGACACAGAATACAACAGAGGCCAATCTGATAAAGCAAGAGGTACTCAAGATAACAGAGGAGGTACTAGATAAAGACAGCTTCAAGGATACGCCAGCGATAGGGCATTGGACCTTGGAGAATAAGTCACATGCTTCAGGACCAGTCAGGAATAGAGTGCAAGCCGCCTGTACTGCAACTCCTGTGATTAACACTCTGTAAAGAACATTGTTATAACCGGCCAGTCTGTAACTTCTAAGAACCAACTGTATTCAAATGCAAACCAACTGTCTTCCATGGAACTGCGCTTCCAACTGCGTCCATGCATGATTCTCACTGACATTCAGTAAAGTTCCAGTTTTGGTTGGCTATCCCGTGGTTGTTCCGTTATTCCACATTACTTTACACGGCGTCTCACCGTTTAATTGACACTGGCGTCACGAACATTAAATACCTGCCTGTTCCAGTATCTGCCCAGATTTGAAGACGACAGTGGATCCCAGGTTAGTGGGTTACTCTGCACTACAAAGCCCAGCATACACTACTGACCCCCTGGGACACTGCAGTTCAGTTTGTCCTCCCTCTCAGCGGGTGTAAAAAGGCCACCATTTTGGACTGGTAGCGAGGGTCCAACATGGTGGAGAGGCAGAAGTCATCCCTCTGCCGAATGGTGACAATTCAGCTGTCACTACCCAAGCAAGTGAGCATGCAGCGGGCCATTTGCGCAAGTGACTCGGAGGGGCACCCTGCCTCCATCTCCACAGCATACTGCTACATTGTGTCTGGGTTCTCTGCCTCATCGTCCTCATCACCCTGTAGCTCCTCTAGCTGCTTCTACTCCTCCTCTCCTGTCACCAGTGTAGCAAAACCACCCATTTCGCTACATATTGCTTGTGCTCCTATGTCCTTCTCCTCCAGTTCACCCCCCAGAGGGCTCATGTGGCCGTGAGATCTAGGTGCCATGTCTCCAGTCCCCTGACCAGCCAGATTTACCAGCATCTGTTCCAGGACATTAGGCAGTGAAATGACATCGTTCTTCCCGTAGTCCTGGCGACTGACAAATAACGTGGCCTCCTCAAAGGGCCTGAGCAAATGGCAGGTGTCACACATGTGCTGCCACTGGCTGACATCGAAGTTACACAGGGAGGTACTCCTGTGCGCTTGGATCATCAGGAAATTGTTTATGGCCTTTCTCTGCTCATACAATTGGTCCAACATATGGAGGGTGGAATTCCAACGGGTGGAAACGTCGCATATCATCCTATGTTGGGGGATTCTGTTCTACCGCTGCAGCTCGAGGAGGGTGTGCTTTGCAGTGTACGAGTGGCTGAAGTGCATGAAAGTTCCTGGCCATTTTTAGGTCTTGCAGATGGGTGGAAGACTTCAGGAACCACTTGACGACCAGATGGAACACGTGTGCCATTCAGGGCGCATGGCTCAGCCCTCCTTGACGCAGCGCCGACACAATGTTCTCCCCGTTGTCGGTCACCATGGTCCGCAGTTCCTCCCCTGTGTGACTCCGTTCACCCAGGCAAATGAGGTGCAGAACAGTGTGACACCGCTGTGCCCTGCACATGTGATATGCTGGAGGGGCACTGTGAATTGTCCCTGCAGTGGAGGCTGAGGACACGGTGGATGATAAGGGGGCAAAGGCGGACATTGTGGAAGGACGAACGACCTGGCAACGTGGAGACGGAAGTGGCATCACCTGGCCGAGTTGCTGGTGTGGCTGTGCAGGAACCACATTGACCCAGTGGGCCGTAAAGAACATGTATTGTACCTGACCGTAGTTACAGCTCCACATGTCAGCACTGCCGCGCACTTTGGCAGACACCGACAGGACTGGCCCACCTTCAGTTCTACATGTGTGTGCAGGGCTGGTACTGCCTTTATGGCAAATAAATGATGGCTTGGGACTCTCCACCTCGGCTCGGCACAAGCCATCAGTTCTCTGAAAGGTGCAGAGTCCACCACTTGGAAAGGGAGGGACTGCAGCACCAGCAACTTGGACAGGAGCACGTTCAGCTTCTACACCATTGGATGAGTGCATGCATACTGTTGTCTCTTGTTAATCGATTTGCTGACAGAATGAGTGACAAGGAGTACGAGGAGCAGGAGCATCAGGACCAGCAGATGACGGGAAGGCTGAGGTGGTAGAGCCTTGACTGCCTGAAACCGGGTGCGTGTCACTGGGTGATGCAGCTGTTGCTGCGGCAGGCTGGATCACCACATCGGAACCATGGTTATCCCAGGCCACTTTATGGCGACGCTGCATATGTTGATGCAGGGCCGTGGTGCCAACATTGACACCCTGGCCACGCTTCACCTTCTAGCCACAGATTCTACATATGACCACGTTCACCTCCTCTGGCAGCTTAAAATAAAAACTGACACACCGCCAAGTAGGTGATTTTACCCCCAACACTACGCACTGACTGACTGCTACTGCCGCTGCCTCCTTGAACCCCTGCACCGCTACTTCCCAGGCAGGTAGGCTCCCACGAAGTGGGTGGTCTACCCCAGGCACATTTGACTCCCTACCTCCCACTGCTGCCACCCTGTTGACTCCCGGCCATGCTAGCGACTTTCTGGCTCCGCCACTAGCTCACGGGCAAGCTGCCACCCTCTTCTCCTGATGATGATGAAGCCCCTCCCAAGTGCGATCAGCCACATCATCATCATCATCGAGTACTGTCTGCATGTCACTGGTGTCCTCCTCAACCTTCTTTGACCGCTTGCAACACCAGCTCCCACGCCACTTTCCTCATCACTACTTTCCCGCCTAGCGGAGGAAGCAGCGGATGTCTCCTCCAGATCTTGGCTGGGCAGTAGCTGCTGACTGCCCTCTAGTAGCTCTTCCTCACTGAAAAGTGAAGCTGAGCCTACGGCATATAATACTTTTCATGGTGAGGGAACTGAAAATGAGAGAGGATGGTTCAGGGCAGATGGGGGCACAGGGCCTGCTCCCGGGCCATGCAAAATAAGCGTTGTGTCAGAGGAACCCGACGACTCTTGGCTGGGGGTGTCTGATGTCACTTGGGACAAATTGGATGACCAAATCAACCATTCAAGAACCGCTGGGTTGCTAGTCAAGACACGACCGTTAGATGACACGGGGAGCTCAGGCCTTTCGCTGTGACACCTGCTTCCACGCCCCCTAACTCTGCTGCGACCTCTGCCAGAAACATTTAGGCCTCTGCCACTCCCCTGTGCAGGGCCTGGCACTTCTCTTTCTGACATACTGTTAAATCAAATAACTAAATGTTAGATCAAATATATTTTTATTTCGCCATTAATACACGGCAAACAGGGCTTTAGAGTATATCACTGCACTTCACTGCACTGCTGAACGGATATTAAACCATCATTTTTTTCTACTTTTAGACAACACAAAAGGCTTTTCAACAGATAAGTGCAACGTAGAACTTTCGCTACTAATACACGGCAACAAGGACTTCACAATATATAACTGCACTGCACAAGGGCAAATAAGACATACTCTAGAAATATTTCATGGTAATAATATTAAACCCTATTAATGGCTGTATTAAATGGTTTGCTGGAATGACAGAGCTGTATAATAGGTGTCATAGGATTGTTCCTATAAGGCTACTTTCACACTGGCGTTTTGGTTTCCGTTTGTGAGATCCGTTTCAGGGCTCTCACAAATGGTCAAAAACAGATCAGTTTTGCCCTAGTGCATTCTCAATGGATAAGGATCCATTCAGAATGCATCAGTTTGCCTCCATTCTGCCTCCATTCCGCTCTGGAGGCAGACACCAAAACGCTGCTTGCGGATGCGGAGACAAATGGATATGTCCTGACACACAATGTAAGTCAATAGGGACGGATCCGTTTTCATTGACACAATGCAAAATGGACCCGCCCCCCCATTGACTTTCAATAGTGTTCAAGACGGATCCATTTTGGCAACGTTAAAGATAATACAAACGGATCCGTTCTGAACGGATGCATGCGGTTGTATTATCTGTGTGGATCTGTCTGTTCAGATACATAATGGATCCGCACCATAATGGATCCGCACCAAACGCGAGTGTGAAAGTAGCCTTACCCAGTCTGTAACCTCTCCTACTGAACCCTGCTGTACACAAATTCTGTGGAATGATTCCTCCCTATCCTTTCCCTACATCTTGAATAATCTTTCCCTGCACTTATAAATCATTTTTACACCAAAATCAAGTCTTTACTACCACTGTCCCTAGCGCCTGCAGATGTCTCTCACTGCACTAAGTACGCTGGTAAATGGCAGAATCTAAGATGGCTGCCGCTATTTATAGGGCTGTGATATCGCAGGGCTGGCTGGCTGCTGATTGGCTGCATGCATGGCATTATGGGTGATCCCGCCTTCCCAGAGTTCCTTTCTCCATGTCCTCACACAAGCAGAAGCCATTTTAGGAAAAAATGTGATTCATTACCACGAAGCGTGAGGAAATTCGGCTTCAGTGTGAATCAAATTTTTCCTGAAATTCGGATCAAATTGCACTTCGTCAGCTTCGATTCACTCATCTCTAATTTTGAGAATAATGTTTGTTTGTTTTTCTTAAAAAGCTAATATATTGCTGGTTTCTTTATACTATACTATATTGTACCTGTGACTAAATCAGTAATAGGTTTAAGGTTTCTAAGCAACCCAAAAAAACTATTCTCAATATAGTAAGGATCTAAGGGCTCTTTCACACTTGCGGCAGGACGGATCCGGCAGGCTGGTCTCCCTGTCGGATCCATCCTTCCGCTGTTTCGCCGAGCCGCCGGACCGCCGCTCCGTCCCCATTGACTATAATGGGGACGGGGGCTGAGCTCTGGCGCAGCACAGCGGGGCACGGCGAAAGCCGCCGGACTAAAAAGTCCTGCATGTCCGACTTTTTAGTCCGGCGGCTTTTGCCGTGCACCGCTGTGCTGCGCCGGTGCTCAGCCCCCGTCCCCATTATAGTCAATGGGGACGGAGCGGCGGCTCGGCGAAACAGCGAAAGGACGGATCCGACAGAGAGACCAGCCTGCCGGATCCGTCCTGCCGCAAGTGTGAAAGAGCCCTTAATAATTATTATTATTATTTATGATTAACCCTTTCTGTACAGGCAGATTTTAGCAAATCTGACATGTGTCACTATGTGGTAATAAAACGCTTTTACTTATCTAAGTCATTCTGAGATTGTTTTGTTGTCACATATTGTACTTCATAACAGTGGTAAAATTAAGTTAAAAAAATGTAATTTTTATTTATAAACAAATATCAAATTTACCAAAAATTGGGAAAAATTAGCAAATTTGCAAATTTCTATTTCTCTACTTTTATAATAGATGGTAATACCTCCAAAAATAGTTATTACTTTTCATTCCATATGTCTACTTCATGTTTGGATCATTTTGAAGATGAAATTTTATTTTTTTGGGACGTTAGAAGGCTTAGAAGTTTAGAAGCAAATCTTAAAATTTTTAAGAACATTTCCAAACCCCAATTTTCTCAGGACCAGTTCAGTTATGAAGTCACTTTCTGGAGCTTACATATTAGAAACCACCCATAAATCATCATTTTAGAAACTACACCCCTCAAGCTATTCAAAACGGATTTTACAAACTTTGTTAACCCTTTAAGTGCCCCACGAGAATTAAATGAAAATGGGAATGAAATGTCAAAATTTTTGTTGGCTTTTTTTGCAGATTTTAAATTGTAATCTATTTTTTATGCAACACATCAAGGGTTAACAGCCAAAAAATAAATAAATCAAAATCTATTACTCTTAATCTGGAGTTTACAGAAACACCCCATGGGTGCACAGCATGCTTCAGAGTGGAAAGAGCACCATATGGCTTTTGGAGAGCACATTTAGCTGAAATGATAATTAGGAGCTATGTCGCATATGAAGACACCCTGAGGTGGCCCTACAGTGGAAACCCCCAAAAAGTGACCCCATTCCGGAAACTAAACCCCTCAAGGAATATTTCAAAGTTTGTAGTAAGCACTTTGACCCATCAGGCGTTTCACAGAATTAGGCCTCCTGCACACGACCGTTTTTTCCCCCCGTTTACTGGCCGTTTTTTGCGTTCCGTATACAGTCCATATACGGAACCACTCATTTAAATGGTTCTGCAAAAAAACGGAATGTACTCCGTATGCATTCTGTTTCCGTATTTTCGTTCCGTTTAAAGATAGAACATGTCCTATTATTGCCCGCAAATCACGTTCCGTGGCTCCATTCAAGTCAATGGGTCCGCAAAAAAACGGAACACATACAGAAATGCATCCGTATGTCTTCCGTTTCCATTCCATTTTTTGCGGAACCATCTATTGAAAATGTTATGCCCAGCCCAATTTTATCTATGTAATTACTGTATACTATATATGCCATACGGAAAAATGGAACGGAAAAACGGAACAGAAATGGAAACACAACGGAAACAAAAAGTGGAACAACGGATCAGTGAAAAACTGACTGCAAAACACTGAAAAAGCCATACGGTTGTGTGCAGGAGGCCTTAGGAAACTATTGGCTGTGAAAATGTAAATTATTTTTCACTTTTACAACGAGAAACAGGAAAAAAATGCACCCCATATTTTGTTCCCTATTTCCCCCCGAAAACGCCAACACCCCATATGTGCTAAAAAAAATGATGTATGGGTGCACAGCAGGCCTCAGAGTGGAAGGAGCACCATATGGCTTTAGGAGAGAGGATTTAGCTGGAATGGTAATTTGGAGCTATGATGCATGTGAAGACACCCTGAGGTGGCCCTACAGTGGAAACCCCCAAAAAGTGACCCAATTCTGTAAACTACACTCATCAACGAATATTTCAAGGTGTGTAGTGAACACTTTGACCTATCGGGAGTTTCACAGAATTAGGAAACGCTTGGTTGTGAAAATTAAACTTATTAAATTTAAATTTTTTCCTGAAAAAGTTGCTTTACACCGACATTTTTCACTTTCACAAGGAATAACAGGACAAAATGAACCCCACATTTTGTTCTTCATGTCCCCTGAATATGCGAACACCCCATATGTGCTAAAAAAATGATGTATGGGTGCATGGCAGGGCTCTAGAGTCAAACAGCTAAATATGGATTTTGCAGACCTGAATTGGCTGACATGTATTTTAGGTGCCATGTCGCATTAAATGAATTCCTGAGGTCCCCAGAAATGAAAAACCTCAACAAGTGACCTCATTTCGGAAATAGCACCCCCGTACCAAGATTTTAAGTGGTATTAAGGGTACTTTTCAGCAAACAGGTATCTCACAATATACAGAAATACTTGTGAAAGCATTTTAAACCACATATTTGTGTGGGGGGGGGGGGGGGGGAATTGCTAGCAGACCCCAATTTTTTTTCAACAAGGTGTTAAAGGGAAAAATGCACCCCACGTTGTCTTCCCCATTTTCTCCCCATTCAGGAAACACCCCATACGTGCTTGTAGCCTGCTGTATGGGCTCACAGCAGGCAAGCGGCAAAATATGAATTTTGCTGACAGGCCTGAATTGGCAGACATGGATTTTAGGTGCAATGTTGCATTAAATACATTCCTGAGGTCCCCAGAAATGAAAAACCCAACAAGTGACCCCATTTCGGAAATAGCACCCCCGTACGAACATTTTAAGTGGTAGAAAGGGTACTTCTCTGCAAACGGGTATCTCACAGAAGACAGAAATACTTGTGAAAGCATTTCAAACCACACATTTGTGGAAAAAATAATAATTACTAGCAGACCCCAATTTTTTTTTCAAAAGGTGTTAAAAGAGAAAATGCACCCCAGGTTGTCTTCCCCATTTTCTCCCTATTCAGGAAACACCCCATACGTACTTGTAGCCTGCTGTATGGGCGCACAGCAGGCAAACTGCAAAATATGAATTTTGCTGACAGGCCTTAATTGGCAGACATGGATTTTAGGTGTCATGTCATGTTGCATTAAATACATTCCTGAGGTCCCCAGAAATGAAAAACCCCAACAAGTGACCCCATTTCTGTAGAGAGCACCCCCGTACGAACATTTTAAGTGGTGGAAAGGGTACTTTTCAGCAAACAGGTGTCTCACAGAAGGCAGAAATACTAGAGAAAGGATTTCAAAGCACACATTTGTAAAAAAGAAAAATTACTAGCAGACCCCAATTTTTCACTTTCATAAGGGGTTAAAGGAGAAAATGCACCCCATTATATGTTCCCCATTTTCTCCCATTTTTGCAAACACCCCATATGTGCTTGTAGCCTGCTGTATGGGCACACAGCAGGGCTCTAGAGGCAAAGTGCAAAATATGGTTTTTGCAGGCCTGAATAAACAGACATGGATTTTAGGTGCCATGTCGCATTTAAAAAATTCCTGAGGTCCCCAGAAAAAAAAAAAGAAAAAAAAAAAATGAAGTGACCCCTTTTTGGAAAGTGCACCCCCGTACGAACATTTTAAGTGGTGGAAAGGGCACGGTTGTCTCACAGAAAAGAATATGTAGCGGTTGTTGTAAAGTGGATATGCAAGTAAGGTAGACTAAATCAGAGATATAAAGTGGAAATATTGCAGGGAGCATAAAGGATAAAATTAAATTAATACTCCATTGATGAGTGGTAGATTCTGAAACAATCCTGCATGCACAGGCCATGTTTTTCAGGGCAGCTTTCACAGTGATAAATGGTGTCTTTCCTTATCCCCCTTTTGGAACACACCCTGCATCTTTTTTGGGCCCTTCCCTTCTTTGCTGTCTGGGGGACTTGACATGGAAAATGTTGCCCTGGTACAACATGGGCACCGTAACTTCCTGAAATACTGGTACCCTCCCCGGCCTGGGTTTGAAAAATTAGGGCCTTGATTACCACCTCTTGGAACTGAAGGAAAGTTCCTCTGTGGCCTGTAGAATGAAATAGCACGTACACATTGCACATTTGTACCACACTTTTGTTTTTTGTGTGGCACTGTAGGGCTTCATAGGTTGATCTGCAAGATCTACCCCTCCCATGTGCCTGTTGTAAACCAGGATGCAAACTGGTTTGGGGTAGTAGTTGTGGTACCATGTACATGGGCAGGGGAGTTGGCATTAGTGTGAATGTTGGTCAGTACAAGGACGTGCCTCTCTCCCTTCATAAACGCGGAATTTGTGGGTGTACCCGGAGAAACTTTCATAAAGTTTGTGTATTTTTATGCCATACCTTGCCCGTTTGCTAGGCAGGTACTGGCGGAATCTAATCCTCCCTTTGAACAGTAATAGGGACTCATCTACAGTCGTGGCCAAAAGTTTTGAGAATTACATAAATATTGGAAATTGGAAAAGTTGCTGCTTAAGTTTTTATAATAACAATTTGCATATACTCCAGAATGTTATGAAGAGTGATCAGGATGAATTGCATAGTCCTTCTTTGCCATGAAAATTAACTTAATCCCAAAAAAACCTTTCCACTGCATTTCATTGCTGACCTGCTGAGATCATTTCAGTAATCGTCTTGTTAACTCAGGTGAGAATGTTGACGAGCACAAGGCTAGAGATCATTATGTCAGGCTGATTGGGTTAAAATGGCAGACTTGACCTGTTAAAAGGAGGGTGATGCTTGAAATCATTGTTCTTCCATTGTTAACCATGGTGACCTGCAAAGAAACACATGCAGCCATCATTGCGTTGCATAAAAATGGCTTCACAGGCAAGGATATTGTGGCTACTAAGATTGCACCTCAATCAACAATTTATAGGATCATCAAGAACTTCAAGGAAAGAGGTTCAATTCTTGTTAAGAAGGCTTCAGGGCGTCCAAGAAAGTCCAGCAAGCGCCAGGATCATCTCCTAAAGAGGATTCAGCTGCGGGATCGGAGTGCCATCAGTGCAGAGCTGGCACAGTGAGGCAAAGAATTTTGGAAGATGGCCTGGTGTCAAGAAGGGCATCAAAGAAGCCACTTCTCTCCCAAAACAATCATCCGGGACAGATTGATCTTCTGCAGAAAATATGGTGAATGGACTGCTGAGGACTGGGGCAAAGTCATATTCTCCGATGAAGCCTCTTTCCGATTGTTTGGGGCATCAGGAAAAAGGCTTGTCCGAAGAAGAAAAGGTGAGCGCTACCATCAGTCCTGTGTCATGCCAACAGTAAAGCATCCTTAAACCTTTCATGTGTGGGGTTGCTTCTCATCCAAGGGAGTGGGCTCACTCACAATTTTGCCAAAAAACATAGCCATGAATAAAGAATGGTACCAAAACACCCTCCAACAGCAACTTCTTCCAAAAATCCAACAATAGTTTGGTGAAGAACAATGCATTTTCCAGCACGATGGAGCACCGTGCCATAAGGCAAAAGTGATAACGAAGTGGCTCAGGGACCAAAACGTTGACATTTTGGGTCCATGGCCTGGAAACTCCCCAGATCTTAATCCCATTGAGAACTTGTGGTCAATCCTCAAGAGGCGGGTGGACAAACAAAAACCCACTAATTCTGACAAACTCCAAGAAGTGATTATGAAAGAATGGGTTGCTATCAGTCAGGAATTGGCCCAGAAGTTGATTGAGAGCATGCCCAGTCGAATTGCAGAGGTCCTGAAAAAGAAGGGCCAACACTGCACATACTGACCCTTTGCATAAATGTCATGTAATTGTCGCTAAAAGCCTTTGAAACGTATGAAGTGCGTGTAATTATATTTCACTACATCACAGAAACAATTGAAACAAAGATCTAAAAGCAGTTTAGCAGCAAACTTTGTGAAAACTAATATTTGTGTAATTCTCAAAACTTTTGGCCACGACTGTACACATACATTTTTATCGGGGTTGTGCACCTCAGCAAACTTGGTGCTGAAGTGGTAAATGACAGGCCTAACTTTGAACAGACGGTCAAATGTTGGGTCGTTTTGGGGTGGGCACTGTGCATTGTCATTGTAGTGTAGGAATTTCAGAATTGAATCAAATTGATTCAGGGTCATGGTCTGACTGTAAATTAAAGTCTGGTAGAAAATGTCCGAACTCCAATATTGCCTAATGGTTGTTTTTTTTTATAACGCCGATTTGCAGCACGAGTCCCCAAAATGTCATCATCTCTGCTGCACTTACTCGGGTCCAACCTAGGGGTCTAGCATATAGTGGAAAATAAATTGCTGGGCATTTAAAATTGTTTGGGTCACCATCAAATTTATAAAATTAAAAAAATCTATTTCCGTGAAGCCCGTACAGTCAATTTGGATTCCAGAGTTTCCCACAAACTCTGGAATTTGGGGCTGATAATCATCAGGGGGTGGGGTCCATAAGGGTTCACTCTGGGGGACTGCCTCCTCTGCTATCCTGGGGCGCCTTCTAGAGGGTCTCTCATCAGCGGCTCATGATGATGATGAGGGGGTAGAGGAATAGAGGAAAGTGGCATCCTCTTCTCCCTCACTGGTAGACTCAGTATTGGAGGCAAGCATGGCGTATGCCTCTTCAGCTGAGTATACACTTTGGGATGGATACAGCATTTTTATTTTATTGGGGTGTGATGTGTGAAATGTGTAAACCTTTATTTAGTGTGAGGTGTGTATGTAGTGTTTTCACACGTGAAGGGGCTTGTAATAAATTTGAAATAAAATTTAGAAGAAAAAAAATCTAAACCTAAACACACACTAATGGCTTGTTCACACGAACGTATGTGTTCCGTTTCCGTATTGCGGACCACATATGCGGATCCGCAATACACGGACATCGTTCTGTGTGACTTCCCCATCACGGATGCGGACCCATTCACTTCAATGTGTCCACAAATCTAGAGAACGGTACGGAACGGAAGCACGGAATGGAATGCTATGGAAGCACTACGGGACTTGCTCTATCTTTTTGCGGAACGAAAGGATGCGGACCCATTTAAGTTGAATGGGTATGGATCCGTCACAGAGCCTGCACGAACGTTCTCCGTGCATTGGGGACTGCAAATTGCGGTGCCCAATGCACGGAACGGAACATATACTTTCGTGTGAACAAGCCCTTACTGAAATTTATATACAGTTGCAAGAAAAAGTATGTGAACCCTTTGGAATGATATGGATTTCTGCACAAATTGGTAATAAAATGTGATCTGATCTTTATCTAAGTCACATAAATAGACAATCACAGTCTGCTTAAACTAATAACACAAAGAATTAAATGTTACCATGTTTTTATTGAACACACCATGTAAATATTCACTGTGCAGGTGGAAAAAGTATGTGAACCCTTGGATTTAATAACTGGTTGAACCTCCTTTGGCATCAATAACTTCAACCCATAGGCGTGCGCACGGGGTGTGCCGGGTGTGCCTGGGCACACTCTAATAGGTTCGTCACCTCCATGCGCACTGCCCCCCAGCCTATTTCCCTGTCTGTTTTGCTGGCTGCCGCCGCCCGCCGCGCTGTCAATTCATTTACAATATCTGGCTGCGGGCTGTGGGCTGCCGGCGGGCGGTGGCTAGTATTCAAATAGGGGGCGGAGTCCCGGACCCGGCAGAGGCAGAGAGGGAGTGCGTGCTGTGCGGCGCAGGCTGAGTTGACGTTGACGTCACGTCACGCTGCATCTGAATAGTAGTACCCTGCCTGCGCGCCTGGCCGTCTGCTAGCTGGTGAGGTGA
The DNA here is from genome assembly GCF_014858855.1 of Bufo gargarizans. NCBI lineage: Eukaryota > Metazoa > Chordata > Amphibia > Anura > Bufonidae > Bufo > Bufo gargarizans. Next base: position 366,523,328 of record NC_058080.1, read on the forward strand.
GGGCTGGGCATATAAAAAAAGTAGTATGTACCCCCCCCCCCCCCCGTCCCACAGTGCTACGAATCCTCTGTTGTCGCCTGTATTATCCTGATACCCCTCAGTTATATAATATATCTGAGGGGTATCAGGGTAAATCATACAGGGGATAATATAACTAGGGGTATCAGGGTACATGAGGGGAAATATAACCGAGGAGGGCTAGGCTACTATCAGACATTATACAGGGGTAATATAACTTATCTTACCCCTCACCCCTGTATTATGTCCCTGATAGCCCTGCTCACTTGTATTACCCCTGTATAATGTACCCTGATAGATACCCCTTAGTTATATTACCCCCTGTATAATGTACCCTGATACCCCTCAGTTATATAATATAACTGAGGGGTATCAGGTTAAATTATACAGGGCGGGGTAATATAACTAAGGGGTATCAGTGTACATTATTATACAGGGGGTAATATAACTAAGGGGTATCAGGGGACATTATTATACAGGGGTAATATAACTTAGGAGGGCTATCAGGGGACATTATACAGAGGAAATATAACTTATATTACCCCTGTATAATGTCCTTGATAGCCCTCCTCAGTTATATTACCCCTGTATAGTGTACCCTGATACCCCTTAGTTATATTACCCCCTGTATAATTTACCCTGATACCCCTCAGTTATATTACCCCTGTATAAAGTCCCCTGATAGCCCTCCTCAGTCATATGTCATCCACAGATCCCCCATAACAGTGTGTCATCCACAGGTCCCCCATAACAGTGTGTCATCCACAGGTCCCCCATAACAGTGTGTCATCCACAGGTCCCCCATAACAGTGTGCCATCCACAGGTCCCCCATAACAGTGTGTCATCCACAGGTCCCCCATAACAGTGTGTCATCCATAGGTCCCCCATAACAGTGTGTCATCCATAGGTCCCCCATAACAGTGTGTCATTCACAGATCCCCCATAAAAATGTGTCATTTACAGATCTCCCATAAAAATGTGTCATTCACAGATCCCCCATAAAAGTGTCATCCACAGATCCCCCAAAACAATGTGTCATCCACAGATCCCCCATAAGTGTGTCATACACAGATCCCCCATAACACTGTGTCATCCACATATCCCCCATAACAGGGCACCTGCGCACTATGGAGAGACTGAAAGGAGGGGAAGATCCGCGGAAGCAAGCAGAGGACGGCACAGCAGACGACTGAATGGCTTCTTTTGTAAGTAAATTATTTTATTATAGTGCTGAAACTGCTTTAAACTCTAAAGAAAAGTTTTGGAGAGTGTTTCTCTCTTTCTCAGGTCTGAAGCAATACCGAGGAAGAAAGGAAAACTCTTGAAAGCTTGTCTTTTAAGTATTAGGATAGTACAATAAAAAGGTATCCCTGCATACCGCAATACTCTCCTATTTTGTAATCTTATTTATATATACTTATTTAGTTTTTTTCAGTAGTATGATTATATGGTGGAAATTATTAGTGCCCCCCGCCCCCATTTTTGACTGTGGTATATTATGTGCCCCCCCCCCCTATATATTGTTCCTAGGCGCAGAGGCGGAGTCACGGCAATGCTAGGGTGAGGCCCAGCCTGTGTGTATATGTGTGTGTGTATATAATTATATATATACAGTGTGTGTGTATATATATATATATATATACACACACACACACACACACACACATATATATACATACTGTACATACATAAATACACAAATACACACGTGCGCGGGGCGTGTGTTTTTGTGCTTTAGGGTGCACACCCTAATGCAATAGGCTGTGCACGCCTATGCTTCAACCAAACGTTTCCTGTAGTTGCAGATCAGACGTGCACAACGGTCAGGAGTAATTCTTTCCTCTTTACAGAACTGTTTCAGTTCAGCAATATTCTTGGGATGTCTGGTGTGAATTGCTTTCTTGAGGTCATGCCACAGCATCTCAATCATATATATTATATATATATATATATATATATATATATAAATATAAATAACTTACTACCACTAACTGCAGCTCATTTTTCACACCCAAAAAAAAAAAGTAAAAAAATGTAAAAAACAAACAAACAATAACCTAAAAAGGGACAGGGGCGGAGGGTGGTTTAGGGATCTGGAACAGCTGCAAATGAAAAATAAATGTGTGCAGCTATTCCAGATGTTCTTCTTCTTTCCTCTTCTTTTCTTCTTTCTTATTTTCAGCAGGAAAGGGGTTAAATCGCTGTGGTATACACCACAAGTCCCAGCAAGCCAACAAGCAGCACAGAGAAGCACAGAACCTCTCTGCATGCAGTCACCAGCTAGAATGGCTGTATGCAGGAAAGTTCTGCCTCTTCCTGTGCAGCTATAGTGCTGCCAATGGCTGGAGCGTTGTTCCAGCCAATAGCAGCGCTAGCAGGGGACCCAAAACACTGGTGTCCCCTGCCTCACCTCCGCTGACTTGTTTAGCACCTGCCACCTCCCCCTGACCTCCTCCCGACCCTTTTCAATGCCTCTCACAGCTTCCTGCGCTGCGATGTGTCGGTCTCATTGATCGGACAATCGCAGTGCTTGGAGCTTCAGGGGGAGGGGTACAGCACCATGCTGCCCTTACCCAGCTGTTAAGAGCAGGCATGGTGCCGCGGCTCCCCCCCCCCCCCCGATCGTTCCCCAGAGCCCCATGGACCTTGCGCCGTACATCTACATTGCTGGGTGTTATGTCACATCCGTTGCGCCGTATATGTATAGCGCTGGGCGTTAAGGGGGTAAATATTATTTAATACAGTATTGACTTTTATTACAGGTTTAATGAAAAAAAGATGCAACATTTATATAAATTTATCCAGGGGCTTACTTATAGCTGCACACTTAACTATACGCTATAGCCTTTCCACATTGATAAGATTGTTTTTTGCATGCTTAGAAGTCAACAAACATTACTGGTTTTATCATAATTATATTGTGCCTTTGACTAAAGCAGAAATATGTATAATAGCTTTCTGAGCATATCTCAATGTGGTAGATCTGTAGTAGGTAGTGTACATGATATGTACATGCTACGACACAGCTCTGTCTAGTGTCAATCAAGGGGAGAAGGAAGTGTTAGGCCTCTTTCACACGAGCGTGTCTGGATAAGGTCCGGATGTGTTGCGGCAAACCCGCGCGAGTAGGTACGTGATTGCAGTCAGCGAGTAGGTACGTGTTGTTCAGGTTTTATCGCGCGGGTGCAATGTGTTTTGCACGCGCATGATAAAAAACTGACTGTGGTATCCAGACCCGAACTTCTTCACAGAAGTTCAGGTTTGGGTTCAAGGTTGTGTTGGTGATGGATCATGTGATTGACCATGTGATGAGCGTAGTGACGTCATCAAAGGTCCTTTTCCTCACAGATGAAGACAGAAGAGATGCCGGCTGCGCGAACAAGTGGATTAAGGTGAGTTAAATTATTATTATATTTTTTAACCCCTCCAGCCCTATTTTACTTAGCATTCCTTATTCAGAATGCTATTATTGTCCCTTATATTAATTCCCTTCTATTATGTTATAAGGGAAAATAATAATGATCAGGTCCCCATCTCGATCGTCTCCTAGCAACCTGCGTGAAAATCGCACCGCATCCGCACTTGCTTGTGGACGCTTGCGATTTTCACGCAGCCCCATTCACTTCTATGGGGCCTGCGTTGCGCAAAAAACACACAAAATAGAGCTTGCTGCGATTTTCACCCAACGCACAAGTGATGCGTGAAAATCACCGCTCATGTGCACAGCCCCATAGAAATGAATGGGTCCAGATTCAGTGCGGGTGCAATGCGTTCAACTCACACATTGCAGCCGCGCAGAAAACTCGCCCGTGCCAAAGGGGCCTTACAAAGCAGTGCTCAAATGATTCAGCCCTGCCATCTGGTGCTCTAACTTGCTCTTTTGCATATGAAAAAATGCAGATATATCTGCAGCTGTTTAGCATGCAGACAAATGGTAGTATCATTTTAATCAGCATGATGAGCCCTACCAGGCAGTATGGTTTAATTAGGCTGATTATGCTGACAGTCTCTTTAATAGGAATGTCACAATTTTACCATAGTGTGCAATGCTATTGGACTGCAGTTTATAGTATAAGCGATCTAACGATTACATGATCAAGTCCCCTAGGGAAACAAAAAATAAAGTAATAAAAAGTTTTTAAACATGAAAAACAAAAAAAGATATAAAAATTCTAATCACATACCTCTCCCCATATTATACCGTATAAAAAAAAAAAAAAGAAACATCATTGGTATCACTGCATACCAAAATGCTAGAACTATTATTTATGTGCTAGAACTCCAAAAAAAAAAAAACTCTCAAAACTTACATTTCTGCTTCACCTCCCAAATAAAGTCATACATAACCGTCAAAGGTATCAATAAAAACTACAGTTTTACCTGCAAAAAATACCCATCACACAGCTCCATAGAGAGAAATATTCAAAAACGTTATGGGTATCCGAATATGGTGATGTAAAGCATTTTTTTCAAAGATTATTAAAAACAGAAAAAACTATTTAAATTGGATACAGCTGTAGTCATACTAAACCACATACTAAACCACAGAATAAAAGCAATGTGTCATTTTTACTGCTCAGTGAATGCCATATAAAACATGTAAAACAATGTTGGAGTTGTTATTTTTTTTCCTTTTCCATCTCATTAACCCCTTCCCGACATATGACAATAGTAATAATACTTGCCGTATTTTGACATACTATTATATCATGGCGATCGGATGGGCACTGAAGCGGTGCGTGGCCGATCACTGCAGGGGCCCGGCAGTCCCTGATTGCCAGGCCCCTGCTGTAAAAGCTGATGCCGGTGGTATAACCCCTTCTATGCTGCGGTCAGCGCTGACCACGGCATAGAAGGTGCATGTGGCGGGTGAGGGAGCCCATCAGGTCCCCGCGCTGCTGTGGCAGGGACCCGATAGGTGACAAGGCAGCCCCATACCATGCACAGGCTGCCCAATGCCTTGCACAACATCGGAACATCCCTTCTACGGGGGCCGAGGAGATCCAGCCCCAGGCAACCTGTTAGTGTATTACACTGAGTAATACACTAACAGACAATGCATTACAATACAGATGTATTGTAATGCATTGCAGAGGGGATCAGAACCTCAAAGGTTGAAGTCCCAGAGTGGTACAGAAATAAAGTAAATAAAGAAAAAAACGCCCCTTTCCCCTAATTTTATAATAAAAGAAAAAAATAAGAATAAAACACACATATTAGGTATCACGGCGTCCATAACGACCGGCTCTATAAATATATCACATGATCTACTCCATCTGATAAACACCATAAAAAGTAAAATAAAAACAGTGTCAAAAAAGCAATTTTTGTCACCTTACATCACAAAATGTGCAACACCAAGTGATCAAAAAAGCATATGTCCCACAACATGGTACCAATAAAACCGTCACCTCATCCTGCAAAAAAAGAGCCACTACATAAGAAAATTGCAAAAAATAAATAAAAAATAGAGCTCTCAGTACTTGGAGACATCATTTTTTGTTTCAAATATGCTATTATTGTGTTAAAGTGAAATAAATAAATAAAAGTATATTAGGTATTCCCGCATCCGTAATAACAAGCTCTATAAAAATATCACATGACCTATTATTGTGTTAAAGTGAAATAAATAAAAGTATATTAGGTATTCCCGCGTCCGTAACAACAAGCTCTATAAAAATATCACATGACCTAACCCCTCAGCTGAACACTGTAAAAAAAATAAAAATAAAAACAGTGCCAAAAAAGCCATTTTTGTCACCTTACATCACAAAAATTGCAACACCAAGTGATCAAAAAAGGGTATCCCCCCCAAAATAGTACCAAACAAACTGTCACCTCATCCTGCAAAAAATGTGATTGTACCTAAGACAATCGGTCAAAAAATAAAAAAGCTATGGCTCTCAGACTATGGAGACACTAAAACATTATTTTTTTGGTTTCAAAAATGCTATTACTGTGTAAAACTTGAATAAATAAGAAAAAGTATACATATTAGGTATTTCCATGTCCATAACGATCTGCTCTATAAAAATGTTACATGACCTAACTCCTCCTCCTGAATGCTGTAAAAATAAATAAAAACTGTGCCAAAACAACCAATTTTTTGGTAACCTTGCCCCATAAAGTGTAATAATGAATGATCAAGAAACCATATGTACCTAAAAATTGTACCAATAAAAACGTAAACTCTTGCTGCAAAAAACGAGGCCCTGCACAAGACGATCGTCAGAAAAATAAAAAAAATAAGGCGTTCAGAAAATGGAGACACAAAAACATAATTTTTTTTCAGAAATGCTTTATTATGTAAAACTGAAACAAACAAACAAACAAAGTAGACATATTTGATATCATTGCATCCATAACAACCCTGTTGTTGTAAAAAATAAAAATGGTGCCAACGGAGCCATTTTTTGGTCACCTTGCCTCACAAAAAAACACAATATAGAGCATTAAAAAATCCTATGTACCCCAAAATAGTACCAATAAAACTGGCACCTTATCCCCTAGTTTCCAAAATTGGGTACATTTTTGGGAGTTTCTACTGTAAGGGTGCATCAGGGGAGCTTCAAATGGGACATAGCATTTAAAAACCATTACAGCAAAATCTGCCTTCCAAAAACCATATGGGGTTCCTTTTCTTCTGCGCCCTGGCGTGTGCCCTTACATTAGTTTATGACCACATGTGGGTTGTTTCTTTAAACTGCAGAATCAGGGTAATACATTTTTTGTTGTATTTGACTGTTAACCCTTGATGTGTTAAAGAAAAAAATTGATTTAAATGGAAAATCTGCCTAAAAAGTGAAATCTTGTCATTTCATCTCCATTTTCCTTTAATTCTTGTGGAACACCTAAAGGGTTAACAAAGTTTGTAAAATCAGTTTTGAGTAACTTGAGGGGTGTAGTTTCTAAAATGGGGTCATTTATGGGGGGTTTCCCACTATGTAACTATGACTTCAGACCTGAACTAGTCCATAAAAAGTGGGTTTGGGAAATTTTCTAAAAAGTTTTAAGAATTGCTTCTAAAATTCTAAGCCTTCTTACATCCTAAGAAAATAAAATGACATTTACAAAATGATGCCAAAATAAAGTAAACACATTGGGAATGTTAAGTAATAAATATTTCATGAGGTATCACTTTCTGTTTTAAAAGTAGATAAATAATAATTTTTTAAATTGTTCATTTCTTTTACATTTTTGGTAAATTTGGGATTTTTCATAAATATAGGTGAAATATATTGACTATCATGAAGTACAAAGTGTCACGAGAAAACAATCTCAGAATGGCTTGGATAAATAAAAGTGTTCCAAAGTTATTACCACATAAAAAGTGACACATGTCAGATTTGAAAAAAAATGGCCTGGGCAGGAGGGCGAAAACTGGCCTGGGATAGAAGGGGTTGACACAAATTTTTTCAACTTCCCAGTGCTGCATATATGATAAATGGTGTCATTGGAAAGTACAACTTGTCCCACAAAAATGAACAGAAAAATAAAACGTTATGGCTCTTGGAAGGCAGGCGGTAAAAAACAAGAATGAGAATTGTTTACAGCTTCAAGAGGTTTAATTGCAAAAAATACTAAGTAAGTGCAACTCGCATTCCCCCCTAGGTTTTATGTGCTGGATTTTTGCTATGCATGGATTTTTTCTATCATAGATTTGTAGACCTATCAGCATTGCAAATGTTCTAACTCGAGTGAACTCAGATGTAAAGCTCTGGTTTGTATTCAGTAGAAATATTTTCAGTTCAGTAGATATTGTCGAATAAGTCCAACAGGTTATAATACTGTGATGTGAGAGGCGTGGCCTGAACGCTAATAGCGCTGGTCGAATAGTCTGCAAGCTCCGCTCCTGACATCCACAAAGCGGCTCACACATGTTTGTTGGGGGACTTGATTCTGCCTAAAAATCACCCCTGCTACCTTCCGCGATGGGTAAGCTTCGGAAGCGGCAGGCTCCAAAGAAGCTAAATGAGTGTTTTGCCAAGTCGGCAGCATCAAGCCCAGCGCAATCTGGCTCCCCTCCTACACAACACATGGCTAGCTAGCTGGCTAGGCTTGCACTCATACCGTTACAGGGTGTCATTCACTCAAATACCTTGCAGAAAAAAAAAATTATATTTAATTTTTTTCTGTGATCTAATCACATTTGCAAGCCCGTGTGCGTCAGGTCCACACATTCTGTATTGTGCCCACTGGCTAGTGTCTAGGCCTGCACTCATACCGTTACAGGGTGTCATTCACCCAAATACCTTGCAGAAAAAAAAAAAGGTTTTAAAAATTTTCTGTGATCTAATCACATTTGCAAGCCCATGTGTGTCAGGCCAACACATACTGTATTGTGCCCACTGGCTAGTGGCTAGGCCTGCACTCATACCCTTACAGGGTGTCATTCACTCAAATATCTTACAGATAAAAAAAATTCTATTGAAAATTTTTCGGTGATATAATCACATTTGCAAGCCCGTGTGTGTCAGGCCCACACAGACTGTACTGTATTTATATAGGGTGGCACAGTACCTTGCACGCATAGTAACACTTATCTAATAAAAAATGACAGGCAGAGGCAGGCCACGCCGCAGGGGCCGTCGTGTTCGTGGTGCTGTGATTTCCACTGGCCCTGGAATAATGCCCAGTGTTCAGAGGCCACGTACCCTGAACCCCAAAAATTCTGAGAAAATAGTTGACTGGCTTACACAGGACACCCAATCTTCAAAAGCTTCCGCTAAGAACCTTGACGCACCATCCTCCTCCAGCTCAGCTTTGGTCACCACTCTCCCGCCCGCCGCCACCACCACCACCACCACCACCACAGCCGCTTCACTTGATCACTCAGAGGAGTTATTTACACATCAGTTGGATGAAATTAGTGATGCACAACCATTATTGCCAGGGGATGTAGATAACAGGGATATGTCTCAGTCAGGCAGCATTACACACATGGACGTTCAGTGTGATGATGATGTTGTACCCGCTGCTGCTTCCTTTGCTGAGGTGTCAGATACAAGTGAAGTGGTTGATGATGACGATGTGTCCATGGATGCCACGTGGGTGCCTGCTCGAAGAGAGGAAGAAGAGGGGGAAAGTTCAGAAGGGGAGACAGAGAGAAGGAGGAGACGAGTTGGAAGCAGGGGGAGGTCGTCGCAAGGAGCTAGTGGCACAGTCAGACAGCATGAATCGGCACCCGGGGTCAGCCAGACAGCACGCCAATCAACGCATGCTGTTGCCACCACCAGAATGCCGTCATTGCAAAGCTCAGCAGTGTGGCATTTTTTGTGTGTGTCTGCCTCTGACAACAGCGATGCCATTTGCAACCTGTGCCAAAACAAACTGAGTCGTGGGAAATCCAACACCCACCTAGGTACAACTGCTTTGCGAAGGCACATGATCGCACATCACAAACGCCTATGGGATCAACACATGATGACGAGTAGAAGCAGCACACAAGCTCAAAGCCACCATCCTCCTCCTGGTCCAGCATCTTCAGCCACGTCAACCACTGCTGTCCTCCTTGCCCCCTCTCAACCACCCGCCACTCCGCCTCTCACCTTCAGCAGTTCCATCTTATCTGCCCACAGTCAGGTGTCTGTAAAGGAAATGTTTGAGCGTAAGAAGCCAATGTCACAGAGTCACCCCCTTGCCTGACAGCTGGCTTGACGGAACTCTTAGCCCGCCAGCTTTTACCATACCAGCTGGTGGAGTCTGAGGCCATCAAAAAATTTGTCGCTATTGGGACACTACAGTGGAAGGTACCCAGACAATTTTTTTTTTTCTAATAAGGCAATCCCAAACCTCTACTCATTGATTGAAAAGGAAGTCATGGCATCTCTGGCATACAGTGTTGGGGCAAGGGTCCATCTGACCACTGATACCTGGTCTGCAAAGCACGGTCAGGGCAGGTATATCACCTACACTGCGCATTGGGTCAACCTGCTGACGGCTGCCAAGCATGGAATGCGTGGCTCTGCAGCGGAGTTGGTGACACCGCCACAACTTGCAGGCAGGCCTACTGCCACCTCCTCTACTCCTCCTACTCCATCCTCTTCCATAACCTCCTCGGCTGAGTCCTCTTCTGCTGCGGCGTCTGGCTGCACATCAACTGAATCCCCCTAGCTCCCCAGGGGCTATTCCACATCCCGTATACGACAGTGTGACGCTGTCTTGGGGTTGACTTGCCCGAAAGCAGAGAGCCACACCGGACCAGCCCTCCTGTCCACCCTGAATGCACAGGTGCATCAATGGCTGACCCCGCACCAACTGGAGATCTGCAAAGTGGTGTGTGACAATGGAAGCAATTTGGGCAAGTTGTCACATGTGCCGTGCATGGCACATGTGTTGAATCTCATCGTACAATGCTTTGTGTCTAAGTACCCAGGCTTACAGGACGTCCTCAAACAGGCCAGGAAGGTGTGTGGACATTTCAGGCGTTCCTACACGGCCATGGCGCACTTTGCAGACATTCAGCGCCGAAACAACATGCCAGTGAGGCGCTTGATTTGCGACAGCCCGACACGTTGGAATTCAACACTCCTAATGTTCGACCGCTTGCTCCAACAAGAAAAAGCCGTCAACGAGTATTTGTATGACTGGGGTGCTAGGACAGCCTCTGCGGAGCTGGGAATTTTTTTGCCACGTTACTGGACGCTGTAGGCTCATGCGTCCTTTTGAGGAGGTGACAAACCTAGTCAGTTGCACCGAAGGCACCATCAGCGACCTCATCCCATTTGTTTTATTCCTGGAGCGTGCCCTGCGAAGAGTGCTGGATCAGGCTGTAGATGAGCGTGAAGAGGAAGAGGAAGAGTTGTGGTCACCATCACCACCAGAAACAGCCTTGTCATCATCGCTTGCCGGACCTGCAGCAACGCTGCAAGAGGAGTATGAGGAAGAGGAGTCAGAGGAGGAATGTGGCTTTGAGGAGGAGGAAGAGCAACCACAGCAGGCATCCCAGGGTGCTCGTTGTTGTCACCTATCTGGGACCCGTGGTCTTGTACGTGGCTGGGGGGAAAAACAGACCGTCAATGACATCAGTGAGGAGGAGAAATGGGAAATGAGTACCTCGGTATCCAACCTTGTGCAAATGGGGTCTTTCATGCTGTCATGTCTGTTGAGGGACCCTCGTATAAAAAGGATGAAGGAGAACGACCTGTACTGGGTGGCCACTCTACTAGACCCGCGGTATAAGCAGAAAGTGGCGGAAATGTTACCAAATTACCGGAAGTCAGAAAGGATACAGCAGTTCAAAACCAAACTAAAAAATATGCTTTACACAGCTTATAAGGGGGAAGTCACAGCACAACGGGAATCTAACTGGGGAAGAGGTCAAAGTAATCCTCCTCCTACCACGACCACGGCGGCAAGGACAGGACGTTTTACAGATGTGTTGTTGATGGAGGACATGCGGAGCTTTTTCAGTCCTACACATCGCCACAGCCCTTCGGGATCCAGCCTCAAAGAACGACTCGACCGACAGGTGGCAGATATCAACACTCTGAGGAGCAATGAACCCCTTGACTACTGGGTGTGCAGGCTTGACCTGTGGCCTGAGCTATCCCAGTTTGCGATAGAACTTCTGGCCTGCCCCGCTTCAAGTGTCCTGTCAGAAAGGACCTTCAGTGCAGCAGGAGGCATTGTCACTGACAAAAGAAGTCGCCTCGGTCAAAAAAGTGTTGATTACCTCACTTTCATTAAGATGAATGAGGCATGGATCCCGAAGGGACTGACAGTAGGGGATACGTTTAACTAACAAAAGGCCTGACATGCCTTGGCCTCAAAATGGTCCCCACGCTGCTGTATTTAATGTCTGCATACCGGATGACTTTCGTGAATTCTCCGCCACCAACTAGGGTTCAAGCCGCAATGTTTTAGTCACCTTTCTGCCTTGAAAACATAAATTTTTCCGGCCGCTGCTACAACAGCAGCTGCAACAATAACATTGTTTTTCAGGCATGTTTACATGCCTAATTTTTCTGGCCTCTGGTGCTGCACTGTGGCTGCAAAAAACAAAACAAAAAAAAGGCACATACAAGTGTAAATTCCCCTTTCGTGATCGTTACCTTGTTGTGGTGAAGGGGCTTGCGTATCACAATGAAGCGATCACCTCTATGAGTGTGTTGGCAATGTTGCCACACCCCAGATGATAAGGCCGTTGCTTCATTATGATCAGACCAAAAGCGATTGGGACGGCTGGATGTTTTGTATGGGTAGGTTTTTAATACATAAAATAAAAAAATCATAATAAAGTCTCTTAATAGTTTATTAGAAATAATGCAGACAATTAAAAAAATCCCCAACAATTCCAATACAAATCAAGTACAAAGCTCAGAACTAAATTATTCCAGGATGTCGTAATGGTTCGTTAATTCGACAATGGTTAATCAATTCGACACACGTCCCCGGATAGGGGACGTAACAGGGATTAAACTGATAGGAATAGTTCTAGTTAAGACACCACTCCCACTCATATAGGGTGTCACAGCACATTGCTCCGTGCACGAGCAGTGCCCCAACTTGGGAGTAAGAGGACCGACCAAGCTGCTTTTTCCATCTCCCGGTTCCTAAAATCAATTCAGTTTGGTGTATCAGAGTTTGGTCTGTCACTGTGAAGGCAGTCGAAGGTACCCGGCCTAAAATTTTTTTTCACAAAAGGCATTCCCATTGGATTGTTAGGCGATTTATGCCCTTTATGGATTAAAATCCAACTCTGCGTCAACTATGTAATTTTCCATGGGAGTTTTGCCATGGATCCCCCTCCGGCATGCCTCAATCCAGGTGTTAGTCCCCTTGAAACAACTTTTCCATCGCTATTGTGGCCAGAAAGAGTCCCTGTGGGTTTTAAAATTCGCCTGCCTATAGAAGTCAATGGCGGTTCGCACGCTCACGAACATTTGTAGAAATTCGCGTTTGCGAACCTAAAATTTTATGTTCGCGACATCTCTACTGCACTTGCTTCCGGATGCTATGCAGTTTTCACTGAAGTCCCATTCACTTCTATGTGGCCAGGGCTGCGTGAAAAACTCAGAATATAGAACATGCTGCGTTTTTCACGCAACGCAGAACTGATGCGTGAAAAAAAAGGCTCATGTAAACAGACCTATTGAAATAAATGGGTCAGGATTCAGTGAGGGTGCTATGCGTTCACGTTACGCATTGCACCCACGCTGAAAACTCGCCTGTGTGAAAGGGCCTTTAAGGTTGTTGGCTCCTAGGCCAGACAGCCTCTTCAAAGCAACAAATATCTGCAAAACAAATGAATGCTTTAAGAGAACCAGAGACGTTTTTATTGTGACAGGCTCCTTTTAAGACCTCCTTCACACACAATTTTTTCTCCAGCTGTTGAAATGATAAATGATTCACGAATTTTAATTGCATAATTTACAAGCATTTTCGTGGTATTTTTGTAACAGTAAAAAATGCTATTTTCAAGTCCTATGGAGAAGACTATTGGGAAAAACTGTTAAAAAAAAAAGTCATACCCAGAACATGCTACATTTTGAAAAATAAAATTAAAATGACCAAACCACGAAAACAAAAGCATCTTTGGGGGATATTTTCCTTGCTTTTGCAGCAAAAAATTTGCATGTCATAAATTTTTGTTTTAGCATCATTTGAACTTAGTTATAGGAGGCAAGGCATTCATTCGAATGAGGTCTGCGATCCGCATCCCACGGTCCGCACCGCAGAAAAGTAGTGCATGCACTACTTTTTTGCGGTGCGGAGGCACAGCCAGAAACACCATGGAAGCACTCCGTAGTGCTTCCTTGGATTTCCGATCTGTGCTTCCGCACCACATCTCCGGATTTGGGACCCATTCAAGTGAATGGGTCGGCATCTGTGATGCGGAATGCATACGTCTGGTGACCCGTGTATTGCGGAACCGCCGTATGCGCAGGCCTTACGCTCGTGGGCATGAGCCCTTATACAGAGAATGCTATCAATCACTAGTGTTGGGCGCGAATATTCAAATTGCTAATATTAATCGTGAATATGGCACTTTGAGAATTCGCTAATATTTTGAATATAGGGATATATATTTTTAATTTTGAATATTCTAGATTTTTTTTTCATCAGTAACCTCCCTTCATGCTTGTGGGCCAATGAGAAGGCTGCAATGTCTTTGTCTGAGCTTAGCAACATCCCTAGCAACCAATAGGAACGTTGCCTACCCCTTACTATATAAGAACCTCCCCAGCAGCCCTTGTATGCAGTATTTTGCAGATCTGAGAGAGACAGCAGTGTCATTGCTGTGCTCTGTGCTTTCCACACTACATTAGATAGATAGTTTGCTTATATATATATATATATATATATATATAATACAGATAGTTAGTGGGAGAGTCAGTGTAGGTTAGATAGTTATATAGTGTTCCAGTGCAGGGTGTTAGGAAGTGTGATAGGTTCTGCTGTCCATACAGACATGCTACAGACATAGTGCTATATGTATGTATGTAATTATGTGTGCTACATACAGTACAGACCAAAAGTTTGGACACACCTTCTCATTCAAAGAGTTTTCTTTATTTTCATGCCTATGAAAATTGTAGATTCACACTGAAGGCATCAAAACTATGAATTAACACATGTGGAATTATATACATAACAAAAAAGTGTGAAACAACTGAAAATATGTCATATTCTAGGTTCTTCAAAGTAGCCACCTTTTGCTTTAATTACTGCTTTGCACTCTCTTGATGAGCTTCAAGAGGGAGTCACCTGAAATGGTTTTCACTTCACAGGTGTGCCCTATCAGGTTTAAATAGTGGGATTTCTTGCCTTATAAATGGGGTTGGGACCATCAGTTGCCTTGTGGAGAAGTCAGGTGGATACACAGCTGATAGTCCTACTGAATAGACTGTTAGAATTTGTATTATTGCAAGAAAAAAGCAGCTAAGTAAAGAAAAATGAGTGGCCATCATTACTTTAAGAAATGAAGGTCATTCAGTCTGAAAAATTGGGAAAACTTTGAAAGTGTCCCCAAGTGCAGTCAAAAAAACCATCAAGCGCTACAAAGAAACTGGCTCACATGCGGACCGCCCCAGGAAAGGAAGACCAAGAGTCACCTCTGCTGCGGAGGATAAGTTCATCCGAGTCACCAGCCTCAGGTTAACAGCAGCTCAGATTAGAGACCAGGTCAATGCCACACAGAGTTCTAGCACCAGACACATCTCTAGAACAACTGTTAAGAGGAGACTGTGTGAATCAGGCCTTCATGGTAGAATATCTGCTAGGAAACCACTGCTAAGGACAGGCAACAAGCAGAAGAGACTTGTTTGGGCTAAAGAACACAAGGAATGGACATTAGACCAGTGGAAATCTGTGCTTTGGTCTGATGAGTCCAAATTTGAGATCTTTGGTTCCAACTACCGTATCTTTGTGCGACACAGAAAAGGTGAACGGATGGACTCTACATGCCTGGTTCCCACCGTGGTGTGGGGGTGCTTTGCTGGTGACACTGTTGGGGATTTATTCAAAATTGAAGGCATGCAGCACGCCAGACCTGCAGGGTATTGCGAAGTGAGGTCACGGTTATGGGCAATCGAGGGTTACTCACTGTTTGTAGGAGAACCCTGGGCAGGCATGCGGCAGTGAAGGAGAGGCTGACACAAAGTTCCTCTGGGACACACTCTGTTTGTAGGGACCAGGCCTGATGATGGATGAGGTGCCCTGGATGTTGCAGGTGTTTTGAGTGCCTGGGGCAAGGTCCCTTTAAGGATCGTGACACCAGTGCTTGTAACGGTGGCACACCGGTTTTCCAGTAGCAATAAGTGAGGTACACAGATGGTAGGGTGAACCAAACGTAGCTTTACTTGTAACAGTCCAACTTTGTACAATAAAGTGGTCATACAGTCCCTTGCATTCAAAAGCTCCACAAGCAGGCTTATTCTCAATACTGGCAGGCATAATCTTGCAAGATACTCAGAGGGTAATAATAATGCACACACTCAGACCAGGCTGTACCTTCTCCTCAGGAATAGTGTACACTGTTCCCTTTATACTCCTGGCTGGCTTTCTATCCCAAGGCCCGTATGCCTAAATGCTGGCTTTTTTCCTTGGCCAATAATCTTCCTCCCGTATTAATCCTTGCATTACTTTATAGTTCCTTAGCTTACTTATCTTAGCTGGATCCACTGGCACTGCTTGGTTGGAGGGTACTGCAGGTTTCTCCCAGGAGGCACATCTCTACTACTGGGGTTGATTCTTCTGAGCTAACATAGGCTCATTAACTTCAGGCTGACTAGGTTTCACTTCTAGCCACCTGGACTGCACTAACTCTTCCCTGTCTGGGCCTACCTTTATATACTCAGGGCTCTCTAGCTCCCTCTAACGTCTAGGAGGCTGAACTGCGCCCTAACAGGCCTGATACCCAGATAACACAGGGAAGATGAACATACAACATCACATTAATGCAATAGCCATATTAACCCTTGTGTAGTGCCCACCTTTACTTCGTGGGACACTACAGGCATACTGAACCAGCATGGCTACCACAGCATCTTGCAGCGGCATGCTATTCCATCCGGTTTGCGTTTAGTTGGACCATCATTTATTTTTCAACAGGACAATGACCCCAAACACACCTCCAGGCTGTGTAAGGGCTATTTGACCATGAAGGAGAGTGATGGGGTGCTGCGCCAGATGACCTGGCCTCCACAGTCACCGGACCTGAACCCAATTAGGATGGTTTCGAGTGAACTGGACCGCAGAGTGAAGGCAAAAGGGCCAACAAGTGCTAAGCATCTCTGGGAACTCCTTCAAGACTGTTGGAAGACCATTTCAGATGACTACCTCTTGAAGCTCATCATGAGAATGCCAAGAGTGTGCAAAGCAGTAATCAAAGCAAAAGGTGGCTACTTTGAAGAACCTAGAATATGACATATTTTCAGTTGTTTCACACTTTTTTGATAAGTATATAATTCCACATATGTTAATTCATAGTTTTGATGCCTTCAGTGTGAATCTACAATTTTCATAGTCATGAAAAGAAAGAAAACTGTGTGTCCAAACTTTTGGTCTGTACTGTACATACATACATACATACATACATACATATATGATGCTGTGATGTCACAAGTTCACAACAATATTTAGTACACCAATCACTAATAAGTAGTCAGACCTGTTAAAATGTGAAGTTACACGTATTGCGCCTAAATGTTCGCATCATTAGTACGGATTTCGCAATCACAAATATATTGGAGCACTCTATCTGCATATAAAGCTGTTGTAATGTTTTGCCATGCCAACCATTTTCTCCAGTCTCAGGAAACTTCTAGCAGCTTGAAAAATTTAGCTATAGTGACCCTGTATTTCGCGCTTATTACAGGAATATTACATTGCCGATTTTTCGCGATCACGAAAATAATCTCGTATTGGCGAATATATGACGAATATTCTACCAAATATTTGTGAAATATTGCGAATTCGAATATTGCCCATGCCGCTCATCACTATCAATCACTGATAACACCTCCCCCATTTCCAGAGAGCTGTTCACAAGGGTAATGTTAAAGGGCATCTGTCAGCAGATTTATATGACATTGGCTGATCTGTTTCATGTGCGCCTGGCAGCTGAAGGCATATATGTTGATCCCTTGTTCATTTGTGCCGGCATCGCTGAGGAAAATTACGTTTTAACTTTTAATATATGCAAATGAGCATCTACGAGAGAGGAGGTATGGCAATGCCCCCATTGCTCCTAGAGGCTCATTTGCATATAATAAAACATAATTTTCCTCAGCAATGCAGGCACATATGAACATGAGACCAACACAGATACCTTCAGCTGCCAGGCGCACATGAAACAGGTCAGCCAGTTTCATGGATACAAATCTGCTGACCTTTAAAGGCTATGGACACCTTTGTTCACTAAATATCATTAACCCAATATCTTACTATAATGCAGCACATAATAAAATTGCACTTGTTTGTTTACTGGTATGAGCTTTGCTTCACATGTCCTAAGAAATGCTCTGATATGAGTTTTGCTGAGTGCTGTCATCTCCTGTGAGTAGATTTCACATGCACCAGCACAAGCTCTGCTGCCCCGTCCCCACATCCTGTTACATAGTACAGCTAGCAGCCACTTACATATTGTCACTGCCTGCCCTGTGAGATCTGAGAAGATCGGATAGACTTGCAGCACGTGAGTCTATCTGACATGTCTTTCTGTGTTTCCTTTCTGTTTGTTATTGTGGGCAGGATCCCATCTCTCCACAGGTTCTGCTCGTTAGATGGTTAAGAGGCTCTATTTAAGTCTGCCTCTAACTGCTGACTTTGCGGTTGATATTTTTATTTTGGAGTTCTATACTTATTTTTTGTTGATCCTCTACTCCCCACTCGTCTCAAGCTAAGTCCTTCTGTTTGCTCCTTTGTTCGTATGTTGCTGATAGGTCTCAGGGAGATGCTGGTCCATTCACGGTGGAAGGAACCGGCTGTCTCATTTTTCTCTCCCTAAGTTAGGGTTTTCTACAGTGTCAGCAAGGCTTAGGTTCCAGCGTATGAGTTTGTTCACCATCAGGACTTGCTCATACTGTCAGCAGTCAGGGAGAGGCTCAGAGATTGTTAGGAGGTTACCATTCCCTCCTCCCTAACTTTGGGGCCTAGTCTGTTTACCTGTTTGTTTACTTGGTGTTCCTCTTATCCACACTTGCCGTGAGACATATAGGCTGCTGGAACTTGCAAGTAACTTGGTAGTAAGATTTCATTCCAATCCACAACATGGTGAGTCTTACAGTATGCTACAGCCTGTAATCAGCAGATCTAGTTCTCACTTTCCATTCTGCAGAAAGTTCATTAATTGTAGACACTAGATATTTCTGCTGATAACGTTAGTGCAGCGATCTACAGTCAGAACCATGGTGATATAAGCAGGATATAGATCTCATTACTGATGCTCTCACTACCTGCACTCTTCTGAACACAGTATTGTGTGCAGTCTTCACAGTGAACTGTCACTCGTCCCACACAGATTATCAAAACTGGTGTAAAGTAGAACTGGGTTAGATGCCCATAGCAACCAGATTCCTCCTTTAATTTTCCAATGAAGCTGTGAAAAATGAAAGGTGGAATCTGATTGGTTGCTATGGGCAACTAAACCAGTTCTACTTTACATCTGTTTGATAAATGACATATATGTACAGTTGCAAGAAAAAGTATGTGAACCCTTTGGAATTATAGGGATTTCTGCACAAATTGGTAATAAAATGTGATCTGATCTTTATCTAAGTCACATAAATAGACAATCACAGTCTGCTTAAACTAATAACACAAAGAATTAAATGTTACCATGTTTTTATTGAACACACCATGTAAACATTCACAGTGCAGAAAAGGTATGTGAACCCTTGGATTTAATAACTGGTTGAACCTCCTCTGGCAGCAATAACTTCAACCAAACGTTTCCAGTAGTTGCAGATCAGACGTGCACAACGGTCAGGAGAAATTTTTCACCATTCCTCTTTACAGAACTGTTTCAGTACAGCAATATTCTTGGGATGTCTGGTGTGAATCGCTTTCTTGAGGTCATGCCACAGCATCTCAATCGGGTTGAGGTCAGGACTCTGACTGGGCCACTCCAGAAGGCGTATTTTCTTCTGTTTAAGCCATTCTGTTGTTGATTTACTTCTATGCTTTGGGTCGTTGTCCTGTTGCAACACCCATCTTCTGTTGAGCTTCAGCTGGTGGACAGACTGCCTTAAGTTCTCCTGCAAAATGTCTTGATAAACTTAATTTTTCCTTCGATTTTAGCAATCCGTCCAGGCCCTGACACAGCAAAGCAGCCCCAAACCATGATGCCCCCACCACCATACTTCACAGTTGGGATGAGGTTTTATGTTGGTGTGCTGTGCCTCTTTTTCTCCACACACAGTGTTGTGTGTTTCTTCCAAACAACTCAACTTTGGTTTCATCTGTCCACAGAATATTTTGCCAGTACTGCTGTGGAACATCCAGGTGCTCTTGTGCAAACTGTAAACGTGCAGCAATGTGTTTTTTGGACAGCAGTGGCTTCCTCTGTAGTATCCTCCAATGAAATACATTCTTGTTTAGTGTTTTACGTATCATAGATTCGCTAACAGGAATGTTAGCATATGCCAGAGACTTTTGTAAGTCTTTAGCTGACACTCTAGGATTCTTCTTCACCTCATTGAGCAGTCTGTGCTGTGCTCTTGCAGTCATTTTCACAGGGGGGCTACTCCTAGGGAGAGTAGCAGCAGTGCTGAACTTTCTCCATTTATAGACAATTTGTCTTACCGTGGACTGATGGACAGCAAGGCTTTTGGAGATACTTTTATAACCCTTTCCAGGTTTATGCAAGTCAACAATTCTTAATTGTAGGTCTTCTGAAAGCTCTTTTGTGTGAGGCAGTATTCACATCAGGCAATGCTTCTTGTGAAAAGCAAACCCAGAACTGGTCTGGTGTGTTTTTTTTATAGGGCAGGGCAGCTGTAACCAACATCTCATCTCATTGATTGGACTCCAGTTGGCTGACACCTCACTCCAATTAGCTCTTGGAGATGTCATTAGTCTAGGGGTTCATATACTTTTTCCACCTGCACTGTGAATGTTTACATGCGGTGTTCAATAAAAACATTGTAACATTTAATTCTTTGTGTGTTATTAGTTTAAGCAGACTGTGATTGTCTATTGTTATGACTTAGATTAAGATCAGATCACATTTTATGACCAATTTGTGCAGAAATCCATATAATTCCAAAGGGTTCACATACTTTTTCTTGCAACTGTATGAAAAAAATGACATCACTCTCAAACACTTTATTCACACTTGTGGTCTCAATGTTTTCAGCTCATTCACAGCGTCTCTTTTCAACCTATGAGCTAAAACGTTGCGACTAGTGTTGAGTGAACTTGTGTTTCAAATTCGTCGTACAAGGTTCAGGTTATCTAAGAATTCTGTTATGGATTCCACTACCACGGACCATAAGGGTCCTTTTACACGTCTGCAACTGTTCTGCGGTCTGCAAATTGCATATCTGCAAAACACGGACACCGGCCATGTGCGTTACGCATTTGGGGACCGCACATGGCTGGCACTATGATAGAAATTCCTATTCTTGTCAGTGGCTGCGGACAAGAATAGGACATGCTCTATTTTTTTTGCGGGGCCGCGGAATAGAAGTGCGAATGAGGACAGCACATGGTGGTTCTGTCCGCATCTTTTGCAGCCCCATTGAAAATGAATGGGTCCGCAAATTGCGTATCCGCAAAACACGGACACCGGCCATGTGCATTCTGCATTTTGCGGACCGCACATGGCCTGCACTATGATAGAAATTCCTATTCTTGTCCGTGGCTGCCGACAAGAATAGGACATGCTCTATTTTGTTTTGCGGGGCCGCATCTTTTGCAGCCCCATTGAAAATGTATGGGTCGCAACCTTTCCGCAAAATTGCTGAATGGATCAGGACCCATTATGTGGACGTGTGAATGGACCCTTAGTTATGGTCCATGTTAGCAGGGCCAAATTGCAATTCCTTCATAGTTTTTCTTTTTTTTTTATGTTGTTCATTGTGCGTTAAAAGTATGTGATCCTTTTATATATCAGGTCAATACAGACGCGGCGATATCAAGTTTAGTGTTTTTAATTTTTTAACTTTTTAATTATATTTTTAATTTTTTAATTATATGTGCGTATATAGGAAGGAGTTAGATTTTTTTTACTTTTTTCACTTTTGTACACTTTTTTGACAGACCCAGTTGGTTCTTGAAGATCCAGTAGGTCTAATTCCTCTACAATTGTCATTCACAGTAAGCCTGATCAGGCTCAGCTATCCCATGGCAATCTGGATACCTGTGAAGGGTTTCAGTTGCAATAGTAACCATCAGGATGCTCCCACAGCAAAGCAGCAGCCCGATGGTTATCCCCTCCATGCAGTGGTCCCTGAAGACCGCGACATGGAAGGGATTAAATGGTTGACATCGGAGCCAGCACTGATGTCGGCCATGTCAGATATATATTACAGCTAACACTCTGCCCCCCTGCCGTTCTGCAAACCTTGGCTTGGGGTGGCTAGGGGCGCTTGTTGCGTCGCCAGCCATCCTGAAGGAAAGGGGGGACTTTCTGCAGCCCCGGCCATCCTGAAGGGGGCTGGCGGGCTTGTTGCCATCCTGAAGGGGAGGGGGGTGACGGCTTAAATGGAGGTGAGGACAGCCATTCTACATGGTGGGGGAAGGGTGGGAGAGGGATGGCATCAAGCTGCTGCAACAGCAGAGCAGCGGCCTGATAGTTAGCCCCTTCCATACAGCAGTCCCTAAGGACTATGGCATGGATGGGGTTATGTCTGCAGTTTGAAGCAGACTGTCAGCTGTATGTTACAGCTGACAGCAGAGGTCGCACTACATTTTTCCAGAAGAGTAAAAATATCGGTACGCCTCTTAACAATTCTGACTAGCAATTTTAGCCGAGGAAGAGTAAAAATTTTGCGGTAATTCACATATATAATGCATAGGCCCATATAACATTATGAGGCTGATATTTCTGCAGGGAAACCATTGCTAGTCTCCCATGTGGAAATAAATGTAGACAATTTTACATTTATCCAAAATCATACACTAAACATAAGACCACTGCTGCCATACACAGCGCCCACCTGACGCTGCTATACACAGCGCCCGCCTGACGCTGCCATACACAGCGCCCACCAGACACTGCCATACACAGCGCCCACCAGACACTGCCATACACAGCGCCCACCAGACACTGCCATACACAGCGCCCACCAGACACTGCCATACACAGCGCCCACCAGACACTGCCATACACAGCGCCCACCAGACACTGCCATACACAGCGCCCACCAGACACTGCCATACACAGCGCCCACCAGACACTGCCATACACAGCGCCCAGACACTGCCATACACAGCGCCCACCAGACACTGCCATACACAGTGCCCACCTGACACTGCCATACACAGAGCCCACCTGATGCTGCCATACACAGCGCCCACATGATGCTGCCATACACAGTGCCCACCTGATTCTGCCATACACAGGGCCCACCTGATGCTGCCATACACAGCGCCCACCTGACACTACTGTATACATATTACATACACATGCCCATACACAGATAGTTTACTATATACACATTGCGCACACGGCTCTGCTACATGTCCATTACATAGATAGAACTACTGGGTGCAAATTACACACAGAAAACTGTACAATGGACTGGTTACACTGACATAGCCCTGCTTTATACACACCTTCCATACAAAAATAAGTACCTCTGCATTCTACACAGCACAGTCCTACACATAGCCTGTGTTCCCCTAACTCCTCCCACACACATGGCTGATCACATGTGTAACGCCCCAAAGGTGCATTACCATTTGTTTTGCCCCTCTACTATCACCTACGGTTGATTCTGTGTCGTCATGTGTGTTTTCTAGGTCCTGCAAAATGTGTATCTCTATTTCTATGCAAATGTTATGTTCAAGGGTATTGAAAATGACTTGCTAAGCTATTGCAGACTTGCCAAGCTTCAGAAGTATGTTGCAAACTTGCAGCAAGTCTGCTTTGCAAGTCTCCAGATTAACTTGCTTTTGCAAACTTGCTGCAAGTTCTCGTTAAGTTATTATGCTCTTGCTAGAGACTTGCCAAGCAAATTTGCTACAAGTTGAAAAAGTGTCAACTAGAACTTGTGCTGCAAGTGCTCTGCAAGTGTACAACTTGCCCTAGAATATGTGCAGCAAGTTAACAAGACTTACAATTTAACCCTGCCACAAGTTTGTGGCAAGTTATCCTTGCTATCTGGTACCAGCAGATGGCGGCAATATTGGCAGAGCTAGTTAGCCTAGGATGGAACCGTCTGTACATTCTAACCCTCTCTAGAGAGGGAGGAGTTTAGTTAGAGAAGGCCAGTCTAACCTACCCGCTACTTGGGGAAGGCAGCAGGCCCTCATCCCTGCTGGACGGGCCTTGCCAAGGCCAGTAGAGCACCGTCAGCTCTGATGGAACCAGAGAGAAAAGCAAAGCACTTCAGAAGCCAGGAGGAAAGGTTCCCTGGATAAAGAGAAAAGACAAAGAGAAAGACAAAGATACAGACCAACAGAAAGGAAAAGTTTCTATTTAATCCTGATAGCATAGCAGAGCTAAAGAGGTTCAGATGTAGAAGCGCCGAATCAGTTTGCCTGCTAAAACTTATGCTAAAGCTTGCTGGTGACCAAGATAAAGTTGGAAGATTGTTATCTGATGCAAGTTTATTCAAGTAAAGCTGTTTTCAATGTTAATACAAAGTCTAGACTCAATCATTTCTACAAATCCCTCAACTAAAAGTCTAGACTCATCCATTTCTACAAATCCCTCAACTATTCCCCCTGTTTGCACTGCTTCGGACAACCACGCCTGGGGTTCCAGGATATCAGGAGCACCGTGACAAGTGCACAGCCACACCTAAAGGGAAACTATAGGCTACCCTCACATCACTCTGGCATTCCTACACCTTGGTACCACCAATACCATCTACTTAGCGGGACTCCGTCCCTTGTTGCTGAAATGCAACTGGCATCACGACAAAACTCTTTCACTTTAAGGGACCCCTGGTAGTGCCCAGTTTGTTGCACATGACATCACCACAGGTACCGTAACCACAATGTAGTCTGGAGCTGCTCCTGGTGAGAGAGATGTCCAGGCTGTAGAACAAAAATGAAAAAAAGATAGATAAATAGAACCAAGTGAAGAAATTATTTTCTCCACAAAATAAATTAATTAGTGTAAATTTTATTTTATTTTTTACAAAGGTGTCCATATCATTTGAGTTAGAAAAAGCAAATATATACAGTCAATTTATAAATTATAGTTTTACTGAATCTTTTCCCATAAAAATATACAACATTCTGCTCCTCCTGCTTTATAACATGCTGCCTGCAGATTACATAGAATTTTTTGTTGTTATAACATGTATAGGTTTGAGAGAATAGGTTTACTATGGTGGTGGTTTCTGTTAGAGACTGCATTTTTTATTTTAATTTTAACTTTTTTTAATTTGTACTTTTTATTATTATTTTTTTTATTTTTTTAACTTATATTTTAATTTATTTTTGGCACATAATATGTCCCCCAGGATTAAAAGACCTCTGGAGGACTTTTTTTTTTTTTAACTGGAGCCCCAGTTACAGGGGAAAACAGCCCTCTGTGGGGGCAAGACACACAGGCAGAGCTGATCAGGGTCTCCTTAGACCCTGCAGCTCTGCTCCTGCCCCTGCTCCAGACACCCCCGGGGGTCACATGACTGCCGGGACGAACACCATGCACTCGTTCAGCTCTCTCCTGCCGGCACAGAAGAAGGCAGAAACGGCAATAAACCGATCCTGTCTTCTCATCAGGGTCCCTGCTGCGTCTGTCAGCCGGGACCCGACCTGCTCCTGCTAGATGATCAGCGTTGGGATTAAAGCGCTGCCTGCACGTGTATATACAAGCTATCTGCACAAGGTATGTGCAGATAGGACGTATATACACAGTGGGCAGTTGGGAAGGCGTTAAACTTCCATTAGAAAGGGGTATTTCTTTAAAACTCAATATTCATAGAAAACTTTTTTTTACAAATTTTTGGCTATCTTTTTCCTTTTGGCAGCATTAAGCTATTGGAAATAGAGTTGCACCAGGTATTGAAGTTTCTATACTTTTTTGATACTTTGATACCCGGTTGAATACGATATCAGGATTGGCATTTTTCCGTGACGTGCTTTGATAAGAGGTCGCACAGTGGAGAAGGTGGGAGAGCATCCCTCCCTTCTCAGGCTTCTTGAACACAAACATTGTGCATCCATTCCGTGCATTGGGACGTGCAGTGGCCGGGATGGATCGAGACCCATTCAACGTGAATGGGTCTGTGATCTGTCCCCACCGCAAAAAAATAAAACAAATTTTTTTGCATTGCGGAGGCATGGACAGAAACACCATGGAAGCACTCCGCAGTGCTTCTGTGGGGTTCCGATACGTGCTTCCGTTCCGCATCTCCGTGATTGCAGACCCATTCAAGTGATGCGGAGTGCACACAGGCCGGTGCCCGTGTTATGTGGACCCGCTGTAAGGCGGGCCGCAATACGGCCACGGGCACACAACATTCGCGTGCAAGAGGCCTCACTGTGATGCAGACGGCCACTGCCACCAATGAAAAAGTCTGAGGGCCCGAAGGGGAAGCATCAGGGAGAGAGGTAGGGGAGAGAGGGTAAGGGAGATGTAAGCTAACCTCATCTGTGCAGTGCTGGAAGCTGATAAATTAAAGAACATTTGATGATGTCAATGCCATGTGACCAGTAACATCCACTTGTTACTGATCACATGGCAATAACATCATCAAAGGTCCTTTAACTTTTCAGCATCCAGGAAGATCTTGTTGCAAGAGGTTTCCTGCAGTTTCATAGGTATGTGGCTCAGGCCTCATGCACACGACCGTTGTGTGCATCCGTGGCCGTTGTGCCGTTTTCCGTTTTTTTTCGCGGACCCATTGACTTTCAATGGGTCCGTGGAAAAATCGGAAAATGCACCGTTTTGCAGCCGAGGCCGTGATCCGTGTATCCTGTCCGTCAAAAAAATATGACCTGTCCTATTTTTTTGACGGACAGCGGTTCACGGACCCATTCAAGTCAATGGGTCCGTGAAAGAACACGGATGCACACAAGATTGGCATCCGTGTCCGTGATCCGTGGCCGTAGGTTGCTTTCATACAGACGGATCCGAAGATCCGTCTGCATAAAAGCTTTTTCTGATCTAAGTTTTCACTTCGTGAAAACTCATTTCCGACAGTATATTCTAACACAGAAGCGTTCCCATGGTGATGGGGACGCTTCTAGTTAGAATACACTGCAAACTTTGTACAAGACTGCCCCCTGCTGCCTGGCAGCACCCGATCTCTTACAGGGGGATATGATAGCACAATTAACCCCTTCAGGTGTGGCACCTAAAGGGGTTAATTGTACTATCATATTCCCCTGTAAGAGATCAGGGCTGCCAGGCAGCAGGGGGCAGACCCCCCCCTCCCCAGTTTGAATATCGTTGGTGGCACAGTGTGCCAACCACCATCGCCCCCCCCTCCCTCCCTCTATTGTATTAAATCGTTGGTGGCACAGTGTGCCAACCACCATCGGCCCCCCTCCCTCCCTCTATTGTATTAAATCGTTGGTGGCACAGTGTGCCAACCACCATCGCCCCCCCCCGCCACCCCCCTCTCCCTCTATAGCAGTAACATTGGTGGCAGTGTGCGGTCTCAACAGTAGAAGATTCATACTTACCTGCTTGCTGCTGCGATGTCTGTGAACGGCCGGGAGCTCCTCCTACTGGTAAGTGACAGTTCTTTAGCAATGCGCCGCACAGACCTTTCACTTACCAGTAGGAGGAGCTCCCGGCCGGACACAGACATCGCAGCAGCAAGCCGGTAAGTATGAATCTTCTACTGTTGAGACCGCACACTGCCACCAATGTTACTGCTATAGAGGGAGGGGGGGGGGCGATGGTGGTTGGCACACTGTGCCACCAACGATTTAATACAATAGAGGGAGGGAGGGGGGCCGATGGTGGTTGGCACACTGTGCCACCAACGATATTCAAACTGGGGAGGGGGGGGCTGCCCCCTGCTGCCTGGCAGCCCTGATCTCCTACAGGGGAATATGATAGTACAATTAACCCCTTTAGGTGCCGCACCTAAAGGGGTTAATTGTGCTATCATATCCCCCAGTAAGAGATCGGGTGCTGCCAGGCAGCAGGGGGCAGTCTTGTACAAAGTTTGTAGTGTATTCTAACCTGAAGCGTCCCCATCACCATGGGAACGCCTCTGTGTTAGAATATACTGTCGGATCTGAGTTCACGAAGTAGCTCATATCCGACAGTATATTCTAACATAGAGGCGTTCCCATGGTGATGGGGACGCTTCAAGTTAAAATATACCATCGGATTGGAGAAAACTCCAATCCGATGGTATAAAAGAACTCCAGACTTTACATTGAAAGTCAATGGGGACGGATCCGTTTGAAATGGCACCATATTGTGTCAACATCAAACGGATCCGTCCCCATTGACTTGCATTGTAATTCAGGACGGATCCGTTTGGCTCCGCACGGCCAGGCGGACACCAAAACGACTTTTTTTTCATGTCCGTGGATCCTCCAAAAATCAAGGAAGACCCACGGACGAAAAAACGGTCACGGATCACGGACCCACGGACCCCGTTTTTGCGGACCGTGAAAAAAAACTGTCGTGTGCATGAGGCCTCATGCTGCGTGCATATATTAATGTGAGGCACAGGATCTTTTTACTTTAGCAACTACTTGTGCCTCATATTAATAGCAAGTAACCCTATCATGTTCTCATATAATGGGCAACATGGGGTTAATGATAGTCTCACTTGCTATTAATATGAGGCACATGGAGGTTTAAAATTAATAACATCATGTGCCTCCCATTAGCCCCTTAAGGCATAATGCCGTACATGTATGGCATTATGCACCCCCCAAATGTGTGAAGCAGGCTGCTGCGCTGAGCCTACTCCATACACGGCAGGTGCTGACTGATAATACAACAGGCATCCAGCCACAATGATGGGGAATGGTGATCACGCCAAAAAAACTGTCAATTTACCCCTGAGATGCTGCATTCAACAGAGATTGCGGCATTCATGAGGTTAGAGACCCCACAGTAAAATTGCAGGGCTCCAATTGGTTACCATGACAGCCTGGGTGCTGCTGAAGGTTCCCAGGTCTGCAATGGTAAGCTTCCTGCTAAGCTGTGCATGAAGAATTGCTCAGCAGGGAGCACGTCAGAATGCCATTCACCCTAATAGATCTCTGTGAGGGTGAATGGGACAAGTATTCAAAACACTGTTACAGAAAAAAAAGCAATATAAACATGCAGTTTGCTATTTTCAGTTCCCTTGTCCCCCAAAAAAGGTGAATAACAGATCAAAAAGTTGTGGGTACCCCAAAAATGGTACCAATAAAAACTAGTTTGTCCTGTAATAAAACTAAATAAAAACTATACGAATTTGGTATTGCCATAATTATCTTGAGCAGGCTACATAAGGTTAATATGTAAGTATTTTAGTATCAATAGTATCGAGTATCGCAATACTTTTTCTTGGTATCAAAACCAAATCAAAATTTAGGTATCGTTACAACACTAACTGGAAATGAAATACAAAATATAAAACAATATACAATATAATACAAAAGTTTATAGCAGTTAACTCAAATAAAAGGCCTTCTATTAGACATCCCCGTGATAATAGTAGATGTAGAATTGAGTCAACCATTTAGCAGCTCTATTTTGCTTTTGATAAAAAAAATGATAAACATGCCCACAGAACAGAATTGCATCTATCGGTGTAATGTGTGATGATCTGATTCAGTCAATCATCTCTCTTTCCTCTCTGGTAAGATTGAATTGACTGAAAGTCAAGCAAGGCTGCCAAAAATCTAAACAAAACACGAAGTTAAAGAGCTAGGACAGGACATTAAATACATTAAGTGACATACATTAAGTGACATAGCATAGAGAGGGTTAATAGTTTATGGTCTGCTCCACTTAACCTTAGTAGGTCATCTGCTGACCACTGAAACAAACAGCTAAGCAGGGCTGGGGCTAGGTATTTTGATGCCCTAGGCTGAGCAGGCAAATTGCACCCCCAAATCAATTTAAAATTACTTTAGATTCTAAAAAAAGAGATTAAAATACATTTTAAAAGAAACAGTAAAGTACCCCCAGTAGTAATAATATAACCATAGTGCCCCCAGTATTTATAAAGTTCCTCCTGCAGTGCACCCTGTAGTTCTAACTCCCCAACTGCAGTTATAATTCCCCTGTAGTGCCCTTTGAGAAAGGTATGGTTTGGGAGAACCGATATCTGCCGTTGAAACAGTTAAACTGTGTGTGGTAAGCCTTGGGTTTGTCTCTGGGAACGAGAGTTTAAACAGGGTTGCATCACTCTGGTACAAGTTGATCTTGGTCTCATCTGTCCATAGGATGTTGTTCCAGAACTGTGAATGCTTTTTTAGATGTCGTTTGGCAAACTCTAATCTGGCCTTCCTGTGTTTGAGGCTCACGAATGGTTTACATCTTGTGGTGAACCCTCTGTATTCACTCTGGTGAAGTCTTCTCTTGATTGTTGACTTTGACACACATACACCTACCTCCTGGAGAGTGTTCTTGATCTGGCCAACTGTTGTGAAGGGTGTTTTCTTCACCAGGGAAATAATTCTTCGGTCATCCACCATGTTATGCAAGCGTGACTTGGTATACTCTGGAGGGGCATAACTAAGCAGCTACCTGGTATTCACTAGAGCTCCTGATGGTGGGGATAGGCTTGGGCCGTAGGGTAGCTGCCAGGTGCCACTCTAGCAGTAGTCCCCAAGTCTGTGGCAGCAAGTGGACGTACGAGGCCTAGAGGTACGGGTCAGGACAGGCGGCAAACAGGCAAAGTCCGAGGTCAGAGTCAGGTGGCAGAAAGCAAAGTCCAGGAGTACAATAGCAGGATTCGGTACACAGTAAGGCAGACAAGATAAACACCTTTGCACAGGGACTAGACAGGCTAGACACTGAGGTTGGAAGTGCCTTTAAATACCTGCTTCAATCCAGCCATAGGCTGCTGAGACAGAGGGCGTTTGTGTGTTGCCTCTTAGGTGAAGAGAGACACACCCATGCAAGCTTCAACACTAATGCAGGTTTCCAGCAGGAAGGAAACTCTGGCATGGAACATATGTAGCAGAGTTAAGCAAGTTGATGCCCATGTTTGTTAGCAAGATGACAGGAGGAAAAAGAGGGAGCCCGCCGCCCATGCCTGCGGTTAGGGGCAGCGGCGCTGGCACGGACTGCTGCCCTAACACACCACAGTTGTTTTCCGTGGTCTTCCGGGTCTTTTGGTGTTGCTGAGATCACCGGTGCGTTCCTTCTTTTTAAGAATGTTCCAAACAGTTGTTTTAGCCACGCCTAATGTTTTTTGCTATCTCTCTGATGGATTTGTTTTGTTTTTTCAGCCTAATAATGGCTTGCTTCACTGATAGTGACAGCTCTTTGGATCTCATCTTGAGAGTTGACAGCAACAGATTCCAAATGCAAATAGCACACTTGAAATGAACTCTGGACCTTTTATCTGCTCATTGTAATAGGGATAATGAGGGAATAACACACACCTGGCCATGGAACAGCTGAGAAGCCAATTGTCCCATTACTTTTGGTCCCTTAACAAGTGGGAGGCACATATGCAAGCTGTTGTAATTCCTACACCGTTCACCTGATTTGGATGTAAAGACCCTCAGATTAAAGCTGACAGTCTGCAGTTAAAGCACATCTTGTTCGTTTCATTTCAAATCCATTGTGGTGGTGTCTAGAGCCAAACATGTTAGAATTGTGTTGATGTCCCAATATTTATGGACCTGACTGTACGTAATGCACCCCCTGTAAGTGTTAGTAGATAATGCTCCCCTTGCAGTGCCAGTAGATAATTGCCCCCTTTAGTGCTGTAGATAATACTTCTCCATGCCCCCTGCAGTGCCAGTATACATAATGCTCCCAATTTAGTGGCAGTATATATAGTGCCTTGAAAAAGTGCCTTGAACTGTTCCACATTTTTTCACGTTACACCTACAAACTTAAATGTATTTTATTGGGATGTTATGTGATAGACCAACACAAAGTAGCAAGTATGTGCAAAGTAAAAAGAAAACGATGCATGATTTTCAAAACTATTAATAAATAAAAATCTGGCAATTGTGTTGTGCATTTGTATTCAGCCCCCGAGCCAATACTTTGTAGGACCACCTTTCACTGCAATTACAGCTGCAAGTCTTTTGGGGTATGTCTCTACCAGCTTTGCACATCTAGAGGCTAAAATCTTTATCTATTCTTCTTTGCAAAATAGCTCAAACTCAGTCAGATTGGATTGAAAGTATCTGTGAACAGCAATTCAAGTCTTGCCACATATTTTCAATGGGATTTAGGTCTGGACTTTGACTGGGCCATTTTACCACTTGGATGCTTTGATCTAAACCATTCCATTGTAGCTCTGGCTGTATATTTAGAGTCATTGTCCTGCTGGAAGGTGACCTTCAACCCAGTCTCAAGTCTCTGGACCCTCTAACAGGTTTTCCTCCAGGATTGCCTGTATTTAGCTCCATCTTTGCATCAACTCTGACTACCTTCCCTGCTAAAGAAAAGCATCCCCACAGCATGATGCTGCCATCACCATGTTTCACGGTGGGGAATGTGTGTTCAGGGTGATGTGCAGTGTTAATTTTTCTGCCACACAACTTTTTGCATTTAGGCCAAAAAGTTAATCTTTGGTCTTATCTGACCACAGCACCTTCTTCCACGTTTGCTGTGTCCCCTAAATGGCGTGTGGTAAGCAGCAAACAGGACTGCTTACGGCTTGCTTTCAAAAATGGCGTTCTTGTTGCCACTCATCCATAAAGGCCAGATTTGTGGAGTACACGACTAATAGTTGTCCTGTGGACAGATTCTCCCACCTGAGCTGTGGATCTTTGCAGCTTCTCCAGTGACCATGGGCCTCTTGGCTGCTTCTCTAATTAGTGTTCTCTTTGACTGGACTGTCAGTTTAGGTGGATGGCCATGTCTTGGTAGGTTTGCATTTGTGCCATACGCTTTCCATTTTCAGATGATAGATTGAACAGTGCTCTGTGAGATGTTCAGAGCTTGGGATATTTTTCTTAATAACCAAACACTGCTTTGCACGTCTCCACAACTTTGTCTCTGACCTGTTTCTTGGTTTTCATGATGCTGTTTGAGCAGTAATATTCTCTAACAAACCTCTGAGACTCATAGAACAGCTGTAGTTATACTTAGAACAAATTACACAGAGGTGGACTCTATTTACTAATTAGGTGACATCTGCAGGCAATTAGGCAATTAGGGGTATCAGAATTCAGAGGGCTGAAATGCAAACCACACTTTTCAGATTGTTAGTTATACATTTTTTTGGAAAACCATGTATCGTTTTCTTTTTGCTTCACAATTACTTGTTACTTTGTGGTGTATCACACAAAAAAAAAAAATCACAATAAAATACATTTAAGTTTGTGGGAGCAACGTGAACATTTTTTGGAAAAGCTTAATAGAGTGTGAATACTTTTTCAAGGATATATATAGTATATGTATATACACACTGTGTGTGTGTGTGTATATATATTGTATATATCATATATTACTATATTACACATAAATACACTGAACAAAAATATAAACGCAACGCTTTCGGTTTTGCTCCCATTTTGCATGAGCTGAACTCAAAGATCTGAAACCTTTTCTACATACACAAAAGATCCCTTACTCTCAAGTATTGTTCACAAATCTGTGTTAGTGAGCACTTTTCCTTTGCCAAGATAATCCATCCCACCTCACAGGTGTGGCATATCAAGGTGCTGATTAGACACCCAAATAGTGCCAATAAAACAGCCATCTCATCCCGCAAAAAATGAGACCCTACATAAGATAATCGCCCAAAAACTGAAAAAACTATGGCTCTTAGACTATGGAGAAACTAAAACTTTTTTTGTTTTAACAATGAAATCATTGTGTAAAACTTACATAAATAAAAAAAAAGTATACATATTAGGTATCGCCGCGTCCGTGACAACCTGCTCTATAAAATTACCACATGATCTAACCTTTCAGATGAATGTTGTAAATAACAAAAAAAAAACGGTGCCAAAAAAGCTATTTCTTGTTACCTTGCCGCACAAAAAGTGTAATATAGAGCAACCAAAAATCATATGTACCCTAAACTAGTACCAAGAAAACTGCCACCTTATCCCGTAGTTTCTAAAATGGGGTCACTTTTTTGGAGTTTCTACTCTAGGGGTGCATCAGGGGGGCTTCAAATGGGACACGGTGTAAAAAAACCAGTCCAGCAAAATCTGCCTTCCAAAAACCGTATGGCATTCCTTTCCTTCTGCGCCCTGCCGTGTGCCCGTACAGCAGTTTACGACCACATATGGGGTGTTTCTGTAAACTACAGAATTAGGGCCATAAATAATTAGTTTTGTTTGGCTGTTAACCCTTGCTTTGTTACTTGAAAAAATATATTAAAATGGAAAATCTGCCAAAAAAGGGAAATTTTGAAATTGTATCTCTATTTTCCATTATATCTTGTGCAACACCTAAAGGGTTAACAAAGTTTTTAAAATCAGTTTTGAATACCTTGAGGGGTGTAGTTTCTTAGATAGGGTCACTTTTAGGGAGTTTCTACTCTAGGGGTGCATCAGGGGGGCTTCAAATGGAACATGGTGTCAAAAAACCAGTCTAGCAAAATCTGGCTTCCAAAAACCAAACGGCGCACCTTTCACTCTACGCCCCGCTGTGTGGCCGTACAGTAGTTTACGGCCACATATGGGGTGTTTCTGTAAACGGCAGAGTCAGGGCAATAAAGATACAGTCTTGTTTGGCTGTTAACCCTTGCTTTGTTAGTGGAAAAAATGGGTTAAAATGGAAAATTAGGCAAAAAAATGAAATTCTCAAATTTCATCCCCATTTGCCAATAACTCTTGTGCAACACCTAAAGGGTTAACAAAGTTTGTAAAATCAGTTTTGAATACCTTGAGGGGTGTAGTTTATAGAATGGGGTCATTTTTGGGTGGTTTCTATTATGTAAGCCTCGCAAAGTGACTTCAGAGCTGTAGTGGTCCCTAAAAATTGGGTTTTTGTAAATCTCTGAAAAATTTCAATATTTGCTTCTAAAGTTCTAAACCTTGTAACATCCCCAAAAAATAAAATATCATTCCCAAAATAATTCCAACCTGAAGTAGACATATGGGGAATGTAAAGTCATCACAATTTTTGGGGGTATTACTATGTATTACAGAAGTAGAGAAACTGAAACTTTGAAATTTGCTAATTTTTCCAAATTTTTTGTAAATTAGGTATTTCTTTATGCAAAAAAAAAAATTTTTTTGACTTCATTTTACCAGTGTCATGAAGTACAATATGTGACGAAAAAACAATCTCAGAATGGCCTGGATAAGTCAAAGTGTTTTAAAGTTATGAGCACTTAAAGGGACACTGGTCAGATTTGCAAAAAATGGCCAAGTCCTTAAGGTGAAATAGGGCTGACATACATTTAAGTTTGTGGGAGCAACGTGAACATTTTTTGGAAAAGCTCAATAGAGTGTGAATACTTTTTCAAGGATATATATAGTATATGTATATACACACTGTGTGTGTGTGTGTGTATATATATTGTATATATCATATATTACTATATTACACATAAATACACTGAACAAAAATATAAACGCAACGCTTTCGGTTTTGCTCCCATTTTGCATGAGCTGAACTCAAAGATCTGAAACCTTTTCTACATACACAAAAGATCCCTTACTCTCAAATATTGGTCACAAATCTGTGTTAGTGAGCACTTTTCCTTTGCCAAGATAATCCATCCCACCTCACAGGTGTGGCATATCAAGGTGCTGATTAGACAGCATGAATATTGCACAGGTGTACGCCAGACATTTCACGATCAGATTAACAGCAACTCAATGAATTTACATTTCTCTTCTAACATTAGCAAAACCCAAATAGAATTACAAATCGGTATACAGGGAGACAAGCTAATCTGCAACACCTACCAAAAACCAACTGCCAGAAATAGTTTCATCTTATTTTCAAGCTGCCATCTCCCGTGATGGCTCCTCAATATCCCCACAGGCCAATTCACACGCCTTAAACAAAACTGTACACTTGACAGTCAATTTGAACAAGAAGCAAACACACTAAAGGAACAATTCTTGACTAAACAATATCCCATCGAGATAGAGAAATCTCTAGTCAGCGTTAAAGACATGGTTAGATCAACCTTCTTTAAGACCCTAGACAAGATACCTAACAAAATCACCGAGATTGACAAGTAGAGATGTCGCGAATAGAGTTGAGCGGACACCTGGATGTTTGGGTTCGAGAAGTTCGGCCGAACTTCCCGGAAATGTTCGGGTTCGGGATCCGAACCCGATCCGAACTTCGTCCCGAACCCGAACCCCATTGAAGTCAATGGGGACCTGAACTTTTCATCACTAAAAAGGCTGTAAAACAGCCCAGGAAAGGGCTAGAGGGCTGCAAAAGGCAGCAACATGTAGGTAAATCCCATGCAAACAAATGTGGATAGGGAAATGAATAAAAATAAAAATAAAATAAATAAAAATTAACCAATATCAATTGGAGAGAGGTCCCATAGCAGAGAATCTGGCTTCACGTCACCCACCACTGGAACAGTCCATTCTCAGATATTTAGGCCCCGGCACCCAGGCAGAGGAGAGAGGTCCCGTAACAGAGAATCTGGCTTCATGTCAGCAGAGAATCAGTCTGCATGTCATAGCAGAGAATCAGGCTTCACGTCAGCCACCACTGCAACAGTCCATTGTCATATATTTAGGCCCAGCACCCAGGCAGAGGAGAGAGGTCACGTAACAGAGAATCTGTCTTCATGTCAGCAGAGAATCAGTCTGCATGTCATAGCAGAGAATCAGGCTTCACGTCAGCCACCACTGCAACAGTCCATTGTCAGATATTTAGGCCCAGCGCCCAGGCAGAGGAGAGAGGTCCCGTAACAGAGAATCTGTCTTCATGTCAGCAGAGAATCAGTCTGCATGTCATAGCAGAGAATCAGGCTTCACGTCACCCAACATTGGAACAGTCCATTGGCATATATTTAGGCCCCGGCACCCAGACAGAGGAGAGGTTCATTCAACTTTGGGTAGCCTCGCAATATAATGGTAAAATGAAAATAAAAATAGGATTGAATGAGGAAGTGCCCTGGAGTACAATAATATATGGTTAAGGGGAGGTAGTTAATGTCTAATCTGCACAAGGGACGGACAGGTCCTGTGGGATCCATGCCTGGTTCATTTTTATGAACGTCAGCTTGTCCAAATTGGCTGTAGACAGGCGGCTGCGTTTGTCTGTAATGACGCCCCCTGCCGTGCTGAATATACGTTCAGACAAAACGCTGGCCGCCGGGCAGGCCAGCACCTCCAAGGCATAAAAGGCTAGCTCTGGCCATGTGGACAATTTAGAGACCCAGAAGTTGAATGGGGCCGAACCATCAGTCAGTACGTGGAGGGGTGTGCACACGTACTGTTCCACCATGTTAGTGAAATGTTGCCTCCTGCTAACACGTTGCGTATAAGGTGGTGGTGCAGTTAGCTGTGGCGTGTTGACAAAACTTTTCCACATCTCTGCCATGCTAACCCTGCCCTCAGAGGAGCTGGCCGTGACACAGCTGCCTTGGCGACCTCTTGCTCCTCCTTTGCCTTGGCCTTGGGCTTCCACTTGTTCCCCTGTGACATTTGGGAATGCTCTCAGTAGCGCGTCTACCAACGTGCGCTTGTACTCGCGCATCTTCCTATCACGCTCCAGTGCAGGAAGTAAGGTGGGCACATTGTCTTTGTAGCGTGGATCCAGCAGGGTGGCAACCCAGTAGTCCGCACACGTTAAAATGTGGGCAACTCTGCTGTCGTTGCGCAGGCACTGCAGCATGTAGTCGCTCATGTGTGCCAGGCTGCCCAGGGGTAAGGACAAGCTGTCCTCTGTGGGAGGCGTATCGTCATCGTTCTGCCTTTCCCCCCAGCCACGCACCAGTGATGGGCCCAAGCTGCGTTGGGTGCCACCCCGCTGTGACCATGCTTCATCCTCATCCTCCTCCACCTCCTCCTCATCCTCGTCCTCCTCGTCCTCCAGTAGTGGGCCCTGGCTGGCCACATTTGTACCTGGCCTCTGCTGTTGCAAAAAACCTCCCTCTGAGTCACTTCGAAGAGACTGGCCTGAAAGTGCTAAAAATGACCCCTCTTCCTCTTCCATCATCGCCCTAAGTGTTTTCTCAAGGAGACATACAAGTGGTATTGTAACGCTGATAACGGCGTCATCGCCACTGGCCATGTTAATGGAGTACTCGAAACAGCGCAACAGGGCACACAGGTCTCGCATGGAGGCCCAGTCATTGGTGGTGAAGTGGTGCTGTTTCGTAGTGCGACTGACCCGTGCGTGCTGCAGCTGAAACTCCACTATGGCCTGCTGCTGCTCGCACAGTCTGTCCAGCACGTGCAAGGTGGAGTTCCACCTGGTGGGCACGTCGCATATGAGGCGGTGAGCGGGAAGGCCGAAGTTACGCTGTAGCGCAGACAGTCGAGCAGCGGCAGGATGTGAACGCCGGAAGCGCGAACAGACGGCCCGCACTTTATGCAGCAGCTCTGACATGTCGGGGTAGTTGTGAATGAACTTCTGCACCACCAAATTCAGCACATGCGCCAAGCAAGGGATGTGCGTCAAACCGGCTAGTCCCAGAGCTGCAACGAGATTTCGCCCATTATCGCACACCACCAGGCCGGGCTTGAGGCAGCAACCACTCGTCGGTCTGTTGTTCTATACCCCGCCACAACTCCTGTGCGGTGTGGGGCCTGTCCCCCAAACATATGAGTTTCAGAATGGCCTGCTGACGTTTACCCCGGGCTGTGCTGAAGTTGGTGGTGAAGGTGTGTGGCTGACTGGATGAGCAGGTGGAAGAAGAGGAGGAGGAAGCTGAGTAGGAGGAGGTGGCAACAGGAGGCAAAGAATGTTGCCCTGCGATCCTTGGCGGCGGAAGGACGTGCGCCAAACAGCTCTCCGCCTGGGGCCCAGCTGCCACTACATTTACCCAGTGTGCAGTTAGGGAGATATAGCGTCCCTGGCCGTGCTTACTGGTCCACGTATCTGTGGTTAGGTGGACCTTGCTACAGATGGCGTTGCGCAGTGCACACTTGATTTTATCGGATACTTGGTTGTGCAGGGAAGGCACGGCTCTCTTGGAGAAGTAGTGCCGGCTAGGAACAACATACTGTGGGACAGCAAGCGACATGAGCTGTTTGAAGCGGTCTGTGTCCACCAGCCTAAATGACAGCATTTCATAGGCCAGTAGTTTAGAAATGCTGGCATTCAGGGCCAGGGATCGAGGGTGGCTAGGTAGGAATTTACGCTTTCTCTCAAATGTTTGTGAGATGGAGAGCTGAACGCTGCCGTGTGACATGGTTGAGATGCTTGGTGACGGAGGTGGTGGTGTTGGTGGTACATCCCCTGTTTGCTGGGTGGCAGGTGCCAACGTTCCTCCAGAGGCGGAGGAAGAGGCCGAGGCGGCAGCAGCAGAAGAGGCCGAGGCGGCAGCAGCAGAAGAGGTAGCAGGGGGAGCCTGAGCGACTTCCTTGTTTTTAAGGTGTTTACTCCACTGCAGTTCATGCTTTGCATGCAGGTGCCTGGTCATGCAGGTTGTGCTAAGGTTCAGAACGTTAATGCCTCGCTTCAGGCTCTGATGGCACAGTGTGCAAACCACTCGGGTCTTGTCGTCAGCACATTGTTTGAAGAAGTGCCATGCCAGGGAACTCCTTGAAGCTGCCTTTGGGGTGCTCGGTCCCAGATGGCGGCGGTCAGTAGCAGGCGGAGTCTCTTGGCGGCGGGTGTTCTGCTTTTGCCCACTGCTCCCTCTTTTGCTACGCTGTTGGCTCGGTCTCACCACTGCCTCTTCCTCCAAACTGTGAAAGTCAGTGGCACGACCTTCATTCCATGTGGGGTCTAGGACCTCATCGTCCCCTGCATCGTCTTCCACCCAGTCTTGATCCCTGACCTCCTGTTCAGTCTGCACACTGCAGAAAGACGGAGCAGTTGGCACCTGTGTTTCGTCATCATCAGAGACTTGCTGAGGTGGTATTCCCATGTCCTCATCATCAGGAAACATAAGTGGTTGTGCGTCAGTGCATTCTATGTCTTCCACCGCTGGGGAAGGGCTAGGTGGATGCCCTTGGGAAACCCTGCCAGCAGAGTCTTCAAACAGCATAAGAGACTGCTGCATAACTTGAGGCTCAGACAGTTTCCCTGGTATGCATGGGGGTGATGTGACAGACTGATGGGGTTGGTTTTCAGGCGCCATCTGTGCGCTTTCTGCAGAAGACTGGGTGGGAGATAATGTGAACGTGCTGGATCCACTGTCGGCCACCCAATTGACTAATGCCTGTACCTGCTGAGGCCTTACCATCCTTAGAACGGCATTGGGCCCCACCATATAGCGCTGTAAATTCTGGCGGCTACTGAGACCTGAGGTAGTTGGTACACTAGGACGTGTGGATGTGGCAGAATGGCCAAGTCCTCTCCCAGCACCAGAGGATCCACTAACACCACCACGACCATGTCCACGTCCGCGTCCCTTACTAGATGTTTTCCTCATTGTTATCGTTCACCACAACAACAAAAATATTATTTGGCCCAATGTATTGAATTCAAATTCAGGCCTTTTTTTTACAGACACCTAACACTATCTGGCTATCTATTTAGGTACCGTATTACACTAATACAGGCACAGCAGTAACCACAGATTTAGCTGACTATGAATTTGAGGCCTAGTATTTAGGCGCTGGGAGACAGGTATACGTTTTACGGACAGAATTAGACTGGGATATGCACAGTAGCGTGTGTGTGAAGTTTTTGAGAATGACCCTATCAGCCCCTTGATTCTGATATACCCTTTTAGGGATGTATTTAAAGTAGGCCTGATACAGCAGAAACCACTAAATTAGTAAATTGCTAAATTGGGAATTGTATTTCAACCCAGAACAAAAAATGTGCTTTGACGGACATTAAATAACTTGACCAGCCACAACAGTACAGCAGTAACGACAGATTTAGCTGGATATAAATTTGAGGCCTAGTATTTAGGCGCTGGGTGACAGGTATAGGTTTACTGACAGAATTAGACTTGGAAATGCACAGTAGCGTGTGTGTGAAGTTATTCAGAATGACCCTATGTGCACCTTGAATATTATATACCCTTTTAGGGATAGATTTCAAATAGCTCTGATACAGCAGAAACCACTAACTTAGGAAATTGCTAAATTGGGAATTGTATTTCAACCCAGAACAAAAAATGTGCTTTGACGGACACTAAATAACTTGACCATCCACACCAGTAACGACAGATTTAGCTGGATATAAACTTGAGGCCTAGTATTTAGGCGCTGGGTGACAGGTATACGTTTACTGACAGAATTAGACTGGGATATGGCCAAAAAATAACCACACTATTGATGGTTAAATGCACTTGGTGTGACAGCTTGACCAACCACACTACTGAGGGTTAAATGCACTTGGTGACAGGCGCAGCTTGCCCCTGATGTAGTATATGGCCAAAAAATAAACAGACTATTGCTGGTTAAATGCACTTGGTGTGACAGCTTCACCCTGATGTAGGATTTAGCCAAAAAACAACCACACCATTGAGGGTTAAATGCACTTGGTG
This sequence comes from Bufo gargarizans, assembly GCF_014858855.1. Taxonomy (NCBI): domain Eukaryota; kingdom Metazoa; phylum Chordata; class Amphibia; order Anura; family Bufonidae; genus Bufo; species Bufo gargarizans. The sequence goes on from NC_058080.1 coordinate 366,564,617, forward strand.
GCAGCTTGTGCTGGCGCAACACAAGACACAAAATGGCCGCCGATCACCCCAGAAAAAAGTGACTGAAAAACGCTCTGGGCAGCCTAAAAACAGTGAGCAATTCAATAGCAGCAGTTCAATCATCCACAGCTGCAGATCGATCACTGGATGGAGTCTTTTGGAGGAGTTAATCAGCCTAATCTCGCCCTACTGTCGCAGCTGCAACCTCTCCCTACGCTAATCAGAGCAGAGTGACGGGCGGCGCTATGTGACTACAGCTTAAATAGAGGCTGGGTCACATGGTGCTCTGGCCAATCACAGCCATGCCAATAGTAGGCATGGCTGTGACGGCCTTTTGGGGCAAGTAGTATGACGCTTGTTGATTGGCTGCTTTGCAGCCTTTCAAAAAGCGCAAAGAAAGCGACGAACACCGAACCCGAACTTTTACGAAAATGTCCGGGTTCGGGTCCGTGTCACGGACACCCCAAAATTCGGTACGAACCCGAACTATACAGTTCGGGTTCGCTCATCCCTAGTCGCGAACATAAAATTTTCCGTTCGTGAACGGCGAACGCGAATTTCTGCAAATGTTCGTGAACGGGCGAACCTGGCGAACCGCCATTGACTTCAATAGGCAGGTGAATTTTAAAACCCACAGGGACTCTTTCTAGCCACAGTAGTGATGGAAAAGTTGTTTCAAGGGGACTAACACATGGACTGTGGCATGCCGGAGGGGGATCCATGGCAAAACTCCCATGGAAAATAACATAGTTGACGCAGAGTTGGATTTTAATCCATAAAGGGCATAAATCACCTAACAATCCTATATTTTTTTGAACAACGTGGTTTAAAACATTCAGTGTGTGTATACGATCAGGTATGATGTTGTATCGATCAGGTAGTGTAAGGGTTACGCCCGCTTCACAGACATTGACAGACCAAACTCCCCTTTTAATGCACCGCAAACAGTCCATTTGCCCAACAGCAAACTTCCCATTTGCACAAGGTTTAATACCAAGCTAGCCATGTCCCGTTGATGTCATTGAAGGTTTCTTCCTCCACCCAGGCACGTACAACACCAAGGGTCCCCGAAAGGTGAATTTAATTGATTTTTCGAACGGGGAGATGGTTAAAAAAAACGCTGGCTCCCTCCCCTTTGAATCCACGCCACGGTCACTGCGTCTGCACCATGCAATTTACTGTCACACCCGATACGAGTGGTATTTTCTGTAGTACTATTCTCATCAGTTTAATCCCTGTTACGTGACGTCTCCAATCTGGGGTCCATTTATTAAATAGATTTTTCGAACGGGGAGATGGTTAAAAAAACACTGGCTCCCTCCTCTTTGTTTGAATCCATGCCACGGTCACTGCGTCTGCGCCGTGCAATTTACTGTCACACCCGATATGAGTGGTATTTTCGGTAGTACTATTCTCATCAGTTTAATCCCTGTTATGTCCCATCTCAGGGATTGCCTTTTGTGAAAAAAAAATTTAGGCCGGGTACCTTCGACTGCCTTCACAGTGACAGACCAAACTCTGATACACCAAACTGAATTGATTTTAGGAACCGGGAGATGGAAAAAGCATTTTGGTCGGTCCTCTTACTCCCATCTTGGGGCACTGCGCGTGCACGGAGCAATGTGCTGTGACACCCTATATGAGTGGTGTCTTAACTAGTACTATTCCTATCAGTTTAATCCCTGTTACGTCCCCTATCCGGGGACGTGTGTTGAATTAATTAATCATTGTCGAATTAACGACTCCTGAAATAACTTTGTTCTGGGCTCTGTACTTGCTTTGTATTGGAATTGATGGGGATTTTTTAAATTGTCTGCCTTATTTCTAATAAAAAATCATAATAAAGTCTCTAAATAGTTTATTTTATGTATTATAAACCCATACAACTTAAAAAAAAAATATATAATAATGTTTTTTCTATGAAAAAGTATCCAGCCGATCGCTTTTAGTCTAATCACAATGAAGCAACGGCCTTATCTGGGGTGTGGCAACATTGCCAACACACTCATAGAGGTGATGATCGCTTCATTGTGATACGCAAGCCCCTTCACCACAACAAGGTACCGATGACGAAGGGGAATTGACACATGTACTGCATGTGCCTTTTTTTTTGTTTTGTTTTTGCAGCCACAGTGCAGCACTAGAGGCCAGAAAAATTAGGCATGTACACATGCCCGAAAAATCAGGTATTGTTGCAGCCGCTGCTACAGCAGCGGCCGGAAAAATTGATGTTTTCCAGGCAGAAAGGTGACTAAAACATTGCGGCTTGAGCCCTAGTTGGTGGCGGAGAATTCACGAAAGTCATCCGGTATGCAGACATTAAATTCAGCAGCGTGGGGACCATTTTGAGGCCAAGGCATGTCATCAGGACTTTTGTTGGTCAAACGTATCCCCCACTGTCAGTCCCTTCGGGATCCATGCCTCATTCATCTTAATGAAGGTGAGGTAATCAACACTTTTTTGACCGAGGCGACTTCTTTTGCCAGTGACAATGCCTACTGCTACACTGAAGGTCCTTTCAGACAGGACACTTGAAGCGGGGCAGGCCAGAAGTTCTATCGCAAACTGGGATAGTTCAGGCCACAGGTCAAGCCTGCACAACCAGTAGTCAAGGGGTTCATCGCTCCTCAGAGTGTCGATATCTGCAGTTAAGGCAAGGTAGTCTGCTACCTGTCGGTCGAGTCGTTCTCTAAGGCTGGATCCCGAAGGGCTGTGGCGATGTGTAGGACTGAAAAAGCTCCACATGTTCTCCATCAACAACACATCTGTAAAGCGTCCTGTCCTTGCCGCCGTGGTCGTGGTAGGAGGAGGATTACTTTGACCTCTTCCCCAGTTAGATTCCCGTTGTGCTGTGACATCCCCCTTATAAGCTGTGTAAAGCATATTTTTTAGTTTGGTTTTGAAACTGCTGCATCCTTTCTGGACTTCCGATAATTTGGTAACATTTCCGCCACTTTCTGCTTATACCGGGGGTCTAGTAGCGTGGCCATCCAGTACAGGTCGTTCTCCTTCATGCTTTTTATACGAGGGTCCCCTCAACAGACACGACAGCATGAAAGACCCCATTTGCACAAGGTTGGATGCCGAGCTACGCATTTCCCGTTCCTCCTCCTCACTGATGTCATTGACGGTCTGTTCTTCCCCCCAGCCACGTACAACACCACGGGTCCCAGATAGGTGACAACAACAAGCACCCTGGTATGCCTGCTGTGGTTGGTCTTCCTCCTCCTCAAAGCCACATTCCTCCTCTGACTCCTCTTCCTCATACTCCTCTTCCAGCGTTGCCGCAGGTCTGGCAAGCGATGATGACAAGGCTGTTTCTGGTGGTGATGGTGACCACAACTCTTCCTCTTCAAGCTCATCTACAGCCTGATCCAGCACTCTTCGCAGGGCACGCTCCAGGAAGAAAACAAATGGGATGAGGTCGCTGATGGTGCCTTCGGTGCGACTGACTAGGTTTGTCACCTCCTCAAAAGGAGGCATTGTGCATGAGCGTCCAGTAACGTGGCAAAAAAATTCCCAGCTCCGCAGAGGCTGTCCTAGCACCCCGGTCATACAAATACTCGTTGATGGCTTTTTCTTGTTGGAGCAGGCGGTCGAACATTAGGAGTGTTGAATTCCAACGTGTCGGGCTGTCGCAAATCAAGCGCCTCACTGGCATGTTGTTTCGGCGCTGAATGTCTGAAAAGTGCGCCATGGCCGCGTATTAACGCCTGAAATGGCCACACACCTTCCTGGCTGCTTGAGGACGTCCTGTAACGGCACATGTGACAACTTGCCCAAATTCAATGCCACCAACAAATTGCTTCCATTGTCACACACCACTTTGCCGCTCTTCAGTTGGTGCAGGGTCAGCCACTGATCCACCTGTGCGTTCAGGAGTGCTGGTTCGGTGTGGCTCTCTGCTTTCAGGCAAGTCAACCCCAAGACAGCGTGACACTGTCGTATCCGGGATGTGGAATAGCCCCTGGGGAGCTGGGGGGATTCAGTTGATGTGCAGCCAGATGCCGCAGCAGAAGAGGACTCAGCCGAGGAGGTTATGGAAGAGGATGGAGTAGGAGGAGTAGAGGAGGTGGCAGTAGGCCTGCCTGCAAGTCGTGGCGGTGTCACCAACTCCGCTGCAGAGCCACGCATTCCATGCTTGGCAGCCGTCAGCAGGTTGACCCAATGCATGGTGTAGGTGATATACCTGCCCTGACCGTGCTTTGCAGACCAGGTATCAGTGGTCAGATGGACCCTTGCCCCAACACTGCCCCAGCATTCTGGTGGTGGCAACAGCATGCATTGATTGGCGTGCTGTCTGGCTGACCCCGGGTGCAGATACATGCTGTCTGACTGTGCCACTAGCTCCTTGCGACGACCTCCCCCTGCTTCCAACTCGTCTCCTCATTCTCTCTGTCTCCCCTTCTGAACTTCCCCCTCTTCTTCTTCTCTTTGAGCAGGCAGCTACATGGCATCCACAGACACATCGTCATCATCAACCACTTCAACTTGTATCTGACACCTCAGCAAAGGAAGCAGCAGCGGGTACAACATCATCATCATCATCATCACACTGTACGTCCATGTGTGTAATGCTGCCCGACTGAGACATATCCCAGTTATCTACATCTACTGGCAATAATGGTTGCACATCACTAATTTCATCCAACTGATGTGTAAATAACTCCTCTGAGGGATCAAGTGAAGCGGCTGTGGTGGCTGTAGTGGTGGTGGTGGCAGCGGACGGGAGAGTGGTAACTTCAGAGCAGGTGACCAAAGCTGAGCTGGAGGAGGATGGTGCGTCAAGGTTCTTAGCAGAAGCTGTTGAATATTGGGTGTCCTGTGTAAGCCATTCAACTATTTTCTCAGAATTTTTTGGGTTTAGGGTACGTGGCCTCTGAACACTGGGCATTATTCCAGGGCCAGTGGAAATCACAGCACCACGACGGCCCCTGCGGGGTGGCCTGCCTCTACCTGTCATTTTTTTTTTTTTTAGATAAGTGGTACTATGCATGCAAGGTACTGTGCCACCATATACAGGTCCTTCTAAAAAAATTAGCATATTGTGATAAAGTTCATTATTTTCTGTAATGTACTGATAAACATTAGACTTTCATATATTTTAGATTCATTACACACCAACTGAAGTAGTTCAAGCCTTTTATTGTTTTAATATTGATGATTTTGGCATACAGCTCATGAAAACTCAAAATTCCTATCTCAAAAAATTAGCATATCATGAAAAGGTTCTCTAAACGAGCTATTAACCTAATCATCTGAATCAACTAATTAACTCTAAACACCTGCAAAAGATTCCTGAGGCTTTTAAAAACTCCCAGCCTGGTTCATTACTCAAAACCGCAATCATGGGTAAGACTGCCGACCTGACTGCTGTCCAGAAGGCCATCATTGACACCCTCAAGCAAGAGGGTAAGACACAAAAAGAAATTTCTAAACGAATAGGCTGTTCCCAGAGTTCTGTATCAAGGCACCTCAGTGGGAAGTCTGTGGGAAGGAAAAAGTGTGGCAGAAAACGCTGCACAACGAGAAGAGGTGACCGGACCCTGAGGAAGATTGTGGAGAAGGACCGATTCCAGACCTTGGGGGACCTGCGGAAGCAGTGGACTGAGTCTGGAGTAGAAACATCCAGAGCCACCGTGTACAGGCGTGTGCAGGAAATGGGCTACAGGTGCCGCATTCCCCAGGTCAAGCCACTTTTGAACCAGAAACAGCGGCAGAAGCGCCTGACCTGGGCTACAGAGAAGCAGCACTGGACTGTTGCATGTCATTCGGAAATCAAGGTGCCAGAGTCTGGAGGAAGACTGGGAGAGGGAAATGCCAAAATGCCTGAAGTCCAGTGTCAAGTACCCACAGTCAGTGATGGTCTGGGGTGCCATGTCAGCTGCTGGTGTTGGTCCACTGTGTTTTATCAGGGGCAGGGTCAATGCAGCTAGCTATCAGGAGATTTTGGAGCACTTCATGCTTCCATCTGCTGAAAAGCTTTATGGAGATGAAGATTTCATTTTTCAGCACGACCTGGCACCTGCTCACAGTGCCAAAACCACTGGTAAATGGTTTACTGACCATGGTATTACTGTGCTCAATTGGCCTGCCAACTCTCCTGACCTGAACCCCATAGAGAATCTGTGGGATATTGGGAAGAGAAAGTTGAGAGACGCAAGACCCAACACTCTGGATGAGCTTAAGGCCGCTATCCTGGGCCTCCATAACACCTCAGCAGTGCCACAGGCTGATTGCCTCCATGCCACGCCGCATTGAAGCAGTCATTTCTGCAAAAGGATTCCCGACCAAGTATTGAGTGCATAACTGAACATAATTATTTGAAGGTTGACTTTTTTTGTATTAAAAACACTTTTCTTTTATTGGTCGGATGAAATATGCTAATTTTTTGAGATAGGAAATTTGGGTTTTCATGAGCTGTATGCCAAAATCATCAATATTAAAACAATAAAAGGCTTGAACTACTTCAGTTGGTGTGTAATGAATCTAAAATATATGAAAGTCTAATGTTTATCAGTACATTACAGAAAATAATGAACTTTATCACAATATGCTAATTTTTTGAGAAGGACCTGTATAAGTGGTGGGCAGTGGGCACAGTACAGTCTGTGTGGACCTGACTCACACAGGCTTGCAAATGTGATTATATCACAGAAAATTTTTAAATATAATTTTTTTTATCTGCAAGGTATTTGAGTGAATGACACCCTGTAACGGTATGAGTGGAGGCCTAGCCACTAGCCAGTGGCCACAATACAGTCTGTGTGGGCCTGACACACACGGGCTTGCAAATGTGATTATATCACAGAAAAATTTTAAATTGAATTTTTCTATCTGCAAGGTATTTGAGTGAATGACACCCTGAAACGGTATGAGTGGAGGCCTTAGCTAGTGGCCACAATACAGTCTGTGTGGGCCTGACACACGGGCTTGCAAATGTGATTATGTCACAGAAAAATATTAAATATAATATTTTTTTATCTGCAAGGTATTTTCTGTCAAGCTATAAGCTATAGGCACACCATACACCAAGCCATATTGGGGATCAGTTGAGGACAGGACATAAAGCACCCTTATTTGAACAAGATATGTACACTACATACCCTCAGATGTACAGCATATGCCTCTATACATATTCTCTATGTATATATCCTGATAATCAGTGAAACAACAAAGAATGTTTCAACCTTTGGTCATTTTTGTCAATACACCTTGGCTTATATCTTTGCTTATATCTTTATTTATACTTTTTGTTCACCTATTATCCATATTTTCGAAATTTTGATGTTAATTATGAAAACCCCACAATTAATCCCTAATAATGATGGCAGTTTAAAAGAACAGCCCTTCATCACACATGATATTAACCACTTCAGCCCCGCTAGCTGAAACCCCCTTCATGACCAGAGCACTTTTTACACTTCGGCACTACACTACTTTCACTGTTTATCGCTCGGTCATGCAACTTACCACCCAAATTAATTTTACCTCCTTTTCTTCTCACTAATAGAGCTTTAATTTGGTGGTATTTTATTGCTGCTGACATTTTTACTTTTTTGTTATTAATCAAAATGTAACGATTTTTTTGCAAAAAAATGACATTTTTCACTTTCAGCTGTAAAATTTTGCAAAAAAAACTACATCCATATATAAATTTTTTGCCAAATTTATTGTTCTACATGTCTTTGATAAAAAAAAATGTTTGGGCAAAAAAAAATGGTTTGGGTAAAAGTTATAGCGTTTACACACTATGGTACAAAAATGTGAATTTCCGCTTTTTGAAACAGCTCTGACTTTCTGAGCACCTGTCATGATTCCTGAGGTTCTACAATGCCCAAACAGTAGAAAAACCCCACAAATGACCCTATTTCGGAAAGTAGACACCCTAAGGTATTCGCTGATGGGCATAGTGAGTTCATAGAACTTTTTATTTTTTGTCACAAGTTAGCGGAAAATGATGATGATTTTTTTATTTTATTTTTCCTTACAAAGTCTCATATTCCACTAACTTGCGACAAAAAATAAAAAATTCTAGGAACTCACCATGCCCCTCACGGAATACCTTGGGGTGTCTTCTTTCCAAAATGGGGTCACTTGTGGCGTAGTTATACTGCCCTGGCAATTTAGGGCCCCAAATGTGTGAGAAGTACCTTGCAATCAAAATGTGTAAAAAATGACCGGTGAAATCCGAAAGGTGCACTTTGGAATATGTGCCCCTTTGCCCACCTTGGCTGCAAAAAAGTGTCACACATCTGGTATCGCCGTACTCAGGAGAAGTTGGGGAATGTGTTTTGGGGTGTCATTTTACATATACCCATGCTGGGTGAGAGAAATATCCTGGCAAAAGACAACTTTTCCAATTTTTTTATACAAAGTTGGCATTTGACCAAGATGTTTATCTCACCCAGCATGGGTATATGTAAAATGACACCCAAAAACACATTCCCCAGCTTCTCCTGAGTACGGCAATACCAGATGTGACACTTTTGCGTATCTAGGCTGCAAAAGTGCCCAAATTCCTTTTAGGAGGGCATTTTTAGACATTTGGATCCCAGACTTCTTCTCACGCTTTAGGGCCCCTAAAAAGCCAGGGCAGTATAAATACCCCACATGTGACCCCACTTTGGAAAGAAGACACCCCAAGGTATTCAATGAGGGGCATGGCGAGTTCATAGAAATGTATTTTTTTGGCATAAGTTAGCGGAAATTGATTTTTTTTTGTTTTTTCCTCGCAAAGTCTGCTAACTTAGGACAAAAATTTAAATCTTTCATGGACTCAATATGCCCCTCAGCAAATACCTTGGGGTGTCTTCTTTCCAAAATGGGGTCAGTTGTGGGGTGTTTGTACTGCCCTGGCATTTGAGGGTCTCCGCAATCATTACATGTATGGCCAGCATTAGGAGTTTCTGCTATTCTCCTTATATTGTGCATACAGGTAATGAGATTTTTTTTTCCGTACAGCCTCTGGGCTGAAAGAAAAAAATTAACGGCACAGATTTCTTCATTCGCATCGATCAATGTGGATGAAAAAATCTCTGCCAAAAAAAAAAAAAAAGGAGGGGAAAGGCGTCTGCCAGGACATAGGAGCTCCGCCCAACATCCATACCCACTTAGCTCGTATGCCCTGGCAAACCAGATTTCTCCATTCACATCAATCGATGTGGATGAATAAATCATTGCCGGGATTTTTTATTTATTTATTTTTTTTACATACAAAGTGTTTGCCAAAGCATAGGAACGCCGCCTCCTCCTCAGCTCGTATGCCTCGGCAAACGTATCTGTTACTGCAGAGGAGAAAATCTCGTCTTGCAGCGTTGCATACACCGACTTGCGTGTAATCTGACAGCAGCGCAATGCTTCTGTCAGAATGCACATCAGTGCTGCAGCTAGTCGATCGGTTGGTCCACCTGGAAGGTAAAAAAAGAAAAAAAAAAAAAAAAAAAACAGGCCGCAACGCAATAATTTTATTAACTTTGGAACAGAACATGTAAACTTTAACTTTTTGAACTAAACATTAACGTGTTTGCTTACTGTTTTTTTTTTTTTTTTTTTTACCTTTATAGAACAAACCTCTCCTCCCCCATGGGTCAATGTGCAAAGCGCAAATCGCCCAAAGATGTGGCGAAGTGCGTTATGCACTTTGTCCCAGGTGAAAGGAGATATTTGCAGCAGCAGTGAGTGAATGGGCCCTAATAGCCCTGTGTGCCTGTCCTGGTGAGATGATCCCTATGCTAGGTGTACCTGTGTCTGGTACTTCCGGAAACACTCCCCTAAGCATAGGGCAGGGTGGTCAGGACAGTCAGGACAGAAATAGCGGGTGTCACGCCTTATTCCACTCCTGCTACAGACACAACATCTTTTTCGGGGTGACGGGTGGGTTGAGGTACCAGCAACGACATTGGGGAAATGTCGCTCGTGTAGACGGCTAACTACACTGGTGGATGGGGCCACGGAACCTCCTGGGTACAGGAGGTTCTCGATGATCTCTTCCTGAAATTTGAGGAAGGATCCAGTTCTCCCAGCCTTACTGTAGAGAACAAAACTATTGTACAGAGCCAATTGAATTAAATATACAGACACCTTCTTATACCAGCGTCTGGTTCTGCGGGAAACTAATTACGGAGACAACATCTGGTCATTGAAGTCCACCCCTCCCATGTGAAGGTTATAGTCGTGGACTGAGAGGGGCTTTTCAATGACACGGGTTGCTCGCTCAATTTGTATTGTCGTGTCTGCGTGAATGGAGGAGAGCATGTAAACGTCACGCTTGTCTCTCCATTTCACCGCGAGCAGTTCTTCGTTACACAGTGCGGCCCTCTGCCCCCTTGCAAGACGGGTGCTAACGAGCCGTTGGGGGAAGCCCGTGCGACTAGTTCGCTCGGTACCACAGGCGCCAATCCGTTCTAGAAACAAATGCCTAAAGAGGGCCACACTTGTGTAAAAATTGTCCATATAAAGATGGTACCCCTTGCCGAATAAGGGTGACACCAAGTCCCAGACTATCTTCCCACTGCTCCCCAGGTAGTCAGGGCAACCGACCGGCTCCAGGGTCTGATCTTTTCCCTCATAGACATGAAATTTGTGTGTATAGCCTGTGGCCCTTTCACAGAGCTTATACAATTTGACCCCATACCGGGCGCGCTTGCTTGGGATGTATTATTTGAAGCCAAGGCGCCCGGTAAAATGTATAAGGGACTCGTCTACGCAGATGTTTTGCTCTGGGGTATACATATCTGCAAATTTCAGGTTGAAATGGTCTATGAGGGGCCGAATTTTGTGGAGCCGGTCAAAAGCTGGGTGGCCTCTGGGATGAGAGGTGCTATTGTCACTAAAGTGCAGGAAACACAGGATGGCCTCAAATCGTGTCCTGGACATGGCAGCAGAGAACATGGGCATGTGATGAATTGGGTTCGTGGACCAATATGACCGCAATTCATGCTTTTTAGTTAGACCCATGTTGAGGAGGAGGCCCAAAAAAGTTTTAATTTCGGAAACTTGGACTGGTTTCCACCGGAAAGGCTGGGCATAAAAGCTTCCCGGGTTAGCGGTTATAAATTGTGTGGCATACCGGTTTGTCTCTGCCACAACTAAGTCTAAGAGCTCCGCAGTCAAGAACAGCTTAAAAAATCCCAGGGCCGAACCAATCTGAGCTGTCTCAACCCGAACTCCAGACTGGGCGGTGAAAGGGGGAACTACAGGTGCGGCTGAAGTTGGGGACTGCCAATCAGGGTTTGCCAGCACCTCAGGGATTCTACGGGCACGTCTTTGCGGTGGCTGCGACGGGGTCACTACTGCACGTGCCACCGTACCAGCTTCAACTGCCCTTCTGGTGCTCGCTACTTCACCATGTTCTACGGCAGTGCTTGTACTAGGTCCAGGAAGGGCTGGGCTGCTGGTGTATGCCTCACCACGTAATCCGACAGCACCAGCCCCACTCTGCTGCTCTTGAAGCGGATCCTGCGCAACCTGCGGTCTAGCGACACGGGGCCGGGTACGCCTGGTGCTATCAGGGACCTCAGCCTCCTCGTCCGAACTTTGGGTCAGAGAGCCACTGCTTTCTACAGGTTCGTATTCTGACCCGCTAGATTCATCAGATGAGGGTTCCCACTCCTCATCCGACTGGGTCAGAAGCCTGTAGGCCTCTTCAGAAGAATACCCCCTGTTTGACATGTGGGCAACTAAATTTAGGGGTATTCCCTGAGACTACCCAAGAAAAAAAAAGCAAGCCTGTCTTACAAATGGGAGGCTAGTGAAGTACCGGAGGCCACTGCGGTTGATAAAAAATATCAAAACTGATTTTTTTATCGCCGCAGTGCGTGTAAAGTGAATGTGCAGCGATCAAAAAAAAAATTTTTGGGGTCACTGCGGTGGGGCGGGTGTGGGCGAACGCACGTGTGGGCGACCGATCAGGCCTGATCGGGCAAACACTGCGTTTTGGGTGGAGGGAGAACTAAAGTGACACTAATACAATTATAGATCTGACCGTGATCAGTTTTGATCACTTCCAGATACTATAAAAGTACAAATGCTGATTAGCGATACGCTAATCAGCGAATAACGGACTGCGGTGCGGTGGGCTGGGCGCTAACCGATCCCTAAACTACCTAACCAAGGGGCCTAAACTATACCTAAAACCTAACGGTCAATACCAGTGAAAAAAAAAAGTGACAGTTTGCACTGATCACTTTTTTCCTTTCACTAGTGATTGACAGGGGCGATCAAAGGGGTGATCAAAGGGTTAATAGGGGTGATCTGGGGGCTAAGTGTGGTGTTGGTGGGTACTCACAGTGATGTGTGCTCCTCTGCTCCTCTGCTGGAACCAACCGACCAAAAGAAGGAGCAGAGGAGCACAGCAGCCATATAACCCCATCATATTTACTAATATGATGGGTTATGTGGCTTCTGATTGTTTTTTTAAAAAAATCAGCAACCTGCCAGCCGCGATCATTGGCCGGCAGGTTGCTGACGAAATACTTGGCTACGAAATGCCGGCCTCGCGAGATGACGCGCGGATGCGTCCAGGAGGAACAATATCAGTATCAGCTGTGCATAAGGAATCCCTAACAAAGACCACTGGTTAAAGGAACAGCTTTTCATCATATATGATTGCATCATTAGTACCAGCCATGAATAATTGAGTGATATTAATCACTTATTTCAATTTAATTGGAGGCGGTAGATAAAAAGGGCGCCACATTCAATGGCGGGTTACCACTGAAATGGTGGCTGTGCGGATAATAAAGAAAGGAAAGGAAAGGGTAAGGTGAGGGAGGAACCCTTTGCACCCGTTGAAAAAAAGAAACACGTAATAGGCGCCAAATCCCTTAATCACTGTTAGTGATAAAAATTATATTCAATTATTAATGACCCTCAGACGGGTCTATTCGAGGATAAAAACTTAGTGCATAATAAACAAATACTCCAATAATGGTGCTAGAGATGGAAATTATAAGATCAAATACACTCACTTCACAGGGGGGTAGTCACCAGGATAAACTCAAGACATCTGGGACTATTTACCCCCCCCCCCCTCCCCGGCCAGGATCGCATGTAGGAATCTAAATGACTGAACGCAGCCTACAACGAGTGGCTTCTGGTTAATCGCTATATTAATAATACGTGGATCAACGCGTTTCGAGGGTCTGAGGCCCTCTTCTTCGTTGAGGAAGGGGTCAGGTTAGACCCAGAAACGCGTTTGGTGAATTGCTAATTACCCACATGTCCAGTTATTCAAAACAGACCCTTTATCTTAACTAAATAGGAAGTGCTAAAGCCAGCAGATTCACCACAGTCTCCCCGACACCTATTGGATACAACAAGCACATACAGCTGCACGTTGAACGCCGAGCGCATCCAACATCACGTGGGACGCCAAGTAAATACCACGTAATATGCTAAACGTGCAACGCCTAAGAGTACCATGTGGGACGCTGAACCTGCCGCTCATAACGGGCGAGGAGATTGCCGCTCACACGGGGTGAGGACACTACCAGCCAATCCTGCCAGACGAGTAACCCCAGTAAGGTACAATTAGGCGGTGTTTCATCTCCAGATTATCTCCTTGTGGGATGCCACAGGAGTTATCGAAGAACACCTGCCTGCAACCAAAATTGGATTATTGATTATTACAGTTACATGACAACTATACAGCAATGACTCTACAAGCCATACAGTAATGCTGAGTCACTGAATAACTTTATTGCAGAAAATCCTTATTGCAGGACACTTATATAAGCATTGCATCTTCTCCAAAAGAAACATTGTTTTTTCTCCAAATACTGGGGCCATAATAATCCCTTCTCGCGGAGACTGCTCTTTATATACCTCAGTATACCCTTTTTAAATATTTTTATATAATTTCATGCAGATTTTTACACCTATACTCTTTCTTGTGACATATCATTCATCCCTTTTTTCTACCACGTTTTTGTATTTTTTTTTAACTTTATTTTAATATTAATAGCGAGAATAAAATAAGTATCATTATCCATCAATCCCACGTCTGTTCTCTGCTTGTCACCAGATATAGTGTGCCAGTCTACTAACCAAAATGTACAGGTGTGCCTTGGACTGCCCACAATAAAAGAACACTCTGAAATGTGCAGTTTGATCACACAGCACAATGCCACAGATGTTGCAACGTTTGAGGGAGCGTGCAATTGGCATGCTGACTGCAGGAATGTCTACCAGAGCTTATGCCCATGCAATGAATGTTCATTTCTCTACCATAAGCCGTCTTCAAAGGCGTTTCAAAGAATTTGGCAGTACATACAAACGGCCTCACAACTGCAGACCACATGTAACCACTTCCACTTCCAGCATGTTCACCTCCATGATCGTCTGAGACCAGCCACCCGGACAGCTGCAGCAACAATCGTTTTTCATAACCGAAGAATTTCTGCACAAACTGTCAGAAACCGTCTCAGGGAAGCTCGTCTGCATGCTCTTCGTCCTCATCGGGGTCTGGACCTGGCTGCAGTTCGTCGTTGAAACCGACTTGAGATGGCATCTGGCACGTTGGAGAGGCATTCTGTTCACGGATGAGTCCCGTTTTCACTGTTCAGGGCAGATGGCAGACAACGTGTGTAGCATTGTGTGGGTGAGCAGTTTGCTGACGTCAACGTTGTGGATCGAGTGGCCTATAGTGGCAGTGGGGATATGGTATGGGCAAGCATATGTTATGGACAATGAACACAGGTGAATTTTATTGATGGCATTTTGAATACACACAGATACCGTGATGAGATCCTGAGGCCCATTGTTGTGCCATTCATCCTCGACCATCACCTCATGTTGCAACATGATAATGCACAGCCCCATATTGCAAGGATCTGTACACAATTCCTGAAATCTGAAAACATCCCAGTTCTTGCATGGCCAGCATACTCACCGGACATGTCACCCATTGAGCATGTTTGGGAAGCTCTGGATCAGCGTATACGACAGTGTGTTCCAGTTCCTGCCAATATTCTGCAACTTCGAACAGCTATTGAAGAGGAGTGGACCAACATTCCACAGGCTACAATCAACAACCTGATCAACTCTATGCGACGGAGATGTGTTGCACTGCGTGAGACAAATGGTGGCCACAGCAGATGCTGACTGGTTTTCTGCCACCCCCCCAGTAAGGCAAAACTGTGCACATTTCAGAGTGGTCTTTTATTGTAGGCAATCTAAGGCACGCCTGTGCAATATTCATGCTGTCTAATCAGCACCCTGATATGCCACACCTGTGACGTGGGATGGATTATCTCGGCAAAGGAGAAGTGCTCACTAATAGTGTAATAGTGATGAGGCAAAGGCAATATTCGAATTTGTGATATTTCACGAATATTCGGGTGAATATTCGCCATATATGCGAGAATTTTTCAAATTTGTAATCTCCAGGCATTATTTTCTTGATTGCGAAAATTCGCATAAAATTTGCATAAACATTTTCGCATAAAACGAATATTCGCGATTATGAATATATTTAGCGATATTCTAAATATTCGCAAATTCTCGAAGTGCCAATATTTGCGATTAAAATTTGCAATTTGAATATTTGTGATCAACACTACTCACTAACACAGATTTAGACAGATTTGTGAACAATATTTGAGAGTAATGGGTCTCTATTGTATACGTAGAAAATGTTTCAGATCTTTGAGTTCAGCTCATGCAAAATGGGAGCAAAACCGAAAGTGTTGCGTTTATATTTCTGTTCAGTGTATAATGCCCGTGTAGTGCCAGTATATAATGCCCCACCATCATCCCTGTATTGCCACTATATATACTACTAAAAAGTTATGAATATTTGGCCTGTGGGTGAAATTTGAGGATGAACCTAAAATGTACTCTAACCTTTATAGGTAATCTTAAAGGGATTCTGCCTATGGAGCTGCGGACATGTGCTGCTAGATTGCCGCTAGCACATCCGCAATATACGTTCCCCATAGCTGTGAGTGCTTTTATTTAGGCAAAAAAACTATTTTATATATATGTAAATGAGGCAAGTAAGGAGCCCAAGGGGCTGTTACTAACGTTTCTGGAGCCCAGCCATGCCCACTGAAGGAGCCCAGCACCGCCCTGCATCCTCCGAATCTCCTCCTTGCTCCCCGAGGTCACCAAGTTAGAGCGCTGTAATCTTGCGTATGCGCGAGTACATGGCATGTCAGTGTCGGCACAATGTTCCTTCCCTGTGCTGGCATCAGCCTCAGGGAACGAACTGCGCATGCACTAGCTGCGAGATTACAACGCTCTAACTTTGTGATGTTCGGGAGCAAGTAGGAGATTCAGAGGATGCGGGCAGTGCTAGGCTTCTTCACAGTGGGAGTGGATGGGCACCAGAAACGTTAGTAACAGCCCCCTGGGCTCCTTACTTGCCTGATTTACATATACATAAAATTGTTTTTTTGCCTAAATAAAAAACACTCACAGCTATGGGGAATGTACAGTTGCAAGAAAAAGTATGTGAACCCTTTGCAATGATATGGATTTCTGCACAAATTGGTCATAAAATGTGATCTGATCTTCATCTAAGTCACAACAATAGACAATCACAGTCTGCTTAAACCAATAACACACAAAAAATTAAATGTTATCATGTTTTTATTGAACACACCATGTAAACATTCACAGTGCTGGTGGAAAAAGTATGTGAACCCTTGGATTTAATAACTGGTTGAACCTACTTTGGCAGCAATAACCTCAACCAAACGTTTCCTGTAGTTGCAGATCAGACGTGCTCAATGGTCAGGAGCAATTCTTGACCATTCCTCTTTACAGAACTGTTTCAGTTCAGCAATATTCTTGGGATGTCTGGTGTGAATCGCTTTCTTGAGGTCATGCCACAGCATTTCAATCGGGTTGAGGTCAGGACTCTGACTGGGCCACTCCAGAAGGCGTATTTTCTTCTGTTTAAGCCATTATGTTGTTGATTTACTTCTATGCTTTGGGTCGTTGTCTTGTTGCAACATCCATCTTCTGTTGAGCTTCAGTTGGTGGAAAGAAGGCCTCAAGTTCTCCTGCAAAATGTCTTGATAAACTTGGGAATTAATTTTTCCTTCGATGATAGCAATCCGTCCAGGCCCTGATGCAGCAAAGCAGCCCCAAACCATGATGCCCCCACCACCATACTTCACAGTTGGGATGAGGTTTTGATGTTGGTGTGCTGTGCCTCTTTTTCTCGACACATTGTGTTGTGGGTTTCTTCCAAACAACTCAACTTTGGTTTCATCTGTCCACAGAATATTTTGCCAATACTGCTGTGGAACATCCAGGTGCTCTTGTGCAAACTGTAAACATGCAGCAATGTTTTTTTTTGGACACCAGTGGCTTCCTCTGTGGTATCCTCCCATGAAATCCATTCTTGTTTAGTGTTTTACGTATCATAGATTCACTAACAGGGATGTTAGCATATGCATTTTTACAGCATGGCCACTCCTAGGGAGAGTAGCAGCAGTGCTGAACTTTCTTCATTTATAGACAATTTGTCTTACCGTGGACTGATGCACAGCAAGGCTTTTGGAGATACTTTTATAACCCTTTCCAGCTTTATGCAAGTCAACAATTCTTAATTGTACGTCTTCTGAGAGCTCTTTTGTGCGAGATATCATTCACATCAGGCAATGCTTCTTGTGAAAAGCAAACCCAGAACTGGTGTGTGTTTTTTATAGGGCAGGGCAGCTGTAACCAACACCTCCAATTTCATGTCATTGATTGGACTCCAGTTGGCTGACACCTCACTCCAATTAGCTCTTGGAGATGTCATTAGTCAAGGGGTTCACATACTTTTTCTATTTACATGGTGTGCTCAATAAAAACATGGTAACGTTTAATTCTTTGTGTGTTATTAGTTTAAGCAGACTGTGATTGTCTATTGTTATGACTTAGATGAAGATCAGATCACATTTTATGACCAATTTGTGCAGAAATCCATATCATTCCAAAGGGTTCACATACTTTTTCTTGCAACTGTATATTGCGGATGTGCTAGCGGCGATCTAGCAGCGCATGTCTGCAGCTCTATAGGCAAAATCCAGGTGACAGAATCCCTTTAATGTGACCTTCTCTAAACGCTTGAATGCACATGTCCAATTGTTTAATATTTCAGTACTTTTTGCAAAACTTGCCATTCTCTAACAAGGAGCTTAACGGCAAAAGTCACAACAGGTGTTTGAACCATGAATCGCCCAATAAATTTTGCTAGTTCAATTAGAATTGGTATCTAAACAATCCTCCTCATTATGTTGTTCATGTTTTGACATCATGAGACCAAGACAACACCAAACAATTGATCAACAGTACCTCGAGACTGGAAAAGTCACAGAAAGGCATAGAAGTAGACTTTCTTTGGCCACATCCCACACTGATGATTGCTTAATTGTGAACATTGCCCTGTGGAACCGGATGATGAATGCCTCAAAACTCCAGGCACATTTAAGGGAGGTGAGAGGCACCCAAGTGTCACCTGAAACCACTCAAAAACATTTACATTAGCGTGGTCTGCGTGCTAGACAACCTGCAAGGGTACCTGACATATGCGTTATTGTCTTGCATGGGCCAGGGAGCATCTACGCTGGACTAGGGACCAGTGGGCCTCAGTGCTGTTCACTGAAGAAAGTTGATTCACGTTGAGCAGAAATAATGTCCGCCAACCTTATTGGGGACGTTAAAGAGAGTGCTATGCATCAGCCACTGTTTTCACCAGATGAGCCTTTGGTGGTGGTGGCGTTACAGTGTGGGCAGGTGTCTGTCTAGTTAATACAGAACTGCCCTATGCCGTACTTTGTGAATAGTACAGTGACAAACCCATACTACTTGAATAACATCAATAATCCAGTCATTGTGCCTCTGCATTAACAACACAGTCCTAATTTCATCTTCATGGAAGACAATGCGCCAGCGCATAGAGGTAACATCATTAGGGAATGGCTGCTGGAGACAGGGGTACCTCAAATGGAGTGGCCTTCACTTTCTCCAGACCTGAATCCCTTTGAAAACCTATGGGATCAGCGGAGACTCCATGTAGAGGCTCGTAACTTTGTACCACAGAACCTCAATGACCTGAGGGCAGCCCTTCAAAAAAAGAGTAGGATGCCATGACTCAGAAGACAATAAGTCAACTTGTGAACAGCATGAGACATTGTTGTCAAGCTGTAATTGATGCTCAAGGCACAGGACAAGTTTTTGAGACATTGATATTTTTTGTAGGGGTATACCCACCGCTGTTGTTGGCTTTTGTTTCAATAAGGTGTTTGAGATGAGGAAATAACCATTGCATGCTTATACTTAAATGCCCTACTTTCATGATATAATATCACTTTAGCGTAAACTTTTTACGTTTCTTTCTATAAATTTCACCCAAAAGACAAATATCCCTAACTTTATGTGAGTAGTGTCTATAATGCCCCCTGTAGTGCCAGTAGATAATGCTCTCCTTATAGTGCCTGTATATAATGCCTACCCATGTAGTGCCACCACTAGTACTAGTACATAATGCTCCCTTAAACCCTCTGAGATGCAGCCCATAAACTGATCTGTGGCCTGAATTGCCACCTACCTGCGTAGGCGGTCCTGATTACATCGCCCCTGCTGCGCCGAGTCTCGCGAGATGACCAGTAATGTCACTGCGAACTCTTCTGCCGTTTGATCACATAAAATCCCCATAAAATACATTTAAGTTTGTGGGAGTAAAATGAAACAATGTGGAAAAGCTGTATGAATGAGTGCTACAGTCAGATCCATAAATATTGGGACATCAACACAATTCTAAAATTTTTGGCTCTATACACCACCACAATGGATTTTAAATTAAACGAACAAGATGCACTTTAACTGCAGACTGTCAGCTTTAATTTGAGGGCATTTACATCCAAATCAGGTGAATAATGCAGGAATTACAACAGTTTGCATATGTGCCTCCCACTTGTTAAGGGACCAAAAGTAATGGGACAGAATAATAATCATAAATAAAACTTTCACTTTTTAATACTTGGTTGCAAATCCTTTGCAGTCAATTACAGCCTGAAGTCTGGAATGCATAGACATCACCAGACGCTGGGTTTCATTCCTGGTGATGCTCTGCCAGGCCTCTACTGCAACTGTCTTCAGTTCCTGCTTGTTCTTGGGGCATTTTTCCTTCAGTTTTGTCTTCAGCAAGTGAAATGCATGCTCAATCGGATTCAGGTCAGGTGATTGACTTGGCCATTGCATAACATTCCACTTCTTTCCCTTAAAAAACTCTTAGGTTGCTTTTGCAGTATGCTTGTTCAATGTCCATCTGCACTGTGAAGCTCCGTCCAATGAGTTTTGAAGCATTTGGCTGAATATGAGCAGATAATATTACCCTAAACACTTCAGAATTCTTCCTGCTGCTTTTGTCAGCAGTCACAGCATCAATAAATACAAGATAATCAGTTCCGTTGGCAGCCATACATGCCCACGCCATGACAATAACACCACCATGCTTCACTGATGAGGTGGTATGTTTAGGATCATGAGCAGTTCCTTTCCTTCTCCATACTCTTCTCTTCCCATCACTCTTGGTCTCATCTGTCCATAGGATGTTGTTCCAGAACTGTGAAGGCTTTTTTAGATGTCGTTTGGCAAACTCTAATCTGGCCTTCCTGCTTTTGAGGCTCACCAATGGTTTATATCTTGTGGGGAACCCTCTGTATTCACTCTGGCGAAGTCTTCTCTTGATTGTTGACTTTGACACACATACACCTACCTCCTGGAGAGTGTTCTTGATCTGGCCAACTGTTGTGAAGGGCGTTTTCTTTACCAAGGAAAGAATTCTTCGGTCATCGACCATGTGGTCTTCTGGGTCTTTTGGTGTTGCTGAGCTTACCGGTGCATTCCTTTTTTTTAAAGAATGTTCCGAACAGTTGTTTTGGCCACGCCTAATGTTTTTGCTATCTCTCTGATGGGTTTGTTTTGTTTTTTCAGCCTAATGATGGCTTGCTTCACTGATAGTGACAGCTCTTTGGATCTCATCTTGAGAGTTGACAACAGCAGATTCCAAATGCAAACAGCACACTTGAAATGAACTCTGGACCTTTTATCTGCTCATTGTAATTGGGATAATGAGGGAATAACACACACCTGGCCATGGAACAGCTGAGAAGCCAATTGTCCCATTACTTTTGGTTCCTTAACAAGTGGGAGGTACATATGCAAACTGTTGTAATTCCTACACCATTCACCTGATTTGGATGTAAATACCCTCAAATTAAAGCTGACAGTCTGCAGTTAAAGCACATCTTGTTCATTTCACATGAACATCAGCTGTTTGAGGTGCTGTACATTGTATATTGGTATGTAGTGAAGTAAGTCTACTCTGCTATGTGCCACTTGTGCAGAGGGTGGGAGACTAGGGGCCCACCGGGGGATTCCCCTGTGGGCCAGTCTGAGCCTGATGCCAGGTATATATAATACCCACCCTCTTCTTTGGTGCCTCCAGTGGTATTAAAAAAAAATTATACACTTTACTCCCGTTCCCACAACCATCTGAGAAGCAGCAGACTGACTGTGGCCTGAGTTGCCACATCCCTACGCAGATGGTCCTGATGACATCCCGGTAGGTCGCGGTAATCTCATCTTCTGCTATTCTACTTCCACATAGGCGATGATTGCACCCCACCTTAAGGAGAGAGAGGTGGCACCCTAGGAGGGGGGCCTAACCTCTCCTATACCTGCACAATTGCAGCTATGACAAATGTGGTCACCTCATTAAATTTATCCAAATAACCATGTGTCTCCTCTAATTTGGTTTCCACAGTTTGCTCTGTTGCATCCTGCCATTTTTATTTTGCTATATTATTTATTTTTTTAGGTATTATTTTTATGGTTTTCATGATCACAACATTATACAAATAAGAGATAAGTGAATTTCTCTTTGTGTCTGATTAAACAAATGATACAAATTTTGATTTGTGTCTGAATTGGCTCTACAGGAATCAAATATGTCCCAACTGAAAAATGATATATGACACTCAGAGGTCTCCTAGGATTTTTTTTATCCTTTTAAAAATATTAGCAATGACAGCAATAGCAATAGTTAACAAACAGCATGTTTGAAAACACACTGCAAAGGTACATGTTTTATGCTTTTTCATATTAGAAACTAGTATTGAGCAAAGCATTCAAAGTGTAATTCAGTCTGAAGTTTAGTAAAACTTCGATTTGCAATGAATCCGAATTTACTCGCATGTCCTGCCTCAGTAATATATTGCCATGTGCATCATGTTCTACTGCACTGAAATTCAGAGTTAATCCATTATTTTAGTGTTACAGTTAGTTTGGAACAGAACTAAATAGAAACCTCTCTAACCAATATAACAATAATCTTTATTTGAAAGTTAAAAAAAAAAAAATACAAAAGTGACAATACAGACATATAATCAAGTATGTGGGTGACATATACAGGGCACCTTAGGGTAGGACTAGCAATAGTCCTTACGGTTAGATTATGGAATAATTCGGGGGCTGGTAGTATTGTACTGATAAATCAGGAACATCCAATCCTTTCCCTGTGATGTCCCTATGACTACACGAACCAACCCAATAGCCCCCATGAATAATACCAGAATATACTCATATAATATGTCATAAATCTTTTATTATTACAAAAAAAAAATTAATGGACAAGGTGAAAACAAAAGAAAGGGGGAGGAGATAATTAAATCTCCTCACTCCTGATACCCCTGATAGAGGGAATCGCACAGGTACTCAGCTGAATGTAATAATGTTGTAAAATATCCCTGGGTAAAACATGTATAGATAGCTCCCACAATGCACAGTGTGGAGAAAAAACACTGTAACTGTGCAGAAAGATAGTAGTTGATGGTACAACTGAAATATACACACGATGAATGGGGACCAATATCAGGCCGGAACCATGTCCAGTAAAAAATAGCACCAAATAGATCAAAGGGTCCGCATGTTATTTATCTGATGTATATGTTGGTTCTAATGTCCCTATGACTACCCTGCCTACAGGCAGAGCACCCGGGACAACCTCACCTCTCAGTGGTTAAGCCCTTTCTGAGTCCTGTATTCACTCAGGTAAACGATGGATGTCCCAAACATCAAAGTCCAAACGCTGCGTTTCCCCAACACACAGTTGGTTTGTCAGGGGGCAAGGTTATCAAGCAATATGAGCAATAAAAAAGATGTAATCGCCCATATTCACACCCATAGATGATGGGGGAAGGACACTAGGCCCAGGTATAAGCTGATGTAACAAGATGTAAGGCGCTTGTCTGGCTTTCAAGTCAGGCTCCTTAAATGAGCCCACCTCCATTATTCCCTACCCTTCACTTCCTGTAAAATGTGGACTAGGTTGCTGGGTATACCCCCTGCCAAAAAGGTGAAAATGACAGCTTACAACTACAGGGGACCAGATAAGGAAGAGGAAATGTAGAAAAAGAAATAAAAAACGGAGCGCTGAACAATAAAAAGCTCCGCCAGTCTCATTCCACAGTGGAACGCACAAGTGTTCCACAGGAAACAGAAATGAAAGCACTTCCTCAGATAACCTGGTATGTCCCTGGAACGCCAAAAAGTTGGGACACAAGTATGTAGAAGTGCCTGGCTTCACTATGATACGCAAAATGCTTTCCACAGGACCCGGAGACTATAGGTCAATTCCATAACCACAATAGATTAATTACCTGTATCACTTAATTAGCCCCCAAAATAAAGGAAAACTAATAAATATAGGATTGTTTTTTTTCTGCCCAGTCCATTTTTTGCAATTCTGACATGTGTCACTTTAGGTGGTAATAGCTTTGGTACACTTTTACTTAAATGATGGGAGAAAAGAAGAAATGAATCGCACATCCAATGCTAATGCTATGATCTCATCCCTGCAGGAGACAGCACTGAATAGCGCATGTGTACTACCTCCATGCTACATGCTAAATGAGGCATCTGTGTACATTGTGATCAAAAGGCAATAAGCCCACTCACCATGCCAAGGTTGCCTCTATGAGTGGGTCCTAACCTAAAATTGGCGCGGCGCTGCACGGTGACCACCAGCTCTGTGGCGCCATCCCGGCTGGCGGCGGGACCCAGTGGCCAAACCGCACCCCTGCTGCCTGACCATGCCATACCTAGCTCTGGGCCCCACCAACCAGCCAGAAAAACAGCACAGTGGCCCCCGTGCAGCACCGCACCATGTGAACAGTTGTCAAAGCTCACCTGCTCTGAAGCTCACAGGAACTCCAACTGAGAGCATGATAGGCTAATTTAACCCCAACTACAGAATAGTAGGCTAATTAAAATCACCTGGCTAGTGGAAGGAGTGCAGATCCAGGGAAAGAATTCTATACATTCTGAGACTCGTGACACATTGTACTTCATGATAGTCATACATTTGAGTCAATATATTTCACCTTTATTTGTGAAAAATCCCAAATTTAGCAACATTTTTTAAAAATTCCCAAATTTTCTAATTTCTATTTCTCAACTTTTATAATAAATACTGATACCTCATATAATAGTTATTACTTTACATTTCCCATATGTCTACTTTATGTTTGGATCAATTTGAAAATTACAATTTATTTTTTGAGGACGTTAGAAGGCTTAGAAGTTTGGAAGCAAATCTAGAAATTTTTTGGAAAATTTCCAAAACCCACTTTATAAGGACTAGTTCAGGTCTGAAGTCACTTTGTGAGGATTACAAAATAGAAACCACCCAAAAATGACCCCATTTTAGAAACTACACCCATCAAGGTATTCAAAACTGATTTTAAAAATATTGTTAACCCTTTAGGTGTTCCACAAGAATTAATGGTAAATGGAGATTACATTTCTGAATTTCACTTTTTGGGCAGATTTTACATTTTAATCCATTTTTTCCAGTAGCAAAGCAAGGGTTAACAGCCAAACAAAACTCAATATTTATTACCCTGATTCTGCGATTTACAGAAACACCCCACATGTGGTCGTAAACTGCTGTATGGCCACACGGCAGGGCGCAGTAGGAAAGGAATGCCACATGGTTTTTGGAAGGCAGATTTAGTTGAACTGGTTTTTAAATGCCATGTGCAATTTGAAGCCCCCCTGATGCACCCTTACAGGAGAAACTCAAAAAAGTGACCACATTTTGGAAACTACGGGATAAGGTGCCAGTTTCATTGGTACTATTTTGGGGTACATATGATTTTATAATAGCTCTATATTAAGTTTTTTGTGAGGCAAGGTAACCAAAAGATTTATGTTTTGGCACCATTTTTATTTTTTATCTGACAGGTTAGATCATGCGCTATTTTAATAGAGCAGGTTGTTACAAATGCAATAATATCAAATATGTCTGCTTTCTATGATGTTTGTTTCAGTTTTACATAATAAAGCATTTTTGAAAACAGAAATTAGGCTTTTGTATGTCAATTTTCTGAACGCACTATTTTTTTTTTATTTTTCTGCCGATCGTCTTGTGCAGGGGCTTGTTTTTTTGCAAGAAGAGTTGACATTTTTATTGGTACCATTTTTGGGTACATAAGATTTTTTGATCATTCGTTATTACACTTTATGGGGCAAGGTGACCAAAAAATTTGTTGTTTTGGCACAGTTTTTTTTTTTTCACAGCATTTACCTGAGGGATTAGGTCATGTGACTTTTTTATAGAGAAGATTGTTACGGACGTGGCAATACCTAATATGTCAACTTCTTCTGATTTATTTAAGTTTTACACAATAATATCATTTTTGAAACCGAAATAATGATATTTTACACAAACCCCTTCTATGTCACAGTCAGAGCGGACCGTGGCATAGAAGGGGTTAAGCCGCCGGCATCAGCTTTTACAGTGATGCCGGCGAATACAGCAGGGCCCCGGGTACCAGGGACTGAGGGGCCTCCACAGTGATCATGCGCGCACCGATCCAGTGCCTGCCCAATCACCATGATGTACTATTACGTCAAATTACGGGAACGCAGTGGCTTCCATGACGTAATAATACATCATGTGTAGTGAAGGGGTTAAAGGCAAGTGTCATAAATTGTCTTGTGCATCACATTCTAGTGGACTCACATTCTAAGTTAATCTGTTATTTTAGTGATACAGTTACTATGCACTATGGCCAACAGTTGCCTGGGCCGTCTAAATGAATGTGCAGTGGCAAAAATGTTGCTGTAGCCGGCACAAGTCGCAGCAGAAGAAAGGGGGTTGGTAGTCGCAGCAACAGGTCTGAGCACCCACTGTCATCCTGCGGTCGTGTTTTGACCAACAATCCAGCTGTACTGGAATGGTTGACTTGCTCTTCAACATCATCTCAACTAACAGATACACACAGCCAGGAATCAGTGGGATCTTATGACACCCTATTTAGTTGGCATGGCCCAGGAACTGCCTCTTACCTGTACTGAACCTGCCTTTTGCTTTTCCTGCTCCTTCTGCCAGCTAAATAATGATAGCCGCTGGCTCTGCTCCGCTTTTCAGCAACAATGAGCTTTGTGGGGACAGTCAGGAGTTACAGGCCAGACTAGACTTGGAGGAGAAGTCCGCTGTGGACTTCTTTAGGCGTGCAACTACCGATGATTACAGTCGGGTGGGAGCACATGTTGCATTAGGTCAGGGACGTGCACAAGAGACAGGTGAGGGTGTCACAAGTGACAACCAGATATTTGTAGATGATATAGCTGGTCAAATGTGGGAGCCAGGTAAAGAGGGGGTATCATCATCAGAGGGCGAGGGTGGCAGCCTGCCTGTAAGTCAGCAGGGTGGCAGCATGCCAGTGAATCAGCAGGGTGGAAGCGTGCCCATGAGACAGCAGGGTGGAAGCAGTGGGAGATCTGGAGCCAAACATGGGAGGGGTACACCATCTGCTACTTGGGAGACTACCTGTGAAGAACGCACTACCAGTGCATGGGTTCATGAAAGCAGCAACAGGCAGGCATCACAATGCCATACTCGGCAGTGTGGGAATTTTTCACTAAGTCACTGGAGAACATTAGCGTGGAAGTATGCAGAACGTGTGGACAGAAGGTCAGGTGTGGCCAGGGTACTAAAGTTGGCACTACGTGAACACATGGGGTGTCACCATAAAGTGTAGTGGGAAAACCGTGCCACTCATTTAGTGTTACATCCTGATGCAGCAAGCTGCAGCTCCCACCGGCCTACACCCCCTCTCAAGCAGTCAAGTCTCGTTAATGTCAGCTGAAGGAAGCTGTCATTCCTTCCCATCGACTTCAATGTCATCTATTGACCCTGATGCTCCTCATCCTCGTCACTTGTTTTGACAGCAATCAATCACCAAGGGAATTACAAAAAGACAAAAGTATGCCTGCACTCACCCAAGGCATAGAAGCTGAACGTGCACCTGGTACTACAGCTTCCCTTTCCATGTACTTGCCTCTGCACATTTCAGAGAATTGAAGGCTTGTGCCCAAGCTGACATTACTTTAAAAAAAAAAACTATACCAACCCTTCACACTACATTGAGCAGAAGGTGGACTAGTACAATATATATCATTCACAGCCCACTGGGTAAAAGGTTCTGGCCCAGGCACATACAGTTGCAAGAAAAAGTATGTGAACCCTTTGGATTGATATGGATTTCTGCACAAATTGGTCATAAAATGTGATCTGATCTTCATCTAAGTCACAACAATAGACAATCACAGTCTGCTTAAACTAATAACACACAAAGAATTAAATGTTACCATGTTTTTATTGAACACATCATGGTTTGGGGCTGCTTTGCTGCGTCAGGGCCTAAACGGATTGCTATCATCGAAGTAAAAATTAATTCCCAAGTTTATCAAGACATTTTGCAGGAGAACTTAAAGAGGACCTTTCACTAGAATAAAACATCTAAACTAACTATACAGATATGTAGAGCGGCGCCCAGGGATCTCCCTGCACTTACTGTTATACCTGGGCGCCGCTCTGTTCGCCTGGTATAGCCTCCGGTATCTTCATAGTTAGGCTCAACCCAGGGGAACCGGCCGGCGTCTCATTCTCCCATGCTGTAGCGCTGGCCAATCGCAGCGCTCAGCTCATAGCCTGAGAGAAAAAAAAGCACATCCGCATATTTACCATCATATCGTGCAAGAGGTTTTGTATCATTTTTTTTAAATTTGTCTTGAAGGAGTGGCACCTTCAGGTGTGAATGCGCTTCTATCCTGGGAGTAGCATTCATGTGCACTTTTGCCCCACCTATCTAATAGGCAACCTTGATTAAGGTGGTACATATAGTTGGGTGTGCTCCTCCTCTTATTGGTTGCTGATACACACAGAGTTAACTAGGAGCAACACACTATATGTGCAGGGTCTGCTAGCCTGAATATAGATGCATAACGGCATAGGTAGGTTTAGAGTAGGACCTGCCTGACTGAGACCACCGTGGGTAGGTGGGCACAAATGTGTTTTGATCAAAATATATTGGCTAAGAGTCTCAGATTTTATCATTACAATGAGGGTTTAGTCCATATGTTATGCTTGGATCTATTGCTATAATGCATTATTTCTCATGATTTTCTGACCCAGGCACATCTGCAACTTGGTCTGGGCCACTATGGTGGGATTTCAGTACCAATGTCCTCCTTTGCCTCCCTATCCTCCACCTAGTCCTCATTCTCCCCTCTAGGTATAGTTAACAGTGGTCCTCCAACATATGACCTATGCAAGGCTAGGCATTCTCGCACGGTTCTGCACCTTGTCAGTCTGACCAAACTGAGCCACACAGAGGAGGAACTGCTCGGCGTCATCAATAAAGAAATTGAACACTGTCTGTCTCCTCACCAACTGGAGATAGTGACCATGGTTACTGATAACGGGAATAACATTTTGTCATCACTGCGTCAGGAAGGGCTGACCTCCTGCATGGTGAACGTCTTCAATCTCATTGTCACCCAGTTCCTCAAGTCTTCCACAGCTGTTATAAATGTCCAGGAAACTGTGCATGTACTTCAGCCAGTCTTACCATGCAAAACACAACCTCTTTGAGCTGCAAAGGCAAAATGCTCTTCCCTGGGTTCTGCTACTACTATGATCTGCCACCATCTTGTCCTGTATGCCACTGCTGCTGCCCCCCTCCCCACTCTGTCATGGGGCCACTACTGTCACTGTTACTACCACTGCTGCCACCCTCCCAACTCTGTCAAGAGAGCCACTATTGTCACTGTTACTGCCACTACTGCTCCCTTTTGAATCCAGAGGAAAAACGTAGGCTGTTTTGAGAGATGCATTTATACATTTATAACATGAGTTTGTGAGCGTTCGAGTGTTTGAGTTCAAGTGTGCGTTTGAATTAAGTGTGTGACTTTAGATTATGTGACTTCAGATTCGGGGACTGCATGTAAGTTAGATTCTTGCATAAACCCCACTTAGTATGTGTTCCATTATTGACAGCGCAGTCCAGTGCACATCTTGTCTAATGTATGCAGTCCTGGAACAGTCATTTGTTATAAGGGGAAATAATATAATCTACACAACACCTAACCCAAAGCCAAACTTCTGTGAAGAAGTTCAGTTTTGGGTTCCAAACATGCCGATTTTTCTCACGCGCGTGCAGAACACATACATTTTTTTTGCGCTTGCACGGAAAAATCATGCATTTTCCCACGACGAACCCGCATCTTATCCAGCTCAAAACCATGACGCCCATGTGAAAGAGGCCTATGAGGTAGATGTGGGGGAGCGTGCTAGCGAGGAGGCTCAGGAAAGTGAGGTAGCTAGCTGGGTAACAGTTAGAAAGGGTAGAGGGAAGAGTGCCAGCGAGGCTAGCCCTGATCTGACACACCCCAACAAGTTTGCTTGGTTGGCAGATGAGAGGGATGTCAGTTCAGGGAGAGCACTGTGTTGTAGCAAAATTAATAGTTGTAATCAGCTCGCATGAAAGTTTGTGTAAGGAAAAAGGTAAATCCATCTTCCCTCAGCTGCAGTAAGAGACAGACCCCGATGCTACCATCTTGATTGAATTCTTGCTGAGCACTGCTCGCCCTGCTCAGTGTGTTCCCTTTTATTTACTAACAAAAGGTGTAAAAGGGGCTGGCCCAAGACAAGGATACAGGAAGTGATGACATACAGGAAGTGATGACATAGTAAGACAAGACACCATCATTTAGAATAACATAGCCAGCTAACAAACACATGTATACAATAATCTCCCATTTCCACTGGAGCAAACTTTATCCAGCCTTGCTCAGTGATCAATGCCAGATAAAGTTACTATGATCCACATGCATGTTTATTTACAGGACAACGTCATTATCTCCAGCGGCTGATCAGGCGCACTAGAGACAACAAACGCACGTTCCTTTTGTTATATTGTTCTCTTAACAAATGCATCCACGCCAAGCCAATAAATCCGCGTCTTGAGCGGGGGCCCTAGCCGGCGGCAATACATGAGCCAACAAAACACTGCTCTGCTGAACACATCAGTCTCCCCCGGCCCACAGCCCAGTACTTAGCACATGGACCATTCGCCGATGGAGACCCCTGCGCCCAGCAGCTGGGACAGGACATACACGGGAAGATATCCACTCCAATGGTTTACCCTGACACTGAGAGACATGATGACAATACACAATATATCAAATACACATCCTAATAAAATTTCCACAACAACTGCTGCAGCCAGATACTTCCTCTTCCAGTCAGGGGAATGTCAGCTCCAGTAAGCAGGAGACCAGGAGAGCAGGGCAGGCCAGACTGGTGCTGGTAGTGGGAGACTCAATTATTAGGGGTACAGATGGCAATCTGTCACAAAGACCGGGATGGTCAAACGGTGTGTTGTCTTCCTGGTGCTCGAGTTCGACACATCGCAAATCGGGTTGACTGTTTACTGGGAGGGGCTGGAGAAGATCCAGCGGTCATGGTCCATATCGGAACCAATGACATGGTTAGAGGTAGGTGAAGAGTCCTTAAAAATGATTTTAGAGATTTAGGTCAAAAGCTTAGGACAAGGACCCCAAATGTAGTATTTTTAGAAATACTACTGGTACCACGAGCCACACAAGAAAGGCAGCAGGAGATTAGGCAGCCTAACAAGTGGTTCAAGAACTAGTGTAGGAAGGAGGGGTTTGGGTTCCCCGAGAACTGGGCCGACTTCTCTGTTGGTTACAGGCTCTATCGTAGGGCTGGGCTGCACCTCAATGGGGAAGTGGCAGCTGTGTTGGAGAAGATGGCTAGAAGGTTGGAGGAGTGTTTAAACTAGGGACTCCCTCAGGGACTTCCCCCCCCCCTACCCCCAGAGGGTAATTACGTTAAAGGATGGGAAGATGGAGATGCAGATAGAGACCGGGGGCAAGGTAATGGGATGGGGAGAAATGGAAGGAATACTAGAACAGCTCAGAAGGAAAAGTGTAGGGTAAAAAAATATACATATATCTCTTAAATGTATGTATACTAATGCCAGAAGCCTGAATAATAAAACTGGGGAATTGGAATTAGTGATGTGTGAGGAGGACTATGGTGGGAATATCTGAGGCATGGCTGGATGCTAACTATGACTGGGCGGTTAATGTCCAGGGCTACAGTCTGTTTAGAAAGGATCACCAAAACCGGAGAGGGGGAGGTTTGCCTTTATGTAAAGTCCTGTCTAAAGCCCACACTCCGGGAAGATATAAGTGAGGGACATGAACATGTGGAGTCACTGTGGGTAGAAATACATGAAGGCAAATACAATAATAAATTACTAATAGGAGTTTATTATAAACCACCTAATATACCAGAGTCCACAGAAAATCTGCTACTAAACGAGATAGACGAGGGGGACTACCCATACATACACTGGGAAACTGAAACTTGTATATCTCATAAAGGAAACAGGTTCTTGGCAATAACCAAAGACAATTAAGGTAAAAAGTATAAATCTGAAGGTGTTGGCCCTCTACAAAGTAATGAGGGGGGGGGGGTTGTAGAGAGCGATGAGGAGAAAACAAAGCTATTAAATATTTTTCTCTCCACTGTATTCACTGAAGAAAATAAACTGTCAGATGAAATGCAGAATGTAAAAGTCATTCTCCATTCAAAGTGCCCTGTTTGACCCAGGAAGAAGTACAGCGGTGTCTTAAACAGATAAAAATAGACAAATCACTAGGACCAGATGGCATACAACCCCATATTCTAAGAGTAATGTCATAGCCAGACCCCTATTTCTGATATTTAAAGACTCTATACTGACAGGGAGTGTTCCACAGGATTGGCGCATAGCAAATGTAGTGCCAATATTCAAAAAGGGTCCAAAAACAGAGCCCGGAAACTATAGGCCGGTAAGTTTAACATCTGTCATGGATAAACTGTTTGAAGGTTTTCTAAGAGATGCTATCTTGGAGTACCTCAAAGAAAATTTGCAAATAATGCCATATCAGCATGGCCTCATGAGGGATCGGTCATGTCAAACTAATTTAATCAGTTACTATGTTCTAGACTTACTATGTTTTCTCCAAAGCATTTTACACTGTACCGCATAAAAGGTATATTAGTATATAAAATGAGAATGCTTGGACTTGGGGAAAATGTCTGAAAGTGGGTAAGTAACTGGCTCAGTGATAGAAAACAGAGGGTGGTTATTAACGGCATACACTCACATTGGGTCACTGTCACTAGTGGAGTACCCAGGGCTGGCGTCAGCACCCGGCATACCTGGGCAAGTGCCAGGCCCACTGCTCCTGGGGTGGCCCACTGAGCCTGCTATGAGCACTTCCATCAATGACACTGCTGTCATTTCACTTACGCAGTACCCCTCTGGTGGGCCCTCTGAGTCACATGAGGCTGGCTGCTGCAGAGCTTCAGACACGCCCCCTCTACGCAGGACGTGCTGCCTGAGGAGAGAGAACGCAGGGCTGGAGCAGAAGTGTGAACACAGTCTGTGAGTTTGCACTGTGACTGTCTCTTCTCTGTGGGACAGGAGGGTGGGCAGGCTGAACTCTTCAAGTTGCTGCTGGATGCTGTATACCAGCAGCTTCATGCTATTTGGTTGTTTTACTGCCTCATTAAGAAGTTTGCCTCCATGACACCTGCCCCCCCTTCATATCTTGTCCTATCTCATCCTCATGGAGCCCCTGCTGTCTCCTTTCCCTCATGTATCCAGAACTCCTGTTCCACCCTCCTGTCTCCTATTGCTGCTCCTGCCCCTACTTTTTGTATGAATCCCCCTCAGAGCCCCTTCCACCTACTTGCTGTGTCCACCCCTTTTGTCCATCCAAGGCGTGGGGCCCCTGTCTCACTCCTCTGCCTCTCATTTTGGTGACGTCTGAACAGCATTCACCATAAGGACCTTCTAACGTCATAGGGTCATGTGGTATTGTGCCTCCTTATACCCTGCATTGTGCCCTCTGACCACACCCTGTACAGTGCCCCTAGTCATTCCCTGTACTGTGCCCCCTTATACCCTTTTATCCGGTCGCTGTATGGCGGTGTTATCCGATCACTGTACAGAGGTGTTATCCGGTCACTGTATGGCGGTGTTATCCGGTCACTGTATAGAGGTGTTATCCAGTCACTGTATGGCGGTGGTATCTAATAACTGTATGGCCATAACTGTACCCTTTTCCCTGCCCATACCACCTTTTTTAGACTTTGCATGAGTGGGGAAAAGTTGCAGATTGTGGTGCTAAGGACCTTTGCACCACAATCTGTGTCAGAAATACGCCTAATATAGACATATTTCTATTTAATAAATGATCCCCTAATTGTATTTTTATTCCAGGGTAGGGTTAATATCTTTATAGTGTATAGATTTTAGTGTATTATACTGTGCCCTGTATTTCCCAGTAGATAAATGATCCTTGGGAGATACAGTCCTCCCCCCTGACCACCAGGACCAGGCAGCACTCCGTCAGTTCATAGCGGCCTCCCCTATCCGCCCCGCTGCTCCGAGGTGTGTTGGTGCTTATTCTGACACTAAGGCTGGGTTCACATCACATTTTTGCCTTCCGTTTAATGTATACCAAAAATGTATACATTAATAACAGATGCCTCAGACTCATGCCATACAGTGGCGTCCGTTCACCATGGAGTTCCATTGTAAAATAACATATACGTTAATGTATACATTTTTTACTGGACTCTTCAGGATACAAAAACGTGGAGTGCTGCACATTTGTATACATCAAACCGATAAGAAAAAGGGGTTGTGAACCAACTTGGGGGGGGCGTATTAAAATTTGCTGTGGGGCCCAGTCAGTTCTAGCTACATCACTGCACAGCTCCTTTTCTCCTCCAGTCTCGTCCTCAGCAGTGATGTCATTATGTGTGTCTCACTGCTGCAGCGGGCCGAAGGAGAGAATGTACAAAGGGAGATGAGCTGCGGTTAGTGAATGACAGGACCGCCGACTCCCCTGCGCTCCAGAAATGATAGGTATGCGAGGGG
Source organism: Bufo gargarizans (assembly GCF_014858855.1). Lineage (NCBI taxonomy): Eukaryota > Metazoa > Chordata > Amphibia > Anura > Bufonidae > Bufo > Bufo gargarizans. The sequence continues at coordinate 366,598,930 of NC_058080.1, forward strand.
GCCAATTGGGGGTCATTACACTGTGATGACCCCTTACACAGTATAATGACCCCTAGTGCCCTCCATTTAGTATAATGATCCCCAATGACCCTTCATTCAGTATAATAACCCCCAGAGCCCCCATTCAATAGTATTACCCCCAGTGACCACCATACAGTATAATGATCCCCAGTGCCCCCTCCATACAGTATAACCCCCAGTGTGGGGGCCACTGGGGGTCATTATTCTGAATGGGGGCGACTGGGGGTCATTATTCTGAATAGAGGGCCACTGTGGGGTCATTATACTGTGTGTGGGGCCACTGGAGGTCATTATATTGTGTGGAGGGGCATTGGGGGGTCATTATACTGTATGAAAAAATGTCTCAAGGGGGCCCACTGGGATTTATCGCCCAAGGGCCAACATGAACCTGGAGCCGGCCCTGGGAGTACCTCAGGGATCCGTATTGGGCCCTATTCTCTTCAATTTATTTATTAATGATCATGTAGAAGGCTTGCACAGTAAAATATAAATTTTTGCAGATGACACTAAACTGTGTACAGTAATTGACACGGAAGAGGCCAGTATACTGCTACAGAGGGATCTGGATAGATTGGAGGCTTGGGCAGATAAGTGGCAGATGAGGTTTAACACTGACAAATGTAAGGTTATGCACATGGGAAGGAATAATGCAAGTCATCCGTACATACTAAATGGTAAAACACTGGGTAAGGCCTCATGCACATGACCGTTGTTGTTTTCCGTTCTGAAAATTGGGGATCCTTTGTTCCGTTATCGGTTGCCGTTTTTGTTTCCGTTGTGTTTCAGTGTGTCTTCCGTATTTTTTTGGGCGGACCGCCCCCAAAAAAGGGAGGGAAAAAAATATTTGATTTTAATATCCCCGACATACAGGTATATATGCTGTACACCTGAGTGTTTGGTGGCCATTTTCTGTAGTCTTTACAGGGTACAGAGTTTTGTTAGCTTCCTTGGCTTTGCTGATCTTTAATTCTAAGCTTTGCGTCTTGGATTCACCATGACTCTGAGGAAGAGGTTGTACTGCACTGGCTAGTTTCTCGGTGATAGGGACAGCGCTCCCTTTTGTTGGATGAGGAACTGAGTAGAAGGCAGCGATTTTGGGTCCATCTCGTTGTTTTCCAATGCTACCGCAAAGGACAATTTCATACCCTCTACAAAGATCTTCGGCAGCATCCCAAGAAGTTTTTTTTTGTTCTGTCAGATGTCAGTGTCTACATTTGCTTGCTTGCTGTCGTCTCTACGTACTGTCCTTACCTTCATGGACACCAATAAGAGGCGCAGCATTTCTCCTGAGTAGAGTTGAGCGAACACCTGGATGTTCGGGTTCGAGAAGTTCGGCCGAACATCCCGGAAATGTTCGGGTTCGGGATCCGAACCCGATCCGAACTTCGTCCCGAACCCGAACCCCATTGAAGTCAATGGGGACCCGAACTTTTCGGCACTAAAAAGGCTGTAAAACAGCCCAGGAAAGAGCTAGAGGGCTGCAAAAGGCAGCAACATGTAGGTAAATCCCCTGCAAACAAATGTGGATAGGGAAATGAATTAAAATAAAAATTAAATAAATAAAAATTAACCAAAATCAATTGGAGAGAGGTTCCATAGCAGAGAATCTGGCTTCCCGTCACCCACCACTGGAACAGTCCATTCTCAGATATTTAGGCCCCGGCACCCAGGCAGAGGAGAGAGGTCCCGTAACAGAGAATCTGTCTTCATGTCAGCAGAGAATTAGTCTGCATGTCATAGCAGAGAATGAGGCTTCACGTCAGCCACCACTGCAACAGTCCATTGGCATATATTTAGGCCCAGCACCCAGGCAGAGGAGGGAGGTCCCGTAACAGAGAATCTGTCTTCATGTCAGCAGAGAATTAGTCTGCATGTCATAGCAGAGAATGAGGCTTCACGTCAGCCACCACTGCAACAGTCCATTGGCATATATTTAGGCCCAGCACACACACAGGCAGAGGAGAGAGGTCCCGTAACAGAGAATCTGGCTTCATGTCAGCAGAGAATCAGTCTGCATGTCATAGCAGAGAATGAGGCTTCACGTCAGCCACCACTGCAACAGTCCATTGGCATATATTTAGGCCCAGCACACACACAGGCAGAGGAGAGAGGTCCCGTAACAGAGAATCTGGCTTCATGTCAGCAGAGAATCAGTCTGCATGTCATAGCAGAGAATGAGGCTTCACGTCAGCCACCACTGCAACAGTCCATTGGCATATATTTAGGCCCAGCACCCAGGCAGAGGAGGGAGGTCCCGTAACAGAGAATCTGTCTTCATGTCAGCAGAGAATTAGTCTGCATGTCATAGCAGAGAATGAGGCTTCACGTCAGCCACCACTGCAACAGTCCATTGGCATATATTTAGGCCCAGCACACACACAGGCAGAGGAGAGAGGTCCCGTAACAGAGAATCTGGCTTCATGTCAGCAGAGAATCAGTCTGCATGTCATAGCAGAGAATGAGGCTTCACGTCACCCACCACTGCAACAGTCCATTGGCATATATTTAGGCCTAGCACACAGGCAGAGCAGAGAGGTCCCGTAACAGACAATCTGGCTTCATGTCAGCAGAGAATCAGTCTGCATGTCATAGCAGAGAATGAGGCTTCACGTCACCCACCACTGCAACAGTCCATTGGCATATATTTAGGCCTAGCACACAGGCAGAGCAGAGAGGTCCCGTAACAGACAATCTGGCTTCATGACAGCAGAGAATTAGTCTGCATGTCATAGCAGAGAATGAGGCTTCACGTCAGCCACCACTGCAACAGTCCATTGGCATATATTTAGGCCCAGCACCCAGGCAGAGGAGAGAGGTCCCGTAACAGACAATCTGGCTTCATGTCAGCAGAGAATTAGTCTGCATGTCATAGCAGAGAATCAGGCTTCACGTCAGCCACCACTGCAACAGTCCATTGTCATAAATTTAGGCCCAGCACCCAGGCAGAGGAGAGAGGTCCCGTAACAGACAATCTGGCTTCATGTCAGCAGAGAATCAGTCTGCATGTCATAGCAGAGAATGAGGCTTCACGTCAGCCACCACTGCAACAGTCCATTGGCATATATTTAGGCCTAGCACACAGGCAGAGCAGAGAGGTCCCGTAACAGACAATCTGGCTTCATGACAGCAGAGAATCAGTCTGCATGTCATAGCAGAGAATCAGGCTTCACGTCAGCCACCACTGCAACAGTCCATTGTCATAAATTTAGGCCCAGCACCCAGGCAGAGGAGAGAGGTCCCGTAACAGAGAATCTGGCTTCATGTCAGCAGAGAATCAGTCTTCATATCATAGCAGAGAATCAGGCTTCACGTCACCCACCACTGTAAGAGTCAATTTTCATAAATTTAGGCCCAGAACCCAGGCAGAGGAGAAAGGTCCCGTAACAGACAATCTGGCTTCATGTCAGCAGAGAATCAGTCTTCATATCATAGCCTAGAATCAGGCTTCACGTCACCCACCACTGTAAGAGTCAATTTTCATAAATTTAGGCCCAGAACCCAGGCAGAGGAGAAAGGTCCCGTAACAGACAATCTGGCTTCATGTCAGCAGAGAATCAGTCTTCATATCATAGCAGAGAATCAGGCTTCACGTCACCCACCACTGCAACAGTCAATTGTCATAAATTTAGGCCCAGCACCCAGGCAGAGGAGAGAGCTCCCGTAACAGAGGATCTGGCTTCATGTCAGCAGAGAATCAGTCTGCATGTCATAGCAGAGAATGAGGCTTCACGTCACCCACCACTGCAACAGTCCATTGGCATATATTTAGGCCTAGCACACAGGCAGAGCAGAGAGGTCCCGTAACAGACAATCTGGCTTCATGTCAGCAGAGAATCAGTCTGCATGTCATAGCAGAGAATGAGGCTTCACGTCACCCACCACTGCAACAGTCCATTGGCATATATTTAGGCCTAGCACACAGGCAGAGCAGAGAGGTCCCGTAACAGACGATCTGGCTTCATGTCAGCAGAGAATCAGTCTGCATGTCATAGCAGAGAATCAGGCTTCACGTCAGCCACCACTGCAACAGTCCATGGTCATAAATTTAGGCCCAGCACCCAGGCAGAGGAGAGAGGTCCCGTAACAGACAATCTGGCTTCATGTCAGCAGAGAATTAGTCTGCATGTCATAGCAGAGAATCAGGCTTCATGTCAGCCACCACTGCAACAGTCCATTGGCATATATTTAGGCCTAGCACACAGGCAGAGGAGAGGTTCATTCAACTTTGGGTAGCATCGCAATATAATGGTAAAATGAAAATAAAAATAGGATTGAATGAGGAAGTGCCCTGGAGTCCAATAATATATGGTTATGGGGAGGTAGTTAATGTCTAATCTGGACAAGGGACGGACAGGTCCTGTGGGATCCATGCCTGGTTCATTTTTATGAACGTCAGCTTGTCCACATTGGCTGTAGACAGGCGGCTGCGTTTGTCTGTAATGACGCCCCCTGCCGTGCTGAATACACGTTCAGACAAAACGCTGGCTGCCGGGCAGGCCAGCACCTCCAAGGCATAAAAGGCTAGCTCTGGCCACGTGGACAATTTAGAGACCCAGAAGTTGAATGGGGCCGAACCATCAGTCAGTACGTGGAGGGGTGTGCACACGTACTGTTCCACCATGTTAGTGAAATGTTGCCTCCTGCTAACACGTTGCGTATCAGGTGGTGGTGCAGTTAGCTGTGGCGTGTTGACAAAAGTTTTCCACATCTCTGCCATGCTAACCCTGCCCTCAGAGGAGCTGGCCGTGACACAGCTGCCTTGGCGACCTCTTGCTCCTCCTCTGCCTTGGCCTTGGGCTTCCACTTGTTCCCCTGTGACATTTGGGAATGCTCTCAGTAGCGCGTCTACCAACGTGCGCTTGTACTCGCGCATCTTCCTATCACGCTCCAGTGCAGGAAGTAAGGTGGGCACATTGTCTTTGTAGCGTGGATCCAGCAGGGTGGCAACCCAGTAGTCCGCACAGGTTAAAATGTGGGCAACTCTGCTGTCGTTGCGCAGGCACTGCAGCATGTAGTCGCTCATGTGTGCCAGGCTGCCCAGGGGTAAGGACAAGCTGTCCTCTGTGGGAGGCGTATCGTCATCGTCCTGCCTTTCCCCCCAGCCACGCACCAGTGATGGACCCGAGCTGCGTTGGGTGCCACCCCGCTGTGACCATGCTTCATCCTCATCCTCCTCCACCTCCTCCTCATCCTCGTCCTCCTCGTCCTCCAGTAGTGGGCCCTGGCTGGCCACATTTGTACCTGGCCTCTGCTGTTGCAAAAAACCTCCCTCTGAGTCACTTCGAAGAGACTGGCCTGAAAGTGCTAAAAATGACCCCTCTTCCTCATCCTCCTCCTCCTCCTCCTGGGCCACCTCCTGTTCCATCATCGCCCTAAGTGTTTTCTCAAGGAGACATAGAAGTGGTATTGTAACGCTGATAACGGTGTCATCGCCACTGGCCATGTTGGTGGAGTACTCGAAACAGCGCAACAGGGCACACAGGTCTCGCATGGAGGCCCAGTCATTGGTGGTGAAGTGGTGCTGTTCTGTAGTGCGACTGACCCGTGCGTGCTGCAGCTGAAACTCCACTATGGCCTGCTGCTGCTCGCACAGTCTGTCCAGCATGTGCAAGGTGGAGTTCCACCTGGTGGGCACGTCGCATATGAGGCGGTGAGCGGGAAGGCCGAAGTTACGCTGTAGCGCAGACAGGCGAGCAGCGGCAGGATGTGAACGCCGGAAGCGCGAACAGACGGCCCGCACTTTATGCAGCAGCTCTGACATGTCGGGGTAGTTGTGAATGAACTTCTGCACCACCAAATTCAGCACATGCGCCAAGCAAGGGATGTGCGTCAAATTGGCTAGTCCCAGAGCTGCAACGAGATTTCGCCCATTATCACACACCACCAGGCCGGGCTTGAGGCTCACCGGCAGCAACCACTCGTCGGTCTGTTGTTCAATACCCCGCCACAACTCCTGTGCGGTGTGGGGCCTGTCCCCCAAACATATGAGTTTCAGAATGGCCTGCTGACGTTTACCCCGGGCTGTGCTGAAGTTGGTGGTGAAGGTGTGTGGCTGACTGGATGAGCAGGTGGAAGAAGAGGAGGAGGAAGCCGAGAAGGAGGAGGTGGCAACAGGAGGCAAAGAATGTTGCCCTGCGATCCTTGGCGGCGGCAGGACGTGCGCCAAACAGCTCTCCGCCTGGGGCCCAGCTGCCACTACATTTACCCAGTGTGCAGTTAGGGAGATATAGCGTCCCTGGCCGTGCTTACTGGTCCACGTATCTGTGGTTAGGTGGACCTTGCTACAGATGGCGTTGCGCAGTGCACACTTGATTTTATCGGATACTTGGTTGTGCAGGGAAGGCACGGCTCTCTTGGAGAAGTAGTGCCGGCTGGGAACAACATACTGTGGGACAGCAAGCGACATGAGCTGTTTGAAGCTGTCTGTGTCCACCAGCCTAAATGACAGCATTTCATAGGCCAGTAGTTTAGAAATGCTGGCATTCAGGGCCAGGGATCGAGGGTGGCTAGGTGGGAATTTACGCTTTCTATCAAATGTTTGTGAGATGGAGAGCTGAACGCTGGCGTGTGACATGGTTGAGACGCTTGGTGACGGAGGTGGTGGTGGTGGTGTTGGTGGTACATCCCCTGTTTGCTGGGCGGCAGGTGCCAACGTTCCTCCAGAGGCGGAGGAAGAGGCCGAGGCGGCAGCAGCAGAATAGGCCGAGGCGGCAGCAGCAGAAGAGGTAGCAGGGGGAGCCTGAGTGACTTCCTTGGTTTTAAGGTGTTTACTCCACTGCAGTTCATGCTTTGCATGCAGGTGCCTGGTCATGCAGGTTGTGCTCAGGTTCAGAACGTTAATGCCTCGCTTCAGGCTCTGATGGCACAGCGTGCAAACCACTCGGGTCTTGTCGTCAGCACATTGTTTGAAGAAGTGCCATGCCAGGGAACTCCTTGAAGCTGCCTTTGGGGTGCTCGGTCCCAGATGGCGGCGGTCAGTAGCAGGCGGAGTCTCTTGGCGGCGGGTGTTCTGCTTTTGCCCACTGCTCCCTCTTTTGCTACGCTGTTGGCTCGGTCTCACCACTGCCTCTTCCTCCGAACTGTGAAAGTCAGTGGCACGACCTTCATTCCATGTGGGGTCTAGGACCTCATCGTCCCCTGCATCGTCTTCCACCCAGTCTTGATCCCTGACCTCCTGTTCAGTCTGCACACTGCAGAAAGACGCAGCAGTTGGCACCTGTGTTTCGTCATCATCAGAGACATGCTGAGGTGGTATTCCCATGTCCTCATCATCAGGAAACATAAGTGGTTGTGCGTCAGTGCATTCTATGTCTTTCACCGCTGGGGAAGGGCTAGGTGGATGCCCTTGGGAAACCCTGCCAGCGGAGTCTTCAAACAGCATAAGAGACTGCTGCATAACTTGAGGCTGAGACAGTTTCCCTGGTATGCATGGGGGTGATGTGACAGACTGATGGGGTTGGTTTTCAGGCGCCATCTGTGCGCTTTCTGCAGAAGACTGGGTGGGAGATAATGTGAACGTGCTGGATCCACTGTCGGCCACCCAATTGACTAATGCCTGTACCTGCTCAGGCCTTACCATCCTTAGAACGGCATTGGGCCCCACCATATATCGCTGTAAATTCTGGCGGCTACTGGGACCTGAGGTAGTTGGTACACTAGGACGTGTGGATGTGGCAGAACGGCCACGTCCTCTCCCAGCACCAGAGGGTCCACTAACACCACCACGACCATGTCCACGTCCGCGTCCCTTACTAGATGTTTTTCTCATTGTTATGGTTCACCACAACAACAAATATATTATTTGGCCCAATGTATTGTATTCAAATTCAGCGGGATATAAATTTGAGGCCTAGTATTTAGGCGCTGGGTGACCGGTATGGATTTAGTGACAGAATTAGACTTGGAAATGCACAGAAGCGTGTGTGTGAAGTTATTCTGAATGACCCTATGTGCACCTTCAATATTATATACCCTTTTAGGGATAGATTTCAAATAGCTCTGATATAGCAGAAACCACTAAATTATGAAATTGCTAAATTGGGAATTGTACTTCAACCCAGAACAAAAAATGTGCTTTGACGGACACTAAATATCTTGCCCAGCAACAACAGTACAGCGGTGGGTAACGAGAGATTTAGAGGGATTTAAATTTGAGGCCTAGTATTTAGGCGCTGGGTCACCGGTATGGATTTAGTGACAGAATTAGACTTGGAAATGCACAGAAGCGTGTGTGTGAAGTTATTCTGAATGACCCTATGTGCACCTTCAATATTATATACCCTTTTAGGGATAGATTTCAAATAGCTCTGATATAGCAGAAACCACTAAATTATGAAATTGCTAAATTGGGAATTGTACTTCAACCCAGAACAAAAAATGTGCTTTGACGGACACTAAATATCTTGCCCAGCAACAACAGTACAGCGGTGGGTAACGAGAGATTTAGAGGGATTTAAATTTGAGGCCTAGTATTTAGGCGCTGGGTCACCGGTATGGATTTAGTGACAGAATTAGACTTGGAAATGCACAGAAGCGGGTGTGTGTGAAGTTATTCTGAATGACCCTATGTGCACCTTCAATATTATATACCCTTTTAGGGATAGATTTCAAATAGCTCTGATATAGCAGAAACCACTAAATTATGAAATTGCTAAATTGGGAATTGTACTTCAACCCAGAACAAAAAATGTGCTTTGACGGACACTAAATATCTTGCCCAGCAACAACAGTACAGCGGTGGGTAACGAGAGATTTAGAGGGAATTAAATTTGAGGCCTAGTATTTAGGCGCTGGGTCACCGGTATGGATTTAGTGACAGAATTAGACTTGGAAATGCACAGAAGCGTGTGTGTGAAGTTATTCTGAATGACCCTATGTGCACCTTCAATATTATATACCCTTTTTGGGATAGATTTCAAATAGCTCTGATATAGCAGGAACCACTAAATTATGAAATTGCTAAATTGGGAATTGTACTTCAACCCAGAACAAAAAATGTGCTTTGACGGGCACTAAATAACTTTCCCAGCTACAACAGGACAACGGTAACGAGAGATTTAGAGGGATTTAAATTTGAGGCCTAGTATTTAGGCGCTGGGTGACAGGTATGGGTTTAGTGACAGAATTAGACTTGGAAATACACAGTAGCGGGTGTGTGTGAAGTTATTCTGAATGACCCTATGTGCACCTTCAATATTATATACCCTTTTAGGGATAGATTTCAAATAGCTCTGATATAGCAGAAACCACTAAATTATGAAATTGCTAAATTGGGAATTGTACTTCAACCCAGAACAAAAAATGTGCTTTGACGGACACTAAATATCTTGCCCAGCAACAACAGTACAGCGGTGGGTAACGAGAGATTTAGAGGGAATTAAATTTGAGGCCTAGTATTTAGGCGCTGGGTCACCGGTATGGATTTAGTGACAGAATTAGACTTGGAAATACACAGTAGCGGGTGTGTGTGAAGTTATTCTGAATGACCCTATGTGCACCTTCAATATTATATACCCTTTTTGGGATAGATTTCAAATAGCTCTGATATAGCAGGAACCACTAAATTATGAAATTGCTAAATTGGGAATTGTACTTCAACCCAGAACAAAAAATGTGCTTTGACGGGCACTAAATAACTTTCCCAGCTACAACAGGACAACGGTAACGAGAGATTTAGAGGGATTTAAATTTGAGGCCTAGTATTTAGGCGCTGGGTGACAGGTATGGGTTTAGTGACAGAATTAGACTTGGAAATACACAGTAGCGGGTGTGTGTGAAGTTATTCTGAATGACCCTATGTGCACCTTCAATATTATATACCCTTTTTGGGATAGATTTCAAATAGCTCTGATATAGCAGAAACCACTAAATTATGAAATTGCTAAATTGGGAATTGTACTTCAACCCAGAACAAAAAATGTGCTTTGACGGACACTAAATATCTTGCCCAGCAACAACAGTACAGCGGTGGGTAACGAGAGATTTAGAGGGAATTAAATTTGAGGCCTAGTATTTAGGCGCTGGGTCACCGGTATGGATTTAGTGACAGAATTAGACTTGGAAATACACAGTAGCGGGTGTGTGTGAAGTTACTCTGAATGACCCTATGTGCACCTTCAATATTATATACCCTTTTTGGGATAGATTTCAAAGAGCTCTGATATAGCAGGAACCACTAAATTATGAAATTGCTAAATTGGGAATTGTATTTCAACCCAGAACAAGAAATGTGCTTGAACGGACACTAAATAACTCGCCCAGCTACAGCACTAGGGACAGATTTAGCTGGATATAAATTTGAGGCCTAGTATTTAGGCGCTGGGTGACCGGTATGGATTTAGTGACAGAATTAGACTGGGATATGGCCAAAAAATGAACAGACTATTGCTGGTTAAATGCACTTGGTGTGACAGCTTCACCCTGATGTAGGCTTTAGCCAAAAAACAACCACACCATTGAGGGTTAAATGCACTTGGTGACAGGCGCAGCTTGCCCCTGATTTTGTATATGGCCAAAAAATGAACAGACTATTGCTGGTTAAATGCACTTGGTGTGACAGCTTCACCCTGATGTAGGCTTTAGCCAAAAAACAACCACACCATTGAGGGTTAAATGCACTTGGTGACAGGCGCAGCTTGCCCCTGATTTTGTATATGGCCAAAAAATGAACAGACTATTGCTGGTTAAATGCACTTGGTGTGACAGCTTCACCCTGATGTAGGCTTTAGCCAAAAAACAACCACACCATTGAGGGTTAAATGCACTTGGTGACAGGCGCAGCTTGCCCCTGATTTTGTATATGGCCAAAAAATGAACAGACTATTGCTGGTTAAATGCACTTGGTGTGACAGCTTCACCCTGATGTAGGCTTTAGCCAAAAAACAACCACACCATTGAGGGTTAAATGCACTTGGTCGCAGCTTGTGCTGGCGCACCACAAGACACAAAATGGCCGCCGATCACCCCAGAAAAATGAGACTGACAAACGGTCTGTGCAGCCTAAAAACAGTGAGCAATTGAGGATCAGCAGCTCAATGATCCACAGCTGCAGATCGATCAGTTAATCAAGTCCTTTGGAGGAGTTAATCTGCCTAATCTCGCCCTACTGTCGCAGCCGCAACCTCTCCCTACGCTAATCAGAGCAGAGTGACGGGCGGCGCTATGTGACTCCAGCTTAAATAGAGGCTGGGTCACATGGTGCTCTGGCCAATCACAGCCATGCCAATAGTAGGCATGGCTGTGATGGCCTCTTGGGGCAAGTAGTATGACGCTTGTTGATTGGCTGCTTTGCAGCCTTTCAAAAAGCGCCAAGAAAGCGTCACAAAAGCGCGAAGAAAGCGACGAACACCGAACCCGAACCCGGACTTTTACGAAAATGTCCGGGTTCGGGTCCGTGTCACGGACACCCCAAAATTCGGTACGAACCCGAACTATACAGTTCGAGTTCGCTCATCCCTACTCCTGAGTAAAGGCTCATCGTCACGTTGAGGTAAGCAATATCTTACTTATAGTTAAAGCAGTAATGTGCACTGCTTCTGTCATGAGGAACATGTTTGGGAAAATGGCTGGTGTTAAACATGTGCTAATGTTTGCTGAAGTTACCTTTTTTGTCCATAATATGTTTTGACCATTGTAAAATCTATTTTTTTAACCCCTTCCCGACCGCAATCCATATATATACGTGATAGCTGCACATACTCCGTGCAGCTACCACGTATATAAACGTTCTGCCAGCTCTTTAATCCAAGCGCTGCAAAGCGCTTGGATTAAAGCTTCTGCCCCTGCCCTGTATGCTTTCACGGACAGCATACAGTGCAGTAATGCTGGCAAGGGACCAATCAGAGTGGCCCCTTGCCGGCAATCGATCCGATTGGTTAGTCTGTGCAGACTAACCAATTGGATCGCGGCAGTGAAAAAATGCCGGTTTCAGGCTCTGATCTGCGCTCTGCAGATCAGAGCCTGAAATCACAGTGTCCTCGTGCCCACCCCCACCCCCCTGATCTGTGCAGCCCCCCAGAACTGTGCAGCCTCAATCTGCGCCCCACCTTGTGTCCACAGTGCCCACAGTGCCCCTCCTTATGTCCACCCCCTCCCCGCCCCATACATTCATTCCTCCCGCCATCATCAGAGTGTCAGCTCTATGCTGACACTCTGCTACAACCCCATAGATGCCGCGGCAGCGGCATCCGGGGGTTAATAGAGGGAGGGGGCTCCCTCTCTCCACCATCGGGGCTGCTGCTCTGCGATGGCAGCCCGATGGTTGCCATGGCAACCGGACGCTTTGCAAAAGCGTCCGCTGTTGCCACCTACAGGGCATCTGATTGTATTACACTTTGCAATGCAAGAGCATTGCAAAGTATAGTAAAGCCATCAGCCCCACTGGATCTTCAAGATCCAAGAGGGACTTGATAAAAAAAGAAAATGTGAAAAAAAAGTAAAAATAAATAAATAAAAATGTAAAATTAAAAAAATTAATTGCCTTTTCCTATAAAAATTTTAAAATAAAAAAACTACACATATTAGGTATCACCGCGTCCGTAACGACCGTCTCTATAAAGATATCACATGATAGACCTCGTCCGATAAACACCGTAAAAAATAAAATAAAAACTGTGTAAAGAAAAGCCATTTTTGTCACCTTACATCACAAAAAGTGCAACAGCAAGCGATCAAAACGGCGTATGACACCCAAAATAGTACCAATCAAACTGTCACCTCGTCCCACAAAAAATGATACCCTATTTAAGACAATCGCCCAAAAAATAAAAAAGCTATGGCTCTCAGACTATAGAGACACTAAAAAGTCATTTTTTGGGTTTCAGAAATGCTATTATTGTGTAAAACTTAAATAAGTAAGAAAAAGTATACATATTAGGTATTGCCACATCCGTAACGATCTTCTCTATAAAACTATCACATGACCTATATCACATCATCCTCAGATGAACGCTGTAAAAATAAATAAATGAAAACTGTTCCAAAACAGCCAATTTTTGGGTCACCTTGCCCCATAAAGTGTAATAATGAATGATCAAAAAATCCAATGTACCCAAAAATGGTACCAATAAAAACATCAACACTTTCTGCAAAAAACATATGGCGTTCAGAAAACCAATCCAGCACAATCTGCCTTCCAAAAACCGTATGGCATCCCTTTCCTTCTGCGCCCTGCCATGTGCCCGTACAGCAGTTTACGACCACATGTGGTGTGTTTATGTAAACCGCAGAATCAGGGTAATAAATATTGAGTTTTGTTTGGCTGTTAACCCTCAATGTGTTAAAAAAAAATTATAAAATGGAAAATCGGCCAAAAAAGTGAAATTTAGAAATTCCATGTCCATTTTCCTTTAATTCTTGTGGAACGCCTAAAGGGTTAACAAAGTTTGTAAAATCAGTTTTGAGTAACTTGAGGGGTGTAGTTTCTACAATGGGGTCATTTATGGGGGTTTCCACTATGTAAGCCCCACAAAGTGACTTCAGACCTGAACTGGTCCTTAAAAAGTGGGTTTTGGAAATTTTCTTAAAAATTGTAAGAATTGCTTCTAAACTTCTAAGCCTTCTAACGTCCTAAAAAAATAAAATGACATTTCCCAAAATGATGCCAACATAAAGTAGACATATGGGGAATGTTAATAAATATTTTATTAGGTATGACTTTCTGTTTTAGAAGCAGAGAAATAGAAATTTGGAAAATTGTGAATTTTTCAAAATTTTGGGTAAATTTGGGATTTTTTTCATAAATAAAGGTAAAATATATTGACTCAAATATATGACTATCATGAAGTACAATGTGTCACGAGAAAACAATCTCAGAATGGCGAGGATAAGTAAAAGTGTTCCAAAGCTATTACCACATAAAGTGACGCATGTCAGATTTGTAAATTTTGACCTGGACACTGAGGCATCAATGACCCTTGGTCATGGAAGGGTTAAACATCCCTGACACATAACATGGCAAGATTAAAGGTAGTCATGTATTTTAAACTGGTTTACAATTTCTGTTCGCCTAACGTCATCATCATGCACAGTCGTCTTAAGTCGTCCATACATTCTGCATGGAAATGGCGTAAACACAGTTGGTGTAATATAGCTTGTGGGAGTAGTGCCCACACCACAATTGCTGCCAGTGTTTTGTTCATACACACAAATTCACATTAGAAATTGTATTTTTTGTAAATGGACATTGATTGTTTAAACACGTCTCAAACATTAGAGGAAACATGTATCGTATGTTCCCGTATGTTCCCTTTTTTTATGCTTACTGATATGGTTTTTATTTATTTTTTCAACAGATTCCTTGCAACTGGGAACTCTTTTGCATCCTTGCATTTTTAGTTTCTTTTAGGAACCTCAACAATTTCTCGGATTGTGCGTCACACTTGCCATGTCATCTGGCATCAACTCCAAGAGACAGTGATGCCATAGCCCAAGGTGGACGATTGGTTTCGGATTGCTGAGGGATTCAATCTTTCTGCGCAGTTTCCCAACTGCATCGGGGCAATGGATGGCAAGCACATCCGTGTGAAGAAGCCTCCTCACTCAGGGTCCCGATTATTCAATTATAAGCAATATTTTTCAGTAGTGCTTATGGCTATGGCTGACAGTAACTACCTGTTTATAATGGTTAATATCGGGGCCTATGGAAGCACAGCAGATGCTTGCATCTTTAGTGCTCCTAGAATGGTTGAGCGGCTTCGTGTCAACCAGCTTGCACTGCCCGAGTCCAGAAGACTGCTCGGATATGCAGGTCCGCCGGCTCCATTTGTCATCGTGGTGGATGAAGGGTTTGCATTGACTGATCATGTTATGCAGCCCTTCCCAAAGCGTGGTTTGGATATCAGGAGGAATATTTTCAACTACCGGTTGAATCGTGCCCGTCGGTATGTTAAGTGCGCTTTTAGAATACTCTCTAGCAAGTGGAGGGTGTTTTAGTCATCCATACAGATGAATCCAGAGACTGCTACCCTGGTGATTCAAGCTTTTGTTTTTCTCCACAACTTCACCAGGATTCAGGAGGCTTCCTCTTCTGTTGACATGGAAGATTTTCCTACGTCAGCAGGTTTGGGTTTGGATAGGACCCTGCATAGACGACCTGGGACTGCAGGCATTGCACTTCGGGAACTCTATGCAGACTACTTTTTCAGCCCAGTGAAGTCCTTGCCATGGCAGAGAGATGCTATTCGTGGCAGTGTTTGATATCTTCTGGGCTCGTTAGCTTTTTACTATTTTTCTAATAGATTATGGAAATTTATTGTGGTAGTTGAGTGTAGGGACTCGCAAGAGAATGAGGACCCTTGATGTGGGCTTGCGGGCTGAGGTTTTTTGGCCATGACATAGTTCAAAGTAAATATAAATATGTTTTTACCAAAATTTAAAGGTGATTAACATCTTTAGTAGGGATGAGCGAACTCGAACTGTATAGTTCGGGTTCGTACCGAATTTTGGGGTGTCCGTGACCAAGTGCATCCAAGCTGCGACCAAGTGCATTTAACCCTCAATGGTGTGGTTGTTTTTTGGCTAAAGCCTACATCAGGGTGAAGCTGTCACACCAAGTGCATTTAACCAGCAATAGTCTGTTTATTTTTTGGCCATATACTACATCAGGGGCAAGCTGCGCCCGTCACCAAGTGCATTTAACCCTCAGTAGTGTGGTTGGTCAAGCTGTCACACCAAGTGCATTTAACCAGCAATAGTCTGTTCATTTTTTGGCCATATACTACATCAGGGGCAAGCTGCGCCTGTCACCAAGTGCATTTAACCCTCAATGGTGTAGTTGTTTTTTGGCTAAAGCCTACATCAGGGTGAAGCTGTCACACCAAGTGCATTTAACCAGCAATAGTCTGTTCATTTTTTGGCCATATACTAAATCAGGGGCAAGCTGCGCCCGTCACCAAGTGCATTTAACCAGCAATAGTATGTTCATTTTTTGGCCATATATATACTACATCAGGGGCAAGCTGCGCCCGTCACCAAGTGCATTTAACCCTCAGTAGTGTGGTTGGTCAAGCTGTCACACCAAGTGCATTTAACCAGCAATAGTGTGGTTATTTTTTGGCCATATCCCAGTCTAATTCTGTCACTAAATCCATACCGGTCACCCAGCGCCTAAATACTAGGCCTCAAATTTATATCCCGCTAAATCTGTCGTTACCGCTGTACTGTTGTGGCTGGGCAAGTTATTTAGTGTCCGTCAAAGCACATTTTTTGTTCTGGGTTGAAATACAATTCCCAATTTAGCAATTTCATAATTTAGTGGTTTCTGCTATATCAGAGCTATTTGAAATCTATCCCTAAAAGGGTATATAATATTCAAGGTGCACATAGGGTCATTCAGAATAACTTCACACACACGCTACTGTGCATTTCCAAGTCTAATTCTGTTAGTAAATCCATACCGGTCACCCAGCGCCTAAATACTAGGCCTCAAATTTATATCCCGCTAAATCTCTCGTTACCGCTGTACTGTTGTGGCTGGGAAAGTTATTTAGTGTCCGTCAAAGCAAATTTTTTGTTCTGGGTTGAAATACAATTCCCAATTTAGCAATTTCATAATTTAGTGGTTTCTGCTATATCAGAGCTATTTGAAATCTATCCCTAAAAGGGTATATAATATTCAAGGTGCACATAGGGTCATTCAGAATAACTTCACACACACGCTACTGTGCATTTCCAAGTCTAATTCTGTTAGTAAATCCATACCGGTCACCCAGCGCCTAAATACTAGGCCTCAAATTTATATCCCGCTAAATCTCTCGTTACCGCTGTCCTGTTGTGGCTGGGAAAGTTATTTAGTGTCCGTCAAAGCACATTTTTTGTTCTGGGTTGAAATACAATTCCCAATTTAGCAATTTCATATTTTAGTGGTTTCTGCTATATCAGAGCTATTTGAAATCTATCCCTAAAAGGGTATATAATATTCAAGGTGCACATAGGGTCATTCAGAATAACTTCACACACACGCTACTGTGCATTTCCAAGTCTAATTCTGTTAGTAAATCCATACCGGTCACCCAGCGCCTAAATACTAGGCCTCAAATTTATATCCCGCTAAATCTCTCGTTACCGCTGTCCTGTTGTGGATGGGAAAGTTATTTAGTGTCCGTCAAAGCACATTTTTTGTTCTGGGTTGAAATACAATTCCCAATTTAGCAATTTCATAATTTAGTGGTTTCTGCTATATCAGAGCTATTTGAAATCTATCCCTAAAAGGGTATATAATATTCAAGGTGCACATAGGGTCATTCAGAATAACTTCACACACACGCTACTGTGCATTTCCAAGTCTAATTCTGTCACTAAATCCATACCGGTCACCCAGCGCCTAAATACTAGGCCTCAAATTTATATCCCGCTGAATTTGAATACAATACATTGGGCCAAATAATATTTTTGTTGTTGTGGTGAACCATAACAATGAGGAAAACATCTAGTAAGGGAAGCGGACGTGGACATGGTCGTGGTCGTGTTAGTGGACCCTCTGGTGCTGGGAGAGCACGTGGCCGTTCTGCCACATCCACACGTCCTAGTGTACCAACTACCTCAGGTCCCAGTAGCCGCCAGAATTTACAGCGATATATGGTGGGGCCCAATGCCGTTCTAAGGATGGTAAGGCCTGAGCAGGTACAGGCATTAGTCAATTGGGTGGCCGACAGTGGATCCAGCACGTTCACATTATCTCCCACCCAGTCTTCTGCAGAAAGCGCACAGATGGCGCCTGAAAACCAACCCCATCAGTCTGTCACATCACCCCCATGCATACCAGGGAAACTGTCTCAGCCTCAAGTTATGCAGCAGTCTCTTATGCTGTTTGAAGACTCCGCTGGCAGGGTTTCCCAAGGGCATCCACCTAGCCCTTCCCCAGCGGTAAAAGACATAGAATGCACTGACGCACAACCACTTATGTTTCCTGATGATGAGGACATGGGAATACCACCTCAGCATGTCTCTGATGATGACGAAACACAGGTGCCAACTGCTGCATCTTTCTGCAGTGTGCAGACTGAACAGGAGGTCAGGGATCAAGACTGGGTGGAAGACGATGCAGGGGACGATGAGGTCCTAGACCCCACATGGAATGAAGGTCGTGCCACTGACTTTCACAGTTCGGAGGAAGAGGCAGTGGTGAGACCGAGCCAACAGCGTAGCAAAAGAGGGAGCAGTGGGCAAAAGCAGAACACCCGCCGCCAAGAGACTCCGCCTGCTACTGACCGCCGCCATCTGGGACCGAGCACCCCAAAGGCAGCTTCAAGGAGTTCCCTGGCATGGCACTTCTTCAAACAATGTGCTGACGACAAGACCCGAGTGGTTTGCACGCTGTGCCATCATAGCCTGAAGCGAGGCATTAACGTTCTGAACCTGAGCACAACCTGCATGACCAGGCACCTGCATGCAAAGCATGAACTGCAGTGGAGTAAACACCTTAAAACCAAGGAAGTCACTCAGGCTCCCCCTGCTACCTCTTCTGCTGCTGCCGCCTCGGCCTCTTCTGCTGCTGCCGCCTCGGCCTCTTCCTCCGCCTCTGGAGGAACGTTGGCACCTGCCGCCCAGCAAACAGGGGATGTACCACCAACACCACCACCACCTCCGTCACCAAGCGTCTCAACCATGTCACACGGCAGCGTTCAGCTCTCCATCTCACAAACATTTGAGAGAAAGCGTAAATTCCCACCTAGCCACCCTCGATCCCTGGCCCTGAATGCCAGCATTTCTAAACTACTGGCCTATGAAATGCTGTCATTTAGGCTGGTGGACACAGACAGCTTCAAACAGCTCATGTCGCTTGCTGTCCCACAGTATGTTGTTCCCAGCCGCCACTACTTCTCCAAGAGAGCCGTGCCTTCCCTGCACAACCAAGTATCCGATAAAATCAAGTGTGCACTGCGCAACGCCATCTGTAGCAAGGTCCACCTAACCACAGATACGTGGACCAGTAAGCACGGCCAGGGACGCTATATCTCCCTAACTGCACACTGGGTAAATGTAGTAGCAGCTGGGCCCCAGGCGGAGAGCTGTTTGGCGCACGTCCTTCCGCCGCCAAGGATCGCAGGGCAACATTCTGTCACTACCAGAGCTTTGAGACGTTCTCAAAGCTCTGTGTCTCCACCCCTGTGATGATGTCACTTAGGGTTGGAGGTTTTCTCACTGTTCTGTTTCTCCGCCCCTGTGATGAGGTCTTACTCTCAGCTGTCTCTCCTGCGTTTGATTTCTCTGCCTTTAAATCACCCCTCCTCCTATTGCAGGGCGTGGATTATATTTCTCCTTTCAGTTGTAGCTCTGCCTTGAGTATCTTCACTCCTTTAGCTACTAGTTCTCTGGACCTGTGTTCTGCTGCTGCAAGCACTCCGGATATTGCCAGCGGTCCTTGGATCCGTCTTCTCTACGGCTGCAGCTCCATCAGCTAAGTGTGCAGACTTTGTTATGTACCTGGTGATTTCCTGACTGGATCTGAGGTGGCCCCGGTTCCCTCCTTATTCTGTGCAGGGCATCGGAGGCCGTGCCCCTTCCACTATTGTAGGGGTTACAGGGCTCATCAGTCTAAGGTACGCGGGCATGCCTCGTTCCACCATTTGGATCCGGGCATGTGCTTTAGCAGCATAGGGAGAGTGTTGAGGGTCTGACAGGGGTCACCCTTTCTCTTCCCTAGTTTGGGTCCGGTCAGTAGCTCTTTTACTGTGTATACTCTTGTTACCCTTAAACAGCCGTGACATTATAATCCACCAAAACCGTCCTTGTTGACATGGATCCGCTTTCTGACCTGGTTGACCGCATGCAGGGTCTTTCTTTGGAAGTAGCGGATCTCCGTCAATCTCTGACTCAGCTACAAGCATTGGGCTCTGCTCCGGCTCATGGAGTCTGTTGCGAGCCAAAGGTCTCACTTCCGGAAACGTTCTCCGGGGGCAGTGAGAATTTTGTTCGCTTCAGAGAGGCATGCAAACTCCATTTTTGTTTGTGTCCCCACTCCTCTGGTAATGAGGAACAAAGGGTGAGGATTGTCATCTCCCTGCTCAGAGGTAATGCTCAGACTTGGGCTTTTTCGCTGCCATCAGGGGATCCTTCCCTGCGATCCGTGGAGAGGTTTTTTGTGGCCCTGGGGCAGATATATGATGACCCGGATCGTGTTGCTCTGGCAGAATCGAACTTACGTGTTCTATGCCAGAACAAACTGTCTGCGGAGCTTTATTGTTCTGAATTTCGGAGATGGGCAGCTGATTCAGGCTGGAATGATGCTGCACTCCGAAGTCAGTTCTGTCATGGTCTCTCAGAGGGTTTGAAAGATGCCTTTGCTTTCCATGAGAGACCAACATCCTTAGAGTCTGCCATGTCATTGGCGGTACGCCTTGACAGGCGTCTAAGGGAAAGAAACAAGACCTCTCCGTCCAGCCATTGTCAGTCTAGGGGCAATGGTGCGGACTCATTCAGTATGCAGGGGTCTCATCCTGTCTTGCTCCCCTCTGAGGAGGAGCCCATGCAGCTAGGCCGACTTGCCCCTGATAAAAGAGGATTTAGTCCTCAGAATATGGTGTGTTTTTGTTGTGGGGGCATAGGTCATTTGGCAAATGTTTGTCCGTCTAGGAGATTCCTGAACTGTACTAAGAGCGATAATAAGAGAAAAACCTCAAGAGGTAGATCATCAAGTTCTGCTTCATCTGCTACTTTGGGCAAAGTTGATGTGGGAATTGATGCTTTTCCTCTGACCTGCAGTTCCCGTTTTCTCCTGTCTGCCAGGGTGGCGCTAGAGAGCAAGGTCATTCCTTGTGAGATTTTTGTCGATAGTGGAGCGGCCGTCAATCTTATTGACACTCAATTTGTAGCCATGCATGGGTTTCAGGTTTGTACATTAGAAAAGGATATACCTGTTTTTGCTATTGACTCTGCCCCACTCTCGCAGAGATCTCTGAAAGGCATTGTTCACAATATCCGGCTAGCTGTAGGTGACACTCATGTGGAGGAGATATCTTGTTTTGTCCTTAACGGATTGCCTTCTCCTCTAGTTTTGGGGCTACCCTGGCTCACTAGACATAACCCCACTATTGATTGGCAAGGAAGGCAAATAAATGAGTGGAGTGACTTTTGTAGAGAGAATTGTCTCACAGCGACTTTTGCAGAGGTGTCTACTAAAACTCTGCCATCATTTCTCTCTGATTTCTCGGATGTGTTTTCCGAGAGCGGTGTTCAGGAGCTACCTCCTCACCGGGAGTTTGACTGTCCCATTAACCTCATTCCCGGCGCCAAGCTGCCAAAGGCACGCCTCTACAATCTCTCACAACCGGAGAGACTCGCAATGCGAACCTATATCTCTGAGAGTCTCGAGAAGGGGCATATTCGTCCCTCAAAGTCGCCTGTTGCCGCGGGTTTTTTTTTTGTTAAAAAAAAAGATGGCTCTCTGAGACCTTGCTTAGATTTTAGGGAGCTGAACCGTATCACGATTCGCGATCCCTATCCCCTTCCTCTGATCCCGGACCTCTTCAACCAAATTGTTGGGGCCAAGGTGTTTTCCAAATTGGATCTGAGAGGCGCGTACAACCTGGTCAGGGTCAGAGAGGGGGATGAATGGAAAACGGCCTTTAATACCCCTAACGGGCATTTCGAGAATCTCGTTATGCCTTTCGGCCTGATGAATGCTCCGGCCGTCTTTCAGCATTTTGTTAATAGTATTTTCTATCATTTAATGGGGAAATTTGTATTGGTTTATCTTGATGATATTTTGATTTTTTCCCCTGATGTTCAGACTCATCAGGATCATCTTTTTCAGGTCCTGCAGATACTGCGGGAAAATAAACTGTATGCCAAGCTGGAGAAATGTCTTTTTATGGTATCAGAGATTCAATTTCTGGGTTTTCTCCTCTCTGCTTCTGGTTTTCGCATGGATCCGGAGAAGGTCCGTGCTGTGCTGGAGTGGGAGCTTCCTGAAAATCAGAAGGCATTGATGCGCTTTCTGGGTTTTGCTAACTACTACAGAAAGTTCATTTTGAATTATTCCTCTATTGTCAAACCCCTTACTGACATGACAAAAAAGGGGGCGGATTTTTCCTCTTGGTCGGAGGAGGCGCTTGCAGCCTTTTCTAAGATTAAAGAGAGTTTTGCGTCTGCTCCCATCTTGCTGCATCCCGATGTTTCCTTACCTTTTATTGTTGAGGTGGATGCTTCCGAGGTGGGTGTGGGTGCAGTTTTGTCCCAGGGCCCCTCTCCTGCCAAATGGCGACCTTGTGCCTTTTTCTCTAGAAAACTCTCCCCGGCAGAGAGAAACTATGATGTGGGAGATAGGGAGTTGTTGGCCATCAAGTTGGCTTTCGAGGAATGGCGCCATTGGTTGGAGGGGGCCAGGCACCCTATCACCGTTTTTACCGACCATAAGAATCTGGCGTACCTGGAGTCGGCCAGGCGTATGAATCCGAGACAGGCCAGATGGTCTCTGTTCTTCTCCAGATTTAATTTTGTTGTTACTTTCCGCCCTGGGATCAAGAATGTGAAGGCTGATGCTCTCTCTCGCTGTTTTCCGGGAGGAGGAAACTCCGAGGACCCGGGTCCCATTTTGGCGGAGGGGGTAGTTGTTTCTGCTCTATATTCCGATTTGGAGGCCGAGGTCCAGGCTGCCCAGTCTGAGGCACCTGCCCGTTGTCCCTCCGGGAAGTTGTTCGTGCCTCCTGAGCTACGTCACAAACTCTTTAAGGAACATCATGATACAGTTCTTGCTGGTCACCCCGGGAGTAGAGCCACGGTAGATCTCATTGCTCGGAGATTTTGGTGGCCGGCTCTTCGTAAGTCTGTGGAGGGTTTTGTGGCGGCTTGTGAGACGTGCGCTCGCGCTAAGGTCCCTCGTTCACGACCTTCAGGTTCCCTTCTCCCGTTACCCATACCTTCCCGTCCTTGGACACACCTGTCCATGGACTTTATCACGGATCTTCCTCGTTCCTCGGGGAAGTCGGTGATCCTGGTGGTCGTGGACCGTTTTAGCAAGATGGCTCATTTCGTTCCTTTCCCTGGTTTACCCAATGCTAAAACGTTGGCGCAAGCTTTTGTCGATCATATTGTTAAATTGCACGGCATTCCCTCTGAGATTGTTTCCGATAGAGGCACGCAGTTTGTGTCCAGGTTCTGGAAGGCTTTCTGTTCTCGCCTGGGGGTTCGGCTGTCCTTCTCTTCTGCTTTTCACCCGCAGTCGAATGGTCAGACTGAGCGCCTCAATCAGAATCTGGAGACATATTTGCGCTGTTTTGTGGCAGAGAACCAGGAGGATTGGTGTTCATTTCTCCCTCTTGCTGAGTTTGCTTTGAACAACCGTCGTCAGGAATCTTCTGATAAGTCACCATTTTTTGGTGCATATGGGTTCCATCCGCAGTTTGGGACATTCTCGGGAGGGGCTCTTTCTGGTTTACCTGAGGAGGAGAGATTTTCCTCGTCTTTGTCTACCATTTGGCAAAAGATTCAGAGTAATCTCAGAAAGATGAGTGAGAAGTATAAGCGTGTGGCTGATAAGAGACGTGTGCCTGGTCCGGACCTGAATGTGGGTGATCTGGTGTGGTTGTCTACAAGAAATATTAAACTGAAGGTTCCCTCCTGGAAATTGGGCCCCAAGTTTATTGGGCCTTATAAAATTTTGTCAGTCATCAATCCTGTTGCCTTCCGCCTTGATCTTCCACGGGTTTGGAAGATACATAATGTTTTTCACAGATCTCTCTTAAAACCATATGTCCAGCCCACGGTACCCTCCTCTTTGCCTCCTCCTCCGATTTTGGTTGATGGCAATCTGGAGTTTGAGGTTTCCAGAATTGTGGACTCTCGCATTGTCCGCGGTTCTCTTCAGTACCTCGTTCATTGGAAGGGTTATGGTCCTGAGGAGAGGATGTGGGTTCCGATGTCGGACATTAAAGCCACTCGCCTTATCAGGGCATTTCATAGGGCTCATCCTGGGAAGGTGGGTCCTGGGTGTCCGGAGTCCACCCGTAGAAGGGGGGGGTACTGTCACTACCAGAGCTTTGAGACGTTCTCAAAGCTCTGTGTCTCCACCCCTGTGATGATGTCACTTAGGGTTGGAGGTTTTCTCACTGTTCTGTTTCTCCGCCCCTGTGATGAGGTCTTACTCTCAGCTGTCTCTCCTGCGTTTGATTTCTCTGCCTTTAAATCACCCCTCCTCCTATTGCAGGGCGTGGATTATATTTCTCCTTTCAGTTGTAGCTCTGCCTTGAGTATCTTCACTCCTTTAGCTACTAGTTCTCTGGACCTGTGTTCTGCTGCTGCAAGCACTCCGGATATTGCCAGCGGTCCTTGGATCCGTCTTCTCTACGGCTGCAGCTCCATCAGCTAAGTGTGCAGACTTTGTTATGTACCTGGTGATTTCCTGACTGGATCTGAGGTGGCCCCGGTTCCCTCCTTATTCTGTGCAGGGCATCGGAGGCCGTGCCCCTTCCACTATTGTAGGGGTTACAGGGCTCATCAGTCTAAGGTACGCGGGCATGCCTCGTTCCACCATTTGGATCCGGGCATGTGCTTTAGCAGCATAGGGAGAGTGTTGAGGGTCTGACAGGGGTCACCCTTTCTCTTCCCTAGTTTGGGTCCGGTCAGTAGCTCTTTTACTGTGTATACTCTTGTTACCCTTAAACAGCCGTGACACATTCTTTGCCTCCTGTTGCCACCTCCTCCTTCTCGGCTTCCTCCTCCTCTTCTTCCACCTGCTCATCCAGTCAGCCACACACCTTCACCACCAACTTCAGCACAGCCCGGGGTAAACGTCAGCAAGCCATTATGAAACTCATATGTTTGGGGGACAGGCCCCACACCGCACAGGAGTTGTGGCGGGGTATAGAACAACAGACCGACGAGTGGTTGCTGCCGGTGAGCCTCAAGCCCGGCCTGGTGGTGTGTGATAATGGGCGAAATCTCGTTGCAGCTCTGGGACTAGCCAATTTGACGCACATCCCTTGCTTGGCGCATGTGCTGAATTTGGTGGTGCAGAAGTTCATTCACAACTACCCCGACATGTCAGAGCTGCTGCATAAAGTGCGGGCCGTCTGTTCGCGCTTCCGGCGTTCACATCCTGCTGCTGCTCGCCTGTCTGCGCTTCAGCGTAACTTCGGCCTTCCCGCTCACCGCCTCATATGCGACGTGCCCACCAGGTGGAACTCCCCCTTGCACATGCTGGACAGACTGTGCGAGCAGCAGCAGGCCATAGTGGAGTTTCAGCTGCAGCACCGGGTCAGTCGCACTACAGAACAGCACCACTTCACCACCAATGACTGGGCCTCCATGCGAGACCTGTGTGCCCTGTTGCGCTGTTTCGAGTACTCCACCAACATGGCTAGTGGCGATGACGCCGTTATCAGCGTTACAATACCACTTCTATGTCTCCTTGAGAAAACACTTAGGGCGATGATGGAAGAGGAGGTGGCCCAGGAGGAGGAGGAGGAGGAAGAGGGGTCATTTTTAGCACTTTCAGGCCAGTCTCTTCGAAGTGACTCAGAGGGAGGTTTTTGGCAACAGCAGAGGCCAGGTACAAATGTGGCCAGCCAGGGCCCACTACTGGAGGACGAGGAGGACGAGGATGAGGAGGAGGTGGAGGAGGATGAGGATGAAGCATGGTCACAGCGGGGTGGCACCCAACGCAGCTCGGGTCCATCACTGGTGCGTGGCTGGGGGGAAAGGCAGGACAATGACGATACGCCTCCCACAGAGGACATCTTGTCCTTACCCCTGGGCAGCCTGGCACACATGAGCGACTACATGCTGCAGTGCCTGCGCAACGACAGCAGAGTTGCCCACATTTTAACCTGTGCGGACTACTGGGTTGCCACCCTGCTGGATCCACGCTACAAAGACAATGTGCCCACCTTACTTCCTGCACTGGAGCGTGATAGGAAGATGCGCGAGTACAAGCGCACGTTGGTAGACGCGCTACTGAGAGCATTCCCAAATGTCACAGGGGAACAAGTGGAAGCCCAAGGCCAAGGCAGAGGAGGAGCAAGAGGTCGCCAAGGCAGCTGTGTCACGGCCAGCTCCTCTGAGGGCAGGGTTAGCATGGCAGAGATGTGGAAAACTTTTGTCAACACGCCACAGCTAACTGCACCACCACCTGATACGCAACGTGTTAGCAGGAGGCAACATTTCACTAACATGGTGGAACAGTACATGTGCACACCCCTCCACGTACTGACTGATGGTTCGGCCCCATTCAACTTCTGGGTCTCTAAATTGTCCACGTGGCCAGAGCTAGCCTTTTATGCCTTGGAGGTGCTGGCCTGCCCGGCGGCCAGCGTTTTGTCTGAACGTGTATTCAGCACGGCAGGGGGCGTCATTACAGACAAACGCAGCCGCCTGTCTACAGCCAATGTGGACAAGCTGACGTTCATAAAAATGAACCAGGCATGGATCCCACAGGATCTGTCCGTCCCTTGTCCAGATTAGACATTAACTACCTCCCCTTAACCATATATTATTGGACTCCAGGGCACTTCCTCATTCAATCCTATTTTTATTTTCATTTTACCATTATATTGCGAGGCTACCCAAAGTTGAATGAACCTCTCCTCTGTCTGGGTGCCGGGGCCTAAATATATGCCAATGGACTGTTCCAATGTTGGGTGACGTGAAGCCTGATTCTCTGCTATGACATGCAGACTGATTCTCTGCTGACATGAAGCCAGATCCTCTGTTACGGGACCTCTCTCCTCTGCCTGGGTGCTGGGCCCAAATTAATGACAATGGACTGTTGCAGTGGTGGGTGACATGAAGCCTGATTCTCTGCTATGACATGAAGACTGATTCTCTGCTGACATGAAGCCACATTGTCTGTTACGGGACCTCTCTCCTCTGCCTGGGTGCTGGGCCTAAATTTATGACAATGGACTGTTGCAGTGGTGGGTGACGTGAAGCCTGATTCTCTGCTATGATATGCAGACTGATTCTCTGCTGACATGAAGCCAGATCCTCTGTTATGGGACCTCTCTCCTCTGCCTGGGTGCTGGGCCTAAATTTATGAAAATGGACTCTTACAGTGGTGGGTGACGTGAAGCCTGATTCTCTGCTATGACATGAAGACTGATTCTCTGCTGACATGAAGCCAGATTGTCTGTTACGGGACCTCTCTCCTCTGCCTGGGTGCTGGGCCTAAATATATGCCAATGGACTGTTGCAGTGGTGGCTGACGTGAAGCCTCATTCTCTGCTATGACATGCAGACTAATTCTCTGCTGACATGAAGCCAGATTGTCTGTTACGGGACCTCTCTCCTCTGCCTGGGTGCTGGGCCTAAATTTATGACAATGGACTGTTGCAGTGGTGGGTGATGTGAAGCCTGATTCTCTGCTATGACATGCAGACTGATTCTCTGCTGACATGAAGCCAGATTGTCTGTTACGGGACCTCTCTCCTCTGCCTGGGTGCTGGGCCTAAATATATGCCAATGGACTGTTGCAGTGGTGGCTGACGTGAAGCCTCATTCTCTGCTATGACATGCAGACTAATTCTCTGCTGACATAAGGCCAGATTGTCTGTTACGGGACCTCTCTCCTCTGCCTGGGTGCTGGGCCTAAATTTATGACAATGGACTGTTGCAGTGGTGGGTGATGTGAAGCCTGATTCTCTGCTATGACATGCAGACTGATTCTCTGCTGACATGAAGCCAGATTGTCTGTTACGGGACCTCTCTCCTCTGCCTGGGTGCTGGGCCTAAATATATGCCAATGGACTGTTGCAGTGGTGGTTGACGTGAAGCCTGATTCTCTGCTATGACATGCAGACTAATTCTCTGCTGACATGAAGCCAGATCCTCTGTTACGGGACCTCTCTCCTCTGCCTGTGTGCTGGGCCTAAATATATGCCAATGGACTGTTGCACTGGTGGCTGACGTGAAGCCTGATTCTCTGCTATGATATGAAGACTGATTTTCTGCTAACATGAAGCCAGATTGTCTGTTACGGGACCTCTCTCCTCTGCCTGGGTGCTGGGCCTAAATATATGCCAATGGACTGTTGCAGTGGTGGCTGATGTGAAGCCTCATTCTCTGCTATGACATGCAGACTAATTCTCTGCTGACATGAAGCCAGATCCTCTATTACGGGACCTCTCTCCTCTGCCTGTGTGCTGGGCCTAAATATATGCCAATGGACTGTTGCACTGGTGGCTGACGTGAAGCCTGATTCTCTGCTATGATATGAAGACTGATTCTCTGCTGACATGAAGCCAGATTGTCTGTTACGGGACCTCTCTCCTCTGCCTGGGTGCTGGGCCTAAATTTATGACAATGGACTGTTGCAGTGGTGGCTGACGTGAAGCCTGATTCTCTGCTATGACATGCAGACTGATTCTCTGCTGACATGAAGCCAGATCCTCTGTTACGGGACCTCTCTCCTCTGCCTGGGTGCTGGGCCTAAATTTATGAAAATGGACTGTTGCAGTGGTGGGTGACGTGAAGCCTGATTCTCTGCTATGATATGAAGACTGATTCTCTGCTGACATGAAGCCAGATTCTCTGTTACGGGACCTCTCTCCTCTGCCTGGGTGCCGGGGCCTAAATATCTGAGAATGGACTGTTCCAGTGGTGGGTGACGGGAAGCCAGATTCTCTGCTATGGGACCTCTCTCCAATTGATTTTGGTTCATTTTTATTTATTTAATTTTTATTTTTATTCATTTCCCTATCCACATTTGTTTGCAGGGGATTTACCTACATGTTGCTGCCTCTTGCAGCCCTCTAGCCCTTTCCTGGGCTGTTTTACAGCCGTTTTAGTGCCGAAAAGTTTGGGTCCCCATTGACTTCAATGGGGTTCGGGTTCGGGACGAAGTTCGGATCGGGTTCGGATCCCGAACCCGAACATTTCCGGGAAGTTCGGCCGAACTTCTCGAACCCGAACATCCAGGTGTTCGCTCAACTCTAAATCTTTAGTATTTTACCTATATGGTCCAAAAAATCTTCTAATACCTCATGTTCACATTACCCAAATACCGATTATGTTCCTATAAATAAAGGGATATTTTTAGAATTATTGTGCGTGTATATTTTTAGTGGAAATGTATAGAACTGTAAATGTTATGTGTATTGAAAAAATGAACACAAGCCAATTGAAAGTTTTTACATAAACTTTACTGAAAACATGGTCAACACAAATCAAAATCCCAGACAATCCCCCCAAAAAAATAATAAAAAGGGACCTGCCTCAGTAATGGAGCAAGGCCGACTCTTCTTGTCCCTCACTCCTCCTCTGGGCAAGAAACTCAATGACTCGGGCATCTATCATCTCCCAAGCCTGTTGCACAGAGGAAGAGTGTGGGACATTCCTTCGACACGAAAACATATATAACGTCATTTGACTCCTACATTTCCGAAGTACGTAGTACGTAATACGTAGTACGTTCCGAAGTACGTAATGTTTTTAAAATAAAAATAACTGTGTGTGTACTATATACGGTGAGCCTGTATACATCACATATTGCTTTCTAATGTTGCATTGTCACCTTCAATGTTATTTGCTAAAATAAAAAATAAAATAAAAGCGTATGCTTCTTTTTTTTTGACTAACACCAAATGGGAAACTATTTTTAGAACATTGGAGCTGTTCAACACAAAACCAGGTATGCACATTCAAGGACCTAAACAAGTGCTGATATCCTGTCTGTCTGTATCTGGCCCGTTTCTACCATCAAAACCTCCTTATGTAAGGAAAACAAAAAATAACATAATTCCCAGACAAACAACATGGACCAGGCATCACAAGGCAATGGTGGTAGTAGTAGTGAAAAAACCAACCTGAAAATAAATACCATTTTAGCATGTACAGTGGATATAAAAAGTCTACACACCCCTGTTAAAATGTCTGGTTTCTGTGATGTAGAAAGAATGAGACAATGATAAATCACTTCAGAACTTTTTTCACCTTTAATGTGACCTATAAACTGTACAGCTCAATTGAAAAACAAACTGAAATCTTTTAGGTAGAGGAAAGAAAAAATATAAAAATAATATGTGCGCACTCTTAAAATAA
The DNA here is from genome assembly GCF_014858855.1 of Bufo gargarizans. Lineage (NCBI taxonomy): Eukaryota > Metazoa > Chordata > Amphibia > Anura > Bufonidae > Bufo > Bufo gargarizans. Next base: position 366,628,921 of record NC_058080.1, read on the forward strand.
TACTTTGTTGAAGCACCTTTTGATTGTATTACAGCACTCAGTCTTTTTGAGTCTATCAGCATGGCACATTTGGACTTGGCAAGATTTACCCACTCTTCTTTGCAAAAACACTCCAAATCTGTCAGAATGCGAGGGCATCTCCTGTGCACAGCCCTCTTCAGATCACCCCCCAGATTTTCAATCGGATTCAAGTCTGGGCTCTGGCTGGGCCATTCCAAAATCTTAATCTTCTTCTGGTGAAGCCGATCCTTTGTTGATTTCGATGTATGCTTTGGGTCCTTATCATGCTGATGTCACGGATGGTGTAACAGAAAACAAGAAGTTACAAATAAGGATCCGACTTGCTTGATCCAAAACTAAGGAACAAAAGGGTGACCCCTATTTAAGCCCTGAAACTCTCCCTGTCTTCTCAGCCCATGCAAAGATCTCTATGATAGAAAATTGCATGCCCTCGTGCCTCGACTGTATGACACCTGAACACCCTATAATAGTGAGGGGACACGACTACCGGCTCCCTACACTTAATACGGAGGGAGTCAGGGTCACCTAGGATCAAGCAAACAGGAAAACACAAATCAATGAACAGTCTTATCTGTAGAAGCATCAGTTGTAGCATCCAGCATGTACACACTCCAGGAAGTTGTATAAACCGCAAAGTGATGCAGTATGGGAGGGGATTTAAAGGGATGCAATCAGTGCAACTAGATGACAGCTGAGAGAGGTATACGAGATGACAAAACGAAAGCAAAACAAAAGAACCTCAAGCAGGAGGTTCTGAAGAACGTCTGTCAGAGCTTCTCAGATGTCTGGCGAGGACAGCTGAAAGATGAAGTTCCTCTTCATGTTCAGCTTTCTAGCAGAAGCCTGAAGGTTTTGTGCCAATATTGACTTGTATTTGGAACTGTTCATAATTCCCTCTAGCTTAACTAAGGCCCCAGTTCCAGTTGAAGAAAAACAGCCCCAAATCATGATGCTGCCACCATCATGCTTCACTGTGGGTATGGTGTTCTTTTGGTGATGTGCAGTGTTGTTTTTGCGCAAAACATATCTTTTGGAATTATGGCCAAAAAGTTCAACCTTGGTTTCATAACACCTTTTACCACATGCTTTTGGGAGACTTCAGATGTGTTTTTTCAAAATGTAGCCTGGCTTGGATGTTTTTCTTTGTAAGAAAAGGCTTTCGTCTTGCCACTCTACCCCATATCCCAGACATATGAAGAATATGGAAGAATGTTGTCAAATGTGCCACACAGCCAGTACTTGCCAGATATTCCCGCAGCTCCTTTAATGTTGCTGTAGGCCTCTTGGTAGCCTCCCAGACCAGTTTTCTTCTAGTCTTGTCATCAATTTTGGAGGGACATCTAGTTCTTGGTAGTGTCACTGTTGTGCCATATTTTCTCCACTTGATGATGACTTCACTGTGTTCCATAGTATATCTAATACCTTGGAAATTCTTTTGTACCCTTCTCCTGACTGATACCTTTTAACAATGAGATCTCTCTGATGCTTTGGAAGCTCTCTGTGGACCAATAAATTTCGGGAAAGACCAACTACAGCAGCTGAACTTTATTTGGGGTTAATCAGGGGCGCTTTAACCACTACAGGACCGCCGCACGCAGGATTGCGTCCTGGCGGCGGCCCTGTTATTCCTCCTGAACGCACCGACACAGCACATCCTGTGATTTCCTGTGAACGCATGCACACAGGCGCGTGCGTTCACAGGATCGGAAGGTAAACAAGTGCATCTACAGCCTGCCAGCGGCGATCATTCGCTATCAGGCTGTTGATGCGATTTTCTTAACCCCTAAAAGGTATATTAGACGTTGTTTTGATAACAGCGTCTAATATACCTGCTACCTGGTCCTCTGGTTGTCCCTTTTGCTTGGATCGACCACCAGAGGACACAGGCAGCTCTGTAAAGTAGCACCAAGCACCACTACACTACACCCCCCCTGTCACTTATTAACCCCTTATTAACCCCTGATCACCCCATATAGACTCCCTGATCACCCCCCTGTCATTGATCACCCCCCTGTAAGGCTCCATTCAGACGTCTGTATGTGTTTTACGGATCCAGGGATCTGCAAAACACGGACACCGCAGATCCGCAAAACACGGACACCAGCAATGTGCTTTCCGCATTTTGCGGATCCGCACATTGCCAGAACAATTTAGAAAATGCCTTTTCTTGTCCGCAATTGCGAACAAGAATAGGACATGTTCTATAGGCTCTACAAAAAACGCAGTGTTCGCCCGATCAGGCCTGATCTTGTGTGCAAACTTGCGTTCAGTCCGCCCCACCGCAGTGACAGAATTATTATTTTTTTTCTGATCACTGCAAAAACACCGTAAAATCGCTGAGGGGCTATAAAAAGATCACTTTTGAGGGGCATGGCGAGTTCATAGAAGATTTTATTTTTTTGGGCACAAGTTAGCGGAATTTTTTTTTTTCATACAAAGTCTTCCACTAACTTATGACAAAAAAAAAATCTCACATGAACTCACCATACCCCTCACGGAATCCAAATGCGTAAAAATTCTTAGACATTTATATTCCAGACTTCTTCTAACGCTTTAGGGCCCCTAAAATGCCAGGGCAGTATAAATACCCCACAAATGACCCCATTTCGGAAAGAAGACACCCCAAGGTATTCGCTGAGGGGCATAGTGAGTCCATGAAAGATTTAATTTTTTGTCACAAGTTAGCGGAAAGGGAGACTTTGTTAGAAAAATAAATAAATCAATTTCCGCTAACTTGTGCCACAAAAAAAAAACTTCTATGAACTCACCATGCCCCTCACGGAATACCTTGGGGTGTCTTCTTTCCAAAATGGGGTCACATGTGGGGTATTTATACTGACCTGGCATTTTAGGGGCCCTAAAGCGTGAGAAGTAGTCTGGAATCCAAATGTCTAAAAATGCCCTCCTAAAAGGAAATTGGGCCCCTTTGCGCATCTTGGCTGCACACATGTGGTATCGCCCTACTCAGAAGAAGTAGGGCAATGTGTTTTGGGGTGTCTTTTTACATATAACCATGCTGGGTGAGAGAAATATCTCTCTATAATGACAACTTTGTATAAAAAAAATGGGAAAAGTTGATCTTTAGAGAGATATTTCTCTCACCCAGCATGGGTATATGTAAAAATACACCCCAAAACACATTGCCCTACTTCTTCTGAGTACGGCAATACCACATGTGTGACACTTTTTTGCAGCCAAGATGCGCAAAAAAGCGCCTGCACCGATGACGTCTTCTCTTTCGGTGATGTCATCGTTGCAGGCGCACTGAGGGAGTGCTGAGGAGACGAGCTTCCTTATCTCAGAGCGCCTGCGCCGAATCAAGACAGGCGCGCGATTTTTGAAATGCAGACAGGGCCAGCCGGAGGAGGAGATCGCTGCTGGCCCTGTCAATCAACAAGAAGAGGGGGCATTTTTTTGCGGCGGCTACCAGCAAGTAGACGCCCTACTTGCTGGTAGAGAGCTCATTTACATAATATAAAAGTTTGCTTTTTGAAGAAACTGCTGAAGGAAAGTAAGTAAGAGCATTATATATTCATATATCGCAGTATAAGGAATTTAACTAGCCAAAAAAAAAAATGACTTTAGTGGGGTGACAGAAGCCCTTTAAGGGAGTTTAAGCTAGGGGGGCTGAGCTGGTTAAATGATGGCAGGTGTATGCTGACTCCTATTTAACATGATTTTTAATGTGATTGCTTAATTCTGAACACAGCATATGCAACCACATTATTATAGTTTTAGTTGTTTTCTTCCCTCCACCTAAAAGATTTTAGTTTGTTTTTCAATTGAGTAGTACAGTTTATAGGTCACATTAAAGGTGGAAAAAGTTCTGAAATGATTTATCTTTGTCTATTTTTTTTTTACAGCACATAAACCTGACATTTTAGCAAGGGTGTGTAGACTTTTTATATCCACTGTATGTTCGAAAAAATATGAACACAACCAACCATACACAAATCACACTATTGAGGGCATAAAAATTGCAAAACGGTTTGTCCCGCCTTTTCGTATTTATGACCTATCCACAGGATAGGTACACAAGATTATATTGGCGGTGGACCAACAGCCGGCAACCACGACGATCAGCTGTATGAGGAGACAATGTGTGAATTGCGCACATGCCATCTCCCTTCTTTATTCCTGCTCTGATTGCAGATATATATGTTATTTGATCTAGAAAATAGTGCCACACAGGAAAAGAGAGCCGGGAGACGGCATGTGCGCTCTGCACGTGTCGTCTCATCATACATTTGATCAGCGGTGGTGCCAGGTGTTAGTCCCCCCAAAAAATTATATTGATCACCTACACAGACGATAAGTCATTAATAGTAAAACGCCACACAACCCCTTTAATTATTTCTGACTATTCTTGACCAAGATTATGAACTATTGATAACCTGCAAATAATGTTTTTTTTCCACAAAAATACTTACGGCCTCAAATCCATAACAGGCTGCAAAAACTGCAATTGGGCCGTATATAAGTAGGGCCTTTTCTTGGACCCACCTTCCCCACTACGCCTTTGGCATTTAAATCACGCCGGAATTGATCCCGGCAACTATTCCATCTGATCTTGGTCTGCTTCACTGTGAAGAAATCAAACATAAAAATTACTATAAAAATAGGAAAAACAACTATTAAATAATAACAGGACAAATACCAAAGCTAAAATATTAGCTACATCAAGTCGCCAACTAATAAAAATGCAAGATTATACATCACATGGTACAGTAGTGCAGGTGTGGGTATACTAATGTACAGGAAGGAGGAGATTAGTCGGCCAAGTCATTTGTACTATAATACTTTATAATATGGGATGGTGACAACTATTGTATGCTCAATTACAACAGGGACACATGTGTCACCAAATAAAGTGCGCATGCAGGTTATACATGACTACTGTATGCTGTAGCAAAGGTAGGCACAGCCATTTTAAGTTAAAAAATGATGGGGTATGGTATAAAGTGCACGACTCTTCTAAAAACCATGTACAGGCCAATACAAAATTAAGCCGGGCCACAAAATATACAGTATTATGACCTGATGGAATTAATAGCTACATCATTAGTGACAACACAGGGCCAGGACAGTACAACAACATTGCTGGCACTTACCTAAATCTGCCCGCCCTTTGCCATCTGCTTTTGCCCATTCGGGCCACTTCATGCAACGGGCAACTTGCTCCCATGCCCCCTCCTTCCAAACTCTGTCCTGGTAGGCATTTGTCCGGGTGTCCCATAGTTCAGGCCTCTCCTGGACCAATGTGATAAATTTTTCTACATTCCAGCGAGGCATACTTGCAGAAAAGCCAAATACACTGACTGCCATACCAAACTCCAAACTTTTCTTTCAGGTGCCTAGCAATCAGCAATCTGCAAAACCTGTGACCTTCAACTTCCTGTAATATTTTTTATTTATTTATTGGCACAAGGTCTGGCAGACAGGTTGCCAGGCAACTGATTGTAGAAAAACGGACTTGGATGACATACGGTTGTGCATCCGCATTTTTAGAGCTCCCAGACAAGAATAGGACAGGTTATATTTTTTTTACTGACTGGAACCACGGACACATATAACAAACGGTGGACTATCTGCATTTTCAACAGCTCTATAGAAATGAATGGGTCCGCATCTGAACTGCGGAAACAAGCGGTCGTGTGCATGAGGCCTAACACTGACATGGAAAAGGACCTAGGAATTTTAGTGAACAGCAAACTAAGCTGTAAAAAACAGTGTCAGGAAGCTAATGCTAAGGCCAATAAGATAATGGGTTGCATCAAAAGGGGCATAGATGCCGTGATGAGAACATAGTCCTACCACTTACAAATCACTGGTCAGACCACACATGGAGTACTGTGTACATTTCTGGGCTCCTGTGAACAAGGCAGACATAGCAGAGAGGGAGAGGGTACAGAGGAGGGCAACTAAAGTACCCTGAAAGATTATCAACATTAGGGTTATTCACTTTAGAAAAAAGACGACTGATGGGAGATCTAATTAGTATGTATAAATATTTCAGGGGTCAGTACAGAGATCTATCCCATCATGTATTTATCCCCAGGACTGTGACTGTGACGAGGGGACAACCTCTGCGTCTGGAGGAAAGAAGGTTTGTACACAAACATAGAAGAGGATTATTTACGGTAAGAGCAGTGAGACTATGGAACTCTCTGCCTGAGGAGGTGGTGATGGTGAGTTCACTAAAAGAGTTCAAGAGGGGCTTGGATGTATTTCTGAAGTGTAATAATAGTACAGGCTATAGCTACTAAAGAGGGGTCATTGATCCAGGGAGTTATTCTGATTGCCTGATTGAAGTCGGGAAGGAATTTAAGTGGGGAAAATTGGTTCTACTTGACAGTTTTTTTTTCTTGCCTTTCTCTGGAATAACTTGCAGGATAACAGGCCGAATTGGATGGACAAATGTCTCAGCCTTATATACTATGTTTGTTTGTTTTTTAAATCAGATTGTTTTTATTGAACAATTTTAAAGAAATAAAGAGAACAAACATTCTCCCCCCCCTCCCCCCCCCCCCCCCCCCGTCCCAAATGTCCTACATCGGAGGAGAAGATCTCCAAAAGTCTCTGAGAAGAGAAATCCGATCATGAAAAGCAGTAGCAATCCAATCCACTATTAACCAGATACACAATTCACATTGGTGTAGTACATATATCCAATCTTCCTTTCGACTCATATGATAGAATATTACAAGGTAAGGTAGTAAATCACATGTAGCACATCAGCCCCTCAAAAAGTCCTTATCCCACCCATATCCAAAACGTCCCACCAGTTCCCTAGGAGTACCGGCACCAGGTTTCCAGCGGGATAACACCCAGAAGCTCTTGCAAGACCGGGGCAGATCAGTCACCAACTCTCACTCAAATCAACCTACAACTCTAAATTAATCTACAATATTATAGTGTTGCTTCCATCTGCCCCAGATCGTCTCAAACTTTTTGAGGTTATTCCTCTTTTGGTATACAAATCTCTCCAATTGCAACAGGGTGTGAACCTTATTGACTAGTTTTCTAACCTTAGGAGGATCAGGATCCACCCAATGATACACTATTACCTTCCTTGCCTGATATAGTTTGCGAATAATCGCTAATTTATGTTCAGCAGGTAATGAAAAAATTTCAACACAGCCAAGTTGTCATGGAACCATGAACCAGACGTACAACAAGAGATAAGTGGAAATAAGAAGGCTTTATTGAAAAACAAGCTGTAAGGCAAAAGTCCAAACGGATGGCTAAACCGAAGCAGGGTCTTGCGAAGCCAGAGGTCAGGAACCAGAAGGGTAGTCAGACGAAGCCTGGATCAGGAACCAGCAGGGTAGTCAGACGAAGCCTGGATCAGGAACCAGCAGGGTAGTCAGACGAAGCCAGGATCAGGAACCAGAAGCAGCAGCAGTCTTAGAAGCATGTGAACACAGGAGGACCAAGCAAGGAACTGAAGCCACAGACCTCCTATATATATGAGCTAGGCATCCAGCTCCTCCCAGTGGGAAGGAGGAGCAGCAGGGTGGAAGGCTACAAGAAACCCAGAAACCAAGATGGCCACCAGCACATGTCAAACGAAGGAGAGCAGCAAGAAGGTAAGACCATGACAGTACCTCCCCCTCAAGGGCCCCTCCTCCGCGGAGTAAAGAACGGTTTCTGAGGGAAGCGTGCGTGGAAGGCTCGGAGCAAGGCAGGAGCATGGACATCTGCGGAGGGAACCCAGGAACGCTCCTCTGGACCATAACCACGCCAATGGACCAAAAACTGCACCCGACCGCGGACCAGGCGTGAGTCCAGGATATTGCTCACCTCATACTCCTCACGATTGCCCACTTGGACCGGACGAGGCCGAGGAACCGAGGAAGTGAAACGATTACACACCAGTGGCTTCAACAGGGAGACATGAAACACGTTGGAGATCCGCATGCCAGGAGGAAGCGCAAGGGCATAGGCTACCGGGTTTACCCTGCGAAGCACTCGGAAGGGACCAACAAAGCGAGGCGCCAGCTTGGGAGTGGGCACTCGAAGGTTGAGGTTGCGGGTGGACAACCATACGCGGTCTCCGACCTGGTAGGAAGGAGCGGGCGCTCGTCTGCGATCAGCCTGGAGTCTCTGGCGCTGCGCAGAGACCTCAAGGGACCTCTGGATCTGTACCCAAGAAGCACGTAGGATGGAAAGGTGATCCTCCACAGCCGGAATATCCTGGGGAGAGAATACCTCCGGTAACACGGCAGGTTGGAACCCATAATTGGCCATGAAGGGAGACGTCCCAGAGGAAGAGTTCACCGCCGTGTTCCTGGCAAACTCAGCCCAAGGCAGGAGGTCAACCCAATTGTCTTGGTGATCGGAGACATAGCAACGAAGGAATTGCTCCAAGGCCTGATTGGATCGTTCTGCGGCCCCATTGGACTGAGGGTGGTAGGCCGAGGAGAAAGAGAGATGAATCCCCAACTGGGAGCAAAAGGAGCGCCAGAACCTGGACACAAACTGACTCCCCCGATCCGACACAATCTCCTTGGGCAAACCGTGCAACCGGAAGACCTCCCTGGCAAAAATCGTGGCCAACTCTTGTGCAGAGGGTAACTTCTTGAGAGGGACACAGTGGCACATCTTGGAAAACCGATCCACAATCATGAGAATGACCGTATGGCCTCGGGATGCAGGGAGGTCCACAATGAAATCCATCCCCAGGTGTGACCATGGACGCTCCCCGATGGCTATGGGTTGCAAAAGGCCCAACGGACGGTGCCGAGGGGACTTACTCTGGGCACAAACGGAGCATGCCGCTACATATGCGGCGATGTCGGAACGTAGAGAAGGCCACCAGAACAGACGTGAAACAGCCCAGGACAGCTGATTCTTTCCAGGATGCCCCGCGGCCTTGGAGTTATGGTAGGTTTGCAACAACCGAGTGCGCAACTCCTCAGGCACAAAACATCTGCCGTTGGGTCTCCCAGAGGGAGCACCAGATTGAGCCGCCAAAATCTGCTCACCCAGGGGAGAGGTCAGGCTGGTGCGAATGGCGGCCAGGATCTGATTCGGAGGTATGACCGAAGTCGGAATCGACTCCTCCCCGGACAGCTCGGAGTACTGCCGTGATAAGGCATCCGCTCTGATGTTCTTGGAACCGGGTAGGTAGGAGACCACATAATTAAAACGTGACAAGAACAGAGCCCATCTGGCCTGACGTGGTGTCAATCTCTTGGCCTCAGAGAGGTAGGTCAGATTCTTGTGGTCCGTCAGGATGAGAACCGGAACCACCGAGCCCTCGAGCAAGTGCCTCCATTCTTTAAGGGCCTGCACGATGGCCAATAACTCCCTGTCACCAATCTGATAGTTGCTCTCCGCGGAAGACAGTTTCCGGGAGTAAAACCCACAAGGAAGCAGAGGACCCTCTGGTGTTCTACGCTGAGACAGAAGGGCGCCTACTCCCGTCTCAGATGCGTCCACCTCGAGGACAAAAGGCAACCCAGGGTTGGGATGCGACAGAATCGGAGCCGACACAAAGGCGGACTTTAGAGCCTCAAAAGCTCGGATGGCCTAGAGCGGCCAGACCTGGGGATTACTGCCCTTCCTGGTCAGATCCGTGAGAGGCTTGGCTAGCCTGGAAAAGTCCCTGATGAACTTCCGATAATAATTGGCGAAGCCCAAAAAGCGCTGCAGGGCACGAAGACCACTGGGCTGGGGCCACTGTAAGACAGCCGAAACCTTCTCAGGATCCATGGAGAACCCCTCAGCGGAAATGATGTAACCTAAGAAGGTGAAATTCACATTTCTCAAGCTTACCGAACAGCTTGTTCTCTCGTAACCGTTGCAACACTCGTCTGACATCCAGAATGTGGGCCTCCATGGATTCAGAATATACCAAGATGTCATCCAAATAGACCACCACACACTGCTGCAACAGGTCACGGAAAACATCGTTGATGAATTCCTGGAAGACTGCGGGCGCATTGCACAACCCAAAGGGCATAACCAAGGATTCATAATGACCGGTCCTGGTGTTAAACGCGGTCTTCCACTCATCGCCCGCCTTGATCCTTACCAGGTTATATGCCGCCCTCAGGTCGAGTTTGGTAAAGACCGTGGCCCCTTTGAGGCGATCGAACAGCTCGGAAATCAAGGGTATCGGGTAAGCGTTCTTGATCGTGATGCGATTGAGACCCCTGTAATCGATGCAAGGCCTCAACTCACCGCCCTTCTTTTTCACAAAGAAAAATCCAGCCCCTGCCGGGGACGAGGATTTGCGAATGTGTCCACGTGAAAGCGCCTCCCTCACGTACTCCTCCATGGCCTCATTCTCCGCTACCGACAGTGGATAGACTTTGCCACGAGGAGGAACGGCACCAGATTGTAACTCTATGGCACAATCGTATGGGCGGTGCGGAGGTAGGGCAACCGCACGCACCTTATCGAATACATCCCGGTACTCCTCGTATTCAGGAGGCAACAGAGAGTCCGAGGAAGTACACAGCAACTTGACAGACCCATGGATGCAACTAGCCCCACACTGCGGTGACCACGAGAGGATCTCGGCCGATCTCCAATCGAAAATCGGATTATGCTTCTGGAGCCAGGGGTACCCCAAGACCACCGAGTAGTGTGGAGACGAAATAACCTGGAGACAGACCGACTCTCTGTGAACGGCACCAATGGCCATCCCCACTGGAAGGGTCTCATGAGTCACGTGTGGCGGCAGAAGGGGTCTGCTGTCTATCGCCTCAAGAGCCAGTGGGGAACCTCGAGGCTGCAGAGGAATGGAATTGGCGGCAGCGAACACACTATCAATGAACAAACCACCAGCACCAGAGTCCACCAACGCCTGGGTCGTCACCGAGCCCCCGACCCAGGAGAGGACAACAGTAATCAGTGGTTTGTCAACACGGGAAACCGGGGACGAGGAGACTCCACCCAAGATCTGCCCCCGACAGGATCTCAGGTGCGAGCGTTTCCCGGACGGTTCGGGCATGCCAACCAAAAATGCCCAGCGAGACCACAGTACAAGCATCGGCCCTCGCGTCTCCGGAGTACCCTCTCCCCCTCGGACAGCCGAGCAAACCCCAGCTGCATGGGTTCACCCCCAGACAAGTCATCCCCAGGAGGCGTGGGAGGAGAGGGAGGCACGGGTGGGACAGCAAACGTAGGCGCCAATCTGTTAGGAGACCTCCGCAGGCTCTCCTTAAAGGAAGGTCTCTCCCTGAGTCTGGTGTCAATCAAAAGAAATAAGAGACTCGAGCTCCACTGGTAGGTCCTTAGCTGCAACCTCATCCTTCAAGGCATCCGAGAGACCATGAGAGAAAGCAGCGACCAGAGCCTCATTATTCCAGCCCACCTCTGCTGCCAGGGTACAAAACTCAATGGCGTATTCAGCTACGGATCGTGAACCCTGTCTGATGGACATAAGGAGCTTCGCAGCAGAGGCAGCACGAGCCGGCACATCGAATACCTTCCGAAGAGAAGCAACAAAACCGGAAAACTCGGCAACCACCGGATTGTTGTTCTCCCATAAAGGGCTGGCCCAGGCCAAGGCCTTGTCCGAGAGCAGCGAGATCAAGAAGCCCACCTTTGATCTCTCAGTAGGAAAGGCATGTGGCAGCAACTCGAAATAAATGCCCACCTGGTTAAGGAAACCTCGGCACAGAGTTGGCTCTCCCCCAAAGCGCTGTGGAAGGGGGGCAGAACCGGTCATACCCCGAAACACCGCAGGCGCAGCAACAGGTGTCGGGGTAGACTCTGGCGCAACAACCGGAGCGGCAGTAGGAGCGGGCCCAGGAGCGACAACCGACCCATCGGCAACGGAAGCTAAATGAGCCGTGCGTTCAAGCAGGGTTTGCAACGCCACAGCTAACCGACCCAACAGGTGATCCTGCTGATCAAGTCTGGCAACCAGCGTAGGTAGCGAGGATGGCCCTGTACCATCAGAATTCATGGCTTGGTCCTAATGTCATGGAACCATGAACCAGACGTACAACAAGAGATAAGTGGAAATAAGAAGGCTTTATTGAAAAACAAGCTGTAAGGCAAAAGTCCAAACGGATGGCTAAACCGAAGCAGGGTCTTGCGAAGCCAGAGGTCAGGAACCAGAAGGGTAGTCAGACGAAGCCTGGATCAGGAACCAGCAGGGTAGTCAGACGAAGCCTGGATACGGAACCAGCAGGGTAGTCAGACGAAGCCAGGATCAGGAACCAGAAGCAGCAGCAGTCTTAGAAGCATGTGAACACAGGAGGACCAAGCAAGGAACTGAAGCCACAGACCTCCTATATATATGAGCTAGGCATCCAGCTCCTCCCAGTGGGAAGGAGGAGCCGCAGGGTGGAAGGCTACAAGAAACCCAGAAACCAAGATGGCCACCAGCACATGTCAAACGAAGGAGAGCAGCAAGAAGGTAAGACCATGACACAAGTACACACAACCTGGCATTAACTACGATTTGTGTCTCAAACACCCTTTGTAATACATCTGTCACTCCCCCCAATACCTCCTCAGCCTAGGGCAGTTCCACATAAGGTGTATCAGCGTAGCATTGGGTGCACCACATCTGGGACACAAGTCATCTAATCTGTATCCCATTTTCCTTAGGAGGGCAGGTGTCTGAACTCTATGTAACAATAGCAACTGTGACATTCTGTGTGTTTCACCCACCGCTATATCAGTAAACTCTTCTAGTACTGTGTGCCACTGGTCTTCCGTCAAGTCGGTTATATCTTTCCACCATTTATCATACAATCGGAGAGGCTGCTTTTTAAATTGCGTTTCCATAAGACTATTGTAGTGTAGCTATATGACCCGCTAGTGGATCTCCCAGAGCTCGCCAGATCTATAATCGTATGTTTGGAGGCCGGTTTAATGCCCTCTACTTTTCCTTGGGAATTGATAGTATGCCAAAGCTGCAAATATAGACAAAATTGGGAGTGTGGAAGCTGAAACTCACATTGTAGTTGGGCATATTCTTTCAGAGTATCCCCATCGTAGAGCTGATCCATGTGTGTAAGTCCATATCGTCCCCAAGTCTGAACATTAGATACTTTATGCAGTTCTGCATACGTGAGATTGGGCCAAATTACGGTAAACTTAGTGTAACCTTGTATCCCAGCTACTTTCCTCGCTTTCCACCAAACTTTATGAATTACTCGAAGTATCGGAATATAATTTCCTGCTTTATCCAGCGATCCATCCTCTAATGCTGTTATTAGGTTTTTACCCCCTACTAGAATTTTACTTGATTTGCCCCGCCTTATTAATGTCCTCATCCATCCTCCAACCCCGCAGATGTTGAAGTTGGGCAGCCAAATAATGAATTCATGGGTCTGGAGCCCCAAGTCCCCCATCTGTTTTTGGTCTGCAGAGCATAGCCAATTTTATACGCGAAACCCCTCTCTTCCAGATTAAGTCCCTAAATATGGCATTAACCATGACAAAAAATCGTGTAGGAACCCATATAGGTGCATTATGTAGCAAGTATAGGAGTTGTGGCATTAGGATCATTTTTAGAAGGTTAACCCTTCCTATTACTGAGAGTGGTAATTTGGTCCAAATCTGTACCTTCTGTAGAAATCTCTGTATCAGCGGAGTTAAATTCAGTCTTTCATAGTCTCTGACATCAACGGTGACTTGGACACACAAATATTTAAAAGACGTGACAAGTTGCAAGCCTTCTGTTGAGCGGTAATTGCTCCCATTGTCAGCAGAGCGCAGCATCAACACAGACTTGGACCAATTAATGTTCAGCCCTGACAGGCAACTAAATCCATTAATAATGCTCATGGCTGCCGGAAGAGAGGAGCTCCATTCATCCAGGAATAGAAGCATGTCATCGGCCTAAAGGGCCACTTTTTCGATAAGCCCGTTATATCTAAAGCACTGGACTTCCCGCTCTTCCCTTAGCACCGCTGCCAGGGGCTCAATTGCTATTGCAAAGAGTAAGGGTGACAGGGGGCACCCCTGCCTAGTCCCTCTATGCAGATAGAAAGATTGGGAGAGAGCTCCATTCACCCTAATCCTAGCTGTTGGGGAGTTATATAAGAGTTGGATGCACTGGATAAAGGTTGTCCCAAAGCCCATTCTTTTGAGCACATTCCACAAGTATCTCCATTCCACGCTATTGAACGCTTTGGCCGCATCAAGAGACGCAACCGCCGCATTCAATCCGTGGAACCGACCTGCCTGTATGTTTAGGAAAAGACTCCTGATATTGACCGCAGTCGACATATTAGGCATGAACCCTGCCTAATCTGAGTGTATAAGTGTCGTTATCACTGTATTGAGTCTATTCGCTAATACTTTCACTAGCAGCGTCACATCAACTGGAAGCAAAGAGATAGGCCGATTTGATTCTGCCATCAGGGGGTCTTTGCCCTGTTTGGGAATGACGACTATGATCGCCTCATTCATACTGAGTGGCAACCCACGCCGAAGTTGTGCATCCTTAAGCACCTCCAACAACTGAGGAAGCAAGATAGGGGCGAATGTTTTGTAAACTTCGGCAGGCAATCCATCACTCCCAGGGGCCTTAGCATTAGACAGATCACTCAGGGCCATTTCCAATTCTGTGATTGTTATGGGACCATCTAAAATCGTCAACTGATCAATACTCAGTTTAGGAAGTTGGAGCCCATCTAGAAAATTTGTAATCTCTGGATCCCCTGCAGTGATTTTGGACTCGTAAAGGGATGAGTAAAATACATGCATAATATCTAAAACTTTGTCCTGAGCTGTACATACAACCCCCTCGACGCTGCGAAGAGCAGCGACATACGCAGAGGCTGTTGCGCTTTGGAGAGCAATGCCAACAGTCTACCTGTCCTCTCCCCCGCCTCATAAAATGATTGTTTTTGGAGAAAGCGTTTGTTTTTTGCTCTAAGAAGTTTATTATTCAGTTTACGTTGTGCTTCCTGCCATTGAGCTCTATGCACTTCTGTGGGCTACATGACATATTGAGTTTCTGCCTCAACCGTTCAGCGTTCTAATGTTCTTACCGTCATTCGGGACTCATTTAGCTTTTTATTAACCTCAGCAATAAGTACTCCCCGCAAAAAGGCTTTCATTGTATCCCAAACTATCAGTGAAGAAGCGCCTGGAACATTAAAGGCAAATAATTCTTTTAGCATATCCACAATGTTTGAGACTGTGGGTAAAACCGACAGCCAAAATGGATTGAATTTCCATAATGACCTACAGCCGGTCACAGAGAGTAGGAAATTGGCAGATACTAATACAGTATAGGAGAATGGTCTGAAAGTTGCCTGGTTAGAGACCTGATATTGCAAATGCAGCAGCCCATCGCTTCATTCCCAAAATCTAAATCTATTCTGGACAATATTTGATACGTGCTAGAACAGCAAGAATACTGATGTACATGAGGATTACGCAGACTCCAAAAATCCATTAATGACGCTTCCTCTATACAGGGAGTGCAGAATTATTAGGCAAATTAGTATTTTGACCACATCATCCTCTTTATGCATGTTGTCTTACTCCAAGCTGTATAGGCTCGAAAGCCTACTACCAATTAAGCATATTAGGTGATGTGCATCTCTGTAATGAGAAGGGGTGTGGTCTAATGACATCAACACCCTATATCAGGTGTGCATAATTATTAGGCAACTTCCTTTCCTTTGGCAAAATGGGTCAAAAGAAGGACTTGACAGGCTCAGAAAAGTCAAAAATAGTGAGATATCTTGCAGAGGGATGCAGCACTCTTAAAATTGCAAAGCTTCTGAAGCGTGATCATCGAACAATCAAGCGTTTCATTCAAAATAGTCAACAGGGTCGCAAGAAGCGTGTGGAAAAACCAAGGCGCAAAATAACTGCCCATGAACTGAGAAAAGTCAAGCGTGCAGCTGCCAAGATGCCACTTGCCACCAGTTTGGCCATATTTCAGAGCTGCAACATCACTGGAGTGCCCAAAAGCACAAGGTGAGCAATACTCAGAGACATGGCCAAGGTAAGAAAGGCTGAAAGACGACCACCACTGAACAAGACACACAAGCTGAAACATCAAGACTGGGCCAAGAAATATCTCAAGACTGATTTTTCTAAGGTTTTATGGACTGATGAAATGAGAGTGAGTCTTGATGGGACAGATGGATGGGCCCGTGGCTGGATTGGTAAAGGGCAGAGAGCTCCAGTCCGACTCAGACGCCAGCAAGGTGGAGGTGGAGTACTGGTTTGGGCTGGTATCATCAAAGATGAGCTTGTGGGGCCTTTTCGGGTTGAGGATGGAGTCAAGCTCAACTCCCAGTCCTACTGCCAGTTTCTGGAAGACACCTTCTTCAAGCAGTGGTACAGGAAGAAGTCTGCATCCTTCAAGAAAAACATGATTTTCATGCAGGACAATGCTCCATCACACGCGTCCAAGTACTCCACAGCGTGGCTGGCAAGAAAGGGTATAAAAGAAGAAAAACTAATGACATGGCCTCCTTGTTCACCTGATCTGAACCCCATTGAGAACCTGTGGTCCATCATCAAATGTGAGATTTACAAGGAGGGAAAACAGTACACCTCTCTGAACAGTGTCTGGGAGGCTGTGGTTGCTGCTGCACGCAATGTTGATGGTGAACAGATCAAAACACTGACAGAATCCATGGATGGCAGGCTTTTGAGTGTCCTTGCAAAGAAAGGTGGCTATATTGGTCACTGATTTGTTTTTGTTTTGTTTTTGAATGTCAGAAATGTATATTTGTGAATGTTGAGATGTTATATTGGTTTCACTGGTAAAAATAAATAATTGAAATGGGTATATATTTGTTTTTTGTTAAGTTGCCTAATAATTATGCACAGTAATAGTCACCTGCACACACAGATATCCCCCTAAAATAGCTAAAACTAAAAACAAACTAAAAACTACTTCCAAAAATATTCAGCTTTGATATTAATGAGTTTTTTGGGTTCATTGAGAACATGGTTGTTGTTCAATAATAAAATTAATCCTCAAAAATACAACTTGCCTAATAATTCTGCACTCCCTGTAAGTCTCCCAAACAGTGTAAGAAGCCTCTCCGATTGTGTCACGGAAGCGGACATTCTATCCCATTCAGGACATATTACATTATTGAAGTCCCCCAGTATCATTGCTGGGGTATCTGGATAGTCTGACAGAAAAGCCATCAACTTCTTAATTACAAGCGGGGAATATGGCGGTGGTATGTATATCCTACACACACTCACCTAAAGAATTATTAGGAACACCATACTAATACGGTGTTGGACCCCCTTTTGCCTTCAGAACTGCCTTAATTCTACGTGGCATTGATTCAACAAGGTGCTGATAGCATTCTTTAGAAATGTTGGCCCATATTGATAGGATAGCATCTTGCAGTTGATGGAGATTTGAGGGATGCACATCCAGGGCACGAAGCTCCCGTTCCATCACATCCCAAAGATGCTCTATTGGGTTGAGATCTGGTGACTGTGGGGGCCATTTTAGTACAGTGAACTCATTGTCATGTTCAAGAATCCAATTTGAAATGATTCAAGCTTTGTGACATGGTGCATTATCCTGCTGGAAGTAGCCATCAAAGGAGGGGGACATGGTGGTCATGAAGGGATGGACATGGTCAGAAACAATGCTCAGGTAGCCCGTGGCATTTAAACGATGGCCAATTGGCACTAAGGGGCCTAAAGTGTGCCCAGAAAACATCCCCCACACCATTACACCATCACCACCAGCCTGCACAGTGGTACCAAGGCACGATAGATACATGTTCTCATTCTGTTTACGCCAAATTCGGACTCTACCATTTGAATGTCTCAACAGAAATCGAGACTCATCAGACCAGGCAACATTTTTCCAGTTTTCAACAGTCCAATTTTGGTGAGCTTGTGCAAATTGTAGCCTCTTTTTCCTATTTGTAGTGGAGATGAGTGGTACCCGGTGAGTGTAGCTGTTGTAGCCCATCCACCTCAAGGTTGTGCGTGTTGTGGCTTCACAAATGCTTTGCTGCATACCTCGGTTGTAACGGGTGGTTATTTCAGTCAACGTTGCTCTTCTATCAGCTTGAATCAGTCGGCCCATTCTCCTTTGACCTCTAGCATCAACAATTCATTTTCGCCCACAGGACTGCCGCATACTGGATGTTTTTCCCTTTTCACACCATTCTTTGTAAACCCTAGAAATGGTTGTGTGTGAAAATCCCAGTAACTGAGCAGATTGTGAAATACTCAGACCAGCCCGTCTGGCACCAACAACCATGCCACGCTCAAAATTGCTTAAATCACCTTTCATTCCCATTCTGACATTCAGTTTGGAGTTCAGGAGATTGTCTTGACCAGGACCACAACCCTACATGCATTGAAGCAACTTCCATGTGATTGGTTGACTAGATAATAGCATTAATGAGAAATAGAACAGGTGTTCCTAATAATTCTTTAGGTGAGTGTATAATACATAGAACATTAAAAAGTTTGCCATAAAGGAAGACGTAGCATCCATTCGTATCAATCCTCTTATCTATGCAGCTAAAATCCAGCTGTATGTGAATCAATATGCTTACTCCCCTTGCATATGAGGAGTAAGTAGCATGATAACAATGACTCGCCCACCTAGGGGTAAGGAAATGGGATTATTCCGCAAGGAGGTGCGTCTCCTGTAGGCAGCAAACCGTAGGGTGATACACTTTAACACTCTCCATCATGGCCTTCCTTTTAATGGCATCTTTAACCCCTCTAACGTTTCAGCTCAGAAAATTCACTGGTTTAGCCACACTTAAATATAGGGAACCTCATCTTAAACGGATACTTTACGCCTTGGAACAAATCTGCAGACCTGGGACCATATTTCCCCAACTTCCTCCCCCCCTTCCCTAACCTAGAGAACACCCTCCCCATTACCTAAGTAACACTTGAAGTCACTCTTATTGACAGATCCCACCAATACACCTTGATAATAAGGTCTGTGGGCAGTTAAAATATCTATTAGCAGAGCGAGCTCCCTTAACCCATAATATCTGGCCAGGCAGAATTGAACGCTTCCGTATTTCGCATCCTGCACTAACCTCAGTTATGAGTAATATATACAGTAATAGCTACATGTGTCAACCCTATGCAGTACACAGGTATCTTAGCTCCTGACAGCAACACATAGTGGGCAGGAGGTTAACTATATACGGTTATAACCACCTGTGCACTGCAACATAGCCGGTGTTCACCACCCAGAATATACAATGTCATTTTGCAAAGTAGACCTCTTATTCACCCTGGTTCCTTTCCGCACAAAGTTGTCTTTCATGTCGGTCCAGCCATTTGGATGCCTCCTTCGGGTCTTCAAAGAAGCATGTGGATCCAAGAGCCATTATTCTGAGCCTGGCCGGATATAGCATAGAGTATGATGCTCCAAATTCCCTCAGATGTCGTTTTACATCCAGGAATCTAGCCTCTTCTGGACTTCCATAGAGAAGTCAGGGAAAATGACACCCTGTGGCCGTCAACAGAAAGATCAGGCAGATCTCTTGCCTTGCGCAAAATAGAATCCTGATCCCTATAGTGAAGCATTTTCATGAGGACCGGTCTTGGTGGCGTCCCTGGTGGCAGAGTGCTGGTGGTAACTCTGTGCGCGCGCTCAATTGCAAATAAAGGAGTCAAGACGCACCCTCCAAACTGTTCTTTGAGCCAATTTTAAAAAAACTCAGTGGGGTTAGAACCTTCTACTTTCTCAGGCACTCCAACTAGCCTCACATTATTTCGTCTCAGTCGGTTTTCAAGATCGTCCTGTTTAACAGAGATTGCATCAAGCCTGTGGGAGTGATCTGCAGAGTCTCTCTTGAGAGGGTGTACCACATCCTCTATGTCCCCCATACGATCCTCTAGAGACGTAGTACGGTCAGCAAGTTTTCTCAGGTCATGCCTGACAATAGAAATATCCTCCTTAATGGCTCCCATCTGCATAGTCAGGACATTAAGTGATTTGCTCCACTTAGAAATGGCTTGGAGAACGTCTTTTATAGTCGGCTCTTCCATGTCTGAGTCTGGGACATCTGGGTCCCCGACCCCATCTTGTTCCTGAATGGCGGCAAATCTATTAGGGTGTTGCTTCAGGCCCATCACCTCTCCGGGCCCTTCCCCGTCTGAATCCCTCCCCACACCAGTTAGGGAGGACTTACTGTTGTTGCCAGAGGCACACCTCTCACTGAGGAGCTCCGGAGTGTGTGTGAATTGACTTAGCCTCTCGGCTACATCCCGCTGCAGGTCACTCACACGGTCCCGGCGCTTTGGCGTGGCGACCCCGGCGCCATCTTGCAGAGACTTGCCGGCTCCTTTCCCGTCCCTCCTTTTGGACATGGCATCAGATTGCAGGTGCCTGCAGGTGACGGAGAGGTTTCAGGACCGTCTGGTGCTGGTCAGTCCGAAATATTAGGAAGTTTAGGCTGTTTTTACCGGATAATTGACCGAGGCAGTGCAGGAGCTCCGTAGATCATGTCCGCTCACATGTCTGGCAAGCCACGCCCTCATCGTTATATACTATGTTAATATGTTACCTATTTATGTGTTTTTCATTTTTTTCGTTGTTTTGTTTATCGCGCAGGAAAATGTTTAAAATATTTTAATAGTTCTGACACGGCGATACCCAATATGTTTATTTTTTATTGTTTATATATTTTATGTTTAAAATTGGGAATAAGGGGGTGATTTAAACTTTTAATATTTTATGTCTTTTTAAGGTCTCTTTCACATGGGCAAGATTTCCGGGCAGGTGCAATGCGTGAGGTGAACGCATTGCATCCGCACTGAATCCGGACCCATTCATTTCTGTGGGGCTGTGCACATGAGCAGTGATTTTCGCGCATCACTTGTGCGTTGTGTGAAAATCGCAGCATGCTCTATTTTGTGCATTTTTCACACAACGCAGGCACCATAGAAGTGAATGGGGTAGCGTGAAAATCGCAAGCTTCCGCAAGCAAGTGCGGATGCGGTGCGATTTTCATGCATGGTTGCTAGGAGATGATCGGGGTGGGGACCCGATCATTATTATTTTCCCTTATAACATGGTTATAAGGGAAAATAATAGCATTCTTAATACAGAATGCTTAGTAAAATAGGGATGGAGGGGTTAAAAAAAATAATAATAATTTAACTCACCTTTAGCCACTTGTTTGCGCAGCCCGGCTTCTCTTCTTTCTTCTTCTTTGCTGTGCAGGAGGAAAAGGACCTGTGGTGACGTCACTGCGCTCATCACATGGTCCGTCACATGATTCATCATGGTGATGGATCGTGTGATGGACCATGTGATGAGCGCAGTGATGTCATCAAAGGTCCTTTACCCAGGTCCTGAAGAAAGAGAAGCCGAGCTGCGCGAACAAGTGGATTAAGGTGAGTTAAATTTTTATTTTATTTTTTTAATCCCTCCAGCCCTATTTTACTAAGCATTCTGTATTAAGAATGCTATTGTTTTCCCTTATAACCATGTTATAAGGGAAAATAATACAATCTACACAACACCTAACCAAACAGGCCGATTTTTCTCACAAGCGTGCAAAACGCATTATAATGTTTTGCACTCGTGCGGAAAAATCGCTCATTTTCCCGCGACGCACTCCCATCTTATCCGGCCCAAATCCATGACGCCCGTGTGAAAGAGGCCTAACTCTTTTTTCTAGTCCCTTAGGGGACTAGAACCTGGGATTTTTTGATCCCTTGTCCCATTCACCCTAATAGAGATCTATTAGGGTGAATGGCATTATACCATACTCCCTGCTGAGCCCAGCATGGAGCTTACCATGGAAGGCCTGAAAGCTTCAAAAGCATCCAGGCTCCAATGGTTACCAATTGGAGGCCCACAATTTTACTGCGGGATCTCCAATTGAAAGGTAGAGGCAGCCACATCCCTCAACCATTATTCACAGATGCCGTGATCGGTGTTGGTTGCAGCATCTGAGGGGTTAAATGACGGGGTTCGGCAGCATCGTCATTCCCCATCATTGCCGCCGGGTGTCTGCTGTATGATACAGCCGGCACCCGCTGCGTATGGAGCTGGCTCACTGCAGCAGCCCACTCCATACATTTCCTCAGCCACCATGACATACAGGTACACCTGATTTATATTGATTTGTGATGAATTAATTGGAAACTAATCGGAATTTCTTGGCTAACTTTAGCAAAGTTACCGAATCAATCAAATTTTTCAAAACTACGCTCATCTCTATTGAAAACCTTCCAAAACCTTCCAATTATCTCTTATTGGTTGCAGATATTAATTAAACACGCACTGTGTTATGGGGAAAAAAAGAATCCAAAATATTACTCATTCATTGGGGCGAAGCCCTGTCCCTGTTTACTCATACACATGCATATTAATGTGAGAAGAAACTGTGGCTTGTTCTAAAGTTGAAAAAAATGAAAAAATTCTCCCTTTTATTTGGGAGCAGCCACAGAACAGTGGGGATATAGAAAGGAGTAATGTGTGTAGGGCTAGTCATTGCAGTGCAGTACCCCAGAATGAGGTACTTTCAAACTATTTATGTAATTTTTTTACATTTTATTTAATATGCTAATTCCTTGCAATGTAGCAACATACACTCACCTAAAGAATTATTAGGAACACCTGTTCTATTTCTCATTAATGCGATTATCACGTCAACCAATCACATGGCAGTTGCTTCAATGCATGTAGGGTTGTGGTCCTGGTCAAGACAATCTCCTGAACTCCAAACTGAATGTCAGAATGGGAAAGAAAGGTGATTTAAGCAATTTTGAGCGTGGCATGGTTGTTGGTGCCAGACGGGCCGGTCTGAGTATTTCACAATCTGTTCAGTTGCTGGGATTTTCACGCACAACCATTTCTAGGGTTTACAAAGAATGGTGTGAAAAGGGAAAAACATCCAGTATGTGTCAGTCCTGTGGGCAAAAATGCCTTGTTAATGGTAGAGGTCAGAGGAGAATGGGCTGACTGATTCAAGCTGATAGAAGAGCAACGTTGACTGAAATAACCACTCGTTACAACCGAGGTATGCAGCAAAGCATTTGTAAAGCCACAACACGCACAACAATGAGGCGGATGGGCTACAACAGCAGAAGACCCCACCGGGTACCACTCATCTCCACTACAAATTGGAAAAAGAGGCTGCAATTTGCACAAGCTCACCAAAATTGGACTGTCGAAGACTGGAAAAATGTTGCCTGGTCTGATGAGTCTCGAGACATTCAAATGGTAGAGTCCGAATTTGGCGTAAACAGAATGAGAACATGTATCCATCATGCCTTGTTACCACTGTGCAGGCTGGTGGTGGTGGTGTAATGGTGTGGGGGATGTTTTCTGGGCACACTTTAGGCCCCTTAGTGCCAATTGGCCATCGTGTAAATGCCACAGGCTACCTGAGCATTGTTTATGACCATGTCCATCCCTTCATGACCACCATGTACCCATCCTCTGATGGCTACTTCCAGCAGGATAATGCACCATGTCACAAAGCTCGAATCATTTCAAATGGTTTTCTTGAACTTGACAATGAGTTCACTGTACTAAAATGGCCCCCACAGTCACCAGATATTAACCC
This sequence comes from Bufo gargarizans, assembly GCF_014858855.1. Taxonomy (NCBI): domain Eukaryota; kingdom Metazoa; phylum Chordata; class Amphibia; order Anura; family Bufonidae; genus Bufo; species Bufo gargarizans. Next base: position 366,652,422 of record NC_058080.1, read on the forward strand.
AATAGAGCATCTTTGGGATGTGGTGGAACGGGAGCTTCGTACCCTGGATGTGCATCCCTCAAATCTCCATCAACTGCAAGATGCTATCCTATCAATATGGGCCAACATTTCTAAAGAATGCTATCAGCACCTTGTTGAATCGATGCCACGTAGAATTAAGGCAGTTCTGAAGGCAAAAGGGGGTCCAACACCGTATTAGTATGGTGTTCCTAATAATTCTTTAGGTGAGTGTATCTCTGTATGGATTAGTCAGGGTCCCTGTAGTAAGTTATGTTTTGGATTTAGTTCCGCCCCTAGCTCAGTTAGATTTGTGCTTACTAGAGGAAGTGGCAGGAAGATACATGTGCTCACTCCTCAATAACTAGCCATTTATCCCAGAGAATCACTATTTCTGGGAAATTTTCAGAGATAAAATCATCTCTATTGCACAGTACTCCAGAAAGAAAGGGAAATAAAGATCTAGAAGGTCCAGAATCTGGACATTGACATTAGTCAGTAAGGTATTTGCTGTTTAAGGTTGACAAGAGCTTTAAGGCAATGAGAAAGACATTTCTAAGACATCCTTCACACTTGGACACAGTCTGGTCCACCATATCTTGAACCTGTACCTCTTAGCTGGGAATTATAGTGAAACAAGAACAACCTTATTCTGTAGGGGAGATAGAGGGAAGTCCCCTCCTCAGTCTGGCCTGTAGCCATACATTGCTATCTGGGAAGATATGCTCTGTCAGTTGTTTGGAACTAAGTTTTGATGTACTACAACTTCCATTCTGCACTTACCGTATTTTTTGCTTTATAAGACGCACTCCCCCCCCAAAAAAAATGTAGGGGGAGAATGGCTGTGCGTCTTATAAAGTGAATACTAGCTGACTAGCATGCATTATAGGGTTGCACCGGGTATTTGCCTTTCACAGATTCTAGGCTGCGCTACTGCGCAACCTAGTATCATAGAACATGGAGCGTGCTGCTCTCAGTGCGCTCCATGTTCCCTCAGCAGCATAGGGGAAAAGGAAGCAGTCTCTCCCTCCCCCCCTGTGCTACTGCTGCCGCTGCCAATGAGGAGAGAGACATTGGTGGAGAGACTGTGGCCATTGTGCCACAAATGATAATTAACCTTTAATACAGATTCAAGAGGTGGGTGCCGGAGGCAGAAACACATAGTCGGCACCCGACCTCTATGACAGGGAGCTGCGATCAGCGGAAGTTAACCCCTCAGGTGCCGCACTTGAGGTATTAACTGCCGCGGAGCACAGCACCCTGTCATAGAGGTGGGGTGCCGTCTATGTGTTTCTGACGCCAGCACCAGCAGGCTGTATCTGTATAAAAGGTTATATCCAAAAAATAGGCATCACTCCAAGTATGGTGAAAAAGGTTTATTCCCATACGAGCGTTTAATGCGCATGCGCCGGCCCACCCCTTCTCCGGCTTTAGTACAGCCCGCTGATGCAGCTGTTTACTTCCGCTGGCTAGATCAGGATGTTGGGGCCAGAGCATGCGCATTAAACAATCAAATGTCGCTGCCCATAATTGGTAATGCTGTGCGCAGGCGCGGAGATTCGGATGCATGGCGCAGGCACGGTATTTCACACTGAAGGAGGAGGTAAGCAGAAGAACCTATGGCGGGCCAGAGTGGTGAAAGGGGAGGGGTTTCAAATGAAAAGCGAAGAGGGGCCTGGGCCTGGACCTAATTTGCATATTGAATAAAAGTGTTTTTTTTAAAGAAAATAAGTGACGGACAGCTAACAGTAAGTAGCATTCCAATATAGTGACTATAATGCAGATAATAGTGTTAGTGTTCTATAATGGTCAGTATAGGTGAAAGACTCCCTTTAAATGTTCTCCATATACTTCGCTAGTATTTGTAAATCAGATAGAATTCATAGATCAGGTTAAATGCTCATACTTTGCTTAATAATGTCTGTTGTACTCACTTTTGTGACATCTACATCCATTCATGGGGTTCCATGTGGTGATCAGATTGGTAAACTTACCTCAATTGATGCGATGTGTCGTGCTGGGAAGGAAGGTTAGTGAACTTTTTAGTGCTCAAAAGTTCGGGTCCCCATTGACTTCAATGGGGTTCTGGTCAAGTTCAGGTCCCGAACTCAAACTTTTTTGTGAAGTTCGGCCGAACCCATACATCTAGGGGTCCACTCAACTCTAGTCACAAGACATAAATGATGATTGAATAGTTAACCATTATCCTGATTAAATGGCTTTCTATTCCTCCTCCCATTCATAGCAACATGATGTGGAGGTGACTTCAGAGTCTCACCATGCAATGGAGCTAGAGGGTCACAGTGTTCCTCCTGCTCCTCCTCCTCGCAGCCCCAAAGAAGGTTTTCAGTTATATCCTCCCGGTCATCACTGCCCTTTCCTAGAGGGGCAACTTCCTTTTTCTGAATGTGGCAAGAAAACCCCACCACGCCCTACAACAGATAGTCAAGAGAGTCTCCCTGTTTACGACTTGTGTGAGAGCAGCCAGCATAAGCATCTCTCATCTGGCAGTTTTTTTCCACGCTGTGGAAAGACAAAAGCATTGCCTTGTGCAAGCTGTTCAAGAGCAAAATAAAACATGGGCAAACAGAGGTGGCAGCCAGCCACTGCAGCAGGAGTTCAGGCCTTCTCCCAGATGACGATGTGTCCAGTACAAGTACAGTGTCTTTCACATTGTCATCATCCCTTTCTGCTTCTCCTGCTCAGACTTTTCGTCTTCCTCTTTGCTTTATTGCCAGCTATTGATAAAATAATGTGTGGCCAGGAAACAACTCTATGCACCCAGCAAACTGACAATGCGCAAACTGAATTCCCACCTAGCCAAGTTGCTGGTGGTGCAGTTGCTGCTATACCGTTTAGTTGAGTCTGCTGCCTTTAATTAACTCATGGCATGCGCTCAGCCTGATTGAAAGATTCATTGCCAGCATTATATCTCCTAAAAGGCCTTATTCTCTCACATGGTGGACAACGTGGGCTGTTCCCTGCGAGTCTTGCTGTTCATTAAGGTTCATGCTACAGTGGACACCTGGAGAAGCTCTTACGGGCAGGGACAGTACATGTCTTTCATGGCCCACTGGGTCAATGTTTATTCTGGTAGTGATGAGGGAGGTCCTTTCGACTATCCCATGATTGCATCAGCCTGGCTCCCACACTATCCGCTTATCCGCCTCCTCCTCCATGAACATGTTCCTGTCCCCAGCAGCTGGGCACAGGGTCATCTGTACTACTCCTTCTTCCTATCACATGTGTCAGGCCATGTTTTTGCTGATTGCCCTGGGAGAGAGTAGGCACACCGGTGAACAGTTGCTCCAGTACATCAAGCAGCAAACATCCTGCTGGCTGTCACCCCATTGACTCAAACTGGGCAATGTGGTATGCAACAATGGGTACAACATACTTGCACAGCATCGAAATAACACATGCTCCCTGCATGGCTCATGTCATCAACCTAGTGGTGCAGTGCAAAGTTCAGCAACAGAAGCAACCTGTAGCAACAGAATGGCCTACTGCCACACTGCTTAATCCACAACGCGCCAACTCGCCGGATATTGTCATCCACCAGACAGCCTTAGCAGCAGGGAGCATTTGTTGCTTGTCAGGCAGTGGCAGTTCATCCGAGATGCCTTTCAGGTGCTGAAGTCCTTCGTAGAGGCCACAAAGTATGTCAGCAGGGACAACTGCATCATGAACAATGTCATGCCTGTCATATTTATCTTAGAACAGATGCTGATGCTCACGCAGCAGGGGACCATGGCAGAAAACGAGCAACTGACGCATCTTGCTGTCCGCTCTATAGCTGTTGGGAAAACACAAAGGGAATCTGCCATGGAGAAGGAGGATGAAAAAGATGAGGGTGAGGAAGATGAGGAGCTGCCACTGCAAGAGGAGGAGGATTCAGAGGTGGAGGAGCAAGAGAACAATGATGAGAATGTCACCGTCCAAGACACCCAATCGCCTCAGTGGGGTACAGAGCCAGAAAGAAGTGGCTCCCACTGACCACTGACCAGAATGGCCACCTGCGTGCTGGCTAGCTTACGCAGTGACAGGAATATTGTTGACATCAAGCAGTCCGATGGTAACTGGATAGTCAACTTTTTAGATCCTCGCTAACAAGGCAAAATGGGGGAATGTTTTCCTCTGGCAGCTGATGACAGTCTGCAAGCTGACAGCTCCCGCCTCAACACCCAAGTTCAGGCCTAGCTAAACTATGGCCAGTCTCTGTTGCATGCCCAGTTCCCTGACCCCATGGATTTCTGGACAGGCAGACTGGAACAGTGGTCATATTTTCCCGTTGAAAAACCAGCAGTAGTCCCCCATCATGTTGGGATTCCAGTGGCCTTGATAGCTGTTCTCCATTGTAGAAATATCTTTATGGAACTGCTCTCCATGTTCGTCACTTACGTGTCCCAAATTGGGTGGGAAAAAGTAAAGATCGGAATGTAAGAAATGCACTTTCAATTACATTCCGCAGCCAAGTTGTTCATATGCTGTAAGCATGTTGTCGACAAATTCAGCATAGTTTGCAGCTCGTCTGTTCCCAAGGAAGTTCTGCACTACTAGCACAAATGCATCCCAAGCTGCAAGACGCACTAGCTTTGTCTGATTCTTGTGCTGATCATATGTAGTGCATTGTAGCAGAAATTGTCTAGATCGTTAATGCATTTGCGTTTATCTATCGTAAGTTTCAAAACTGATAGCAGTATAACAGATCAGTTTATCAAAATCTGTCCAGCTTGCCTTATATACTTACTGCTGATATCAGCCATTAATATTATAACTGAATAGGCTTTTCCTGTACTTAAATTCTAGAAGTGTCAGGCAAATTACGAGTTCATGTTTGGAATCAGCGCACTCATTTTTGTATAAATCACATGTTTTTCTCTCAGTAGCAAAATCATTGTGGCGCGGTGTAATTAACTACGTGGGTGGTGTTTGGGAAAAGAAATTGCGTTATAAAGATATTTAAAGACCTTTTGTTCCACCTTCTTTTCACTACTCAATAACTGATTATTTTCACTGAATGTTATGATTTTTTAAACAATTTTAAATGATATTTCTTTTCCATCAGTTTTATTTGTGGCTTTGTCATATATCTTATATCTTTTTCTTTTCATAAATGAAAAATATGAAAAAATTAAATCACCCCTTTTTCCAATTTTATATTTTAAAATAAATAATAAAAAATAAATAGAATCAGTATCACCATGTCCAAAAATGCCCAAACTAATAAACTATAAAAATATTTTTCCTGCATGTTAAACGCTGTAATGGAAAGAAAACTAAAAATCCATGATTCACCATTTTTTGTCTACTTCAAAAAATGGAATAAAAAGTGATCAAAAAGTCTTACTAAACCCAAAATGCTACCAATAAAAACTGAAAAAGGCGTGAAAACACATGCTAAATATATTTGTTATATTATTGAGGAACAGGTTTATGGCCCCTTCTACTTGGTCACGCCTACAACATGGGGCTACTTCTACCTTTTTTTCCAGGGCCACTTTGAGTTCCCAATCCACTACTGCTGATAAATCACAGTTTTTTTTGGGCAGAAGTGACATTTCTCTATAGCAAATAATTTACTTGTAAGCGTAGTTGAGTAATAGAAAAAAAACAGACCCAACAATTTGGACATACATGCCACTCAATTGAATTATTAATTGAAAGGGCATGCTCAAAATAATAGCAGATAAGAGTTAAATTGGTGAAATCATTCATTCTTTGGGGTGTCAATTTTGGCCCTTATTTAAGGTAGGAGGGTTGCACATGTTGGTTATAGTGCATTTTCTTCTGAAATATTGGGGAAAATTGGTTGTTCAAAACATTATTCTGATGAAGAACACACTTTGATTAAAAAGTTGATTGGAGAGGGAAAACCATATAAAGAAGTGCAGCAAATTATACCCTACTCAGCTAAAATGATCTAAAATGCCTTGAAGTGGCAACCAAAACCTGAAAGACGCAGAAGGAAACAGAAAACCACTCTTCAAATGGATCAAAGAATAGCCAAAATGGCAAAGGCTCAGCCAATGATCACCTCCAGAAAGATGAAAGATCTGAAGTTACCAGTGAGTATTGAAGATGATTAAGTGAAGTGAAGTTACTAGCAAGAGGTCCCCGCAAAGTCCTGTTGTTGGAAAAAAAAAAGGCCTGAATAGGTTAAAAGGACCCAAGGAACACACTGACTGGCTCAAAAAGAAATAGTGCAACGTTTTGTGCAATTATGAAAGCAAAATTGTTCTTTTTTGGTCTAGTGGCCACAGACAGTATGTCACACAACATCAGAGTGCTGAATTCAAGCCATAGTACACTGTGAGTGCACTAAAGCATGGTGGTGTAAAAATCATGATGGGGGGATGTTTCTCATACCATGGTGTTGGGTTTATTTATTGCATACAAGGGAACATGGATCGGTTTTATATCAGTATACTTGAGAAGAGCATGTTGTCCTATGCTGAAGAAGAAATACTCTTGAAATGGATTGTTTCATCATGACAATGACCCAAAACACACCAGTCAGCGAACAATATATTGGTTAAAGACAAACAGGATTGAGGTAATGGAGTGGCCAGCCCAATCCCCTGACCTCAATCCCATAGAGAACTTGTGGGGTAACACAGAAATGTGGTTTATGAGAGAAAACCCATAAATGCAGAACAACTGTGGAATGTACTCCAAACATTCTGGACTGGAATACCTGTTCGGAGCTGTCAAAAGTTGGTTGACTCCGTGCAACACAGATGTCAAGCAACAATGGATATGGCACTAAATATTAGATCAGTAATTCAAAGTAAAGTGGAATCTCAAACTTTTTTTAAGTTATTATATTTTTTTAATTTTTAACAAAAAATGCTGGTATTGCTATTTTTTTTAGTAATCTAATATTAATTTTTCTTTACTTTTTGTTAAAGAGGGCCTTTCACCGATCCTGACATTGTGAACTAAGTATACAGACATGGAGAGCGGCGCCCGGGGATCTCACTGCACTTATTATCCCTGGGCACCGCTCCGTTCTCCTGCTATGCCCTCCGGTATCTTCGTTCACTAAGTTATAGTAGGCGGAGTCTGCCCTTGTTCTGCTGTAGCGTTGGCCAATCGCATCGCAGAGCTCACAGCCTGGGAGAAAATAACCTCCCAGGCTGTGAGCTCTGCGCTGCGATTGGCCAGCGCTACAGCAGAACAAGGGCAGACTCTGCCTACTATAACTTAGTGAACGAAGATATCGGAGGGCATAGCAGGAGAACGGAGCGGCGCCCAGGGATAATAAGTGCAGTGAGATCCCCGGGCGCCTCTCTCCGTGTCTCTATACTTAGTTCACAATGTCAGGATTGGTGAAAGGTCCTCTTTAAGGATAAACACAAACCAGAGAAATTGTGTTATTATGTTGACTTAAAATTGAATGTGTACTATTTCCAGTACATTTGCTTTTATGGAAATAAGTTATTATAATGATTTTGTGAAGTGTTTTCTTTTTTTAAACTCGCTGCTATTTTTAACGCTACTGTGGTAAATTGAAGAAAGGGGAGGAGGATCTAGTCCTAGCAGCTTAATGTAAATGGAAGATAATGCATATTGTGAAAAGAGAGGAGGTGCAGCAGAGGTTAAACTGTCTGGTTGGCTCATGGATCATAGGTTAAACTAGGAAGAGTCCATTAATTTAGCAAGCACAGACAGAAATAAGCATTTAGAAAATCAGCAGAATGAAAGGGGAAGGGCACATTTCTGTCAGTACATCCAGTAACTATCTAAAGCGATATACTCAGGGAATATACAGTATGTACTGTATGATAGGTGCGGTTTCCCCTAAAATTCATTTGTGTTAGTTTAATGCTGAGTTCACATCTGCTTTGAGCTTTCCGTTCTTCTGATCTATCAGAAGAAGAGAACAATTTAAAAAAAAAGCATCAGTTGGAGCATCAGTTATGATCACTTTGCATCAATCTGTGTTAGCTCCATCAGACATTAGTTATTTTTGGCGGGAGAAAAAATATAGCAATCAGGCTAATTTCACACATGCTACAAAGAAATCCGTTCTCCAGCATTAGCTGAATAATGCAGCGTGCCTGCCAGACCCAATTGACTACAATAGGATTTCTGAAGAGATCCGACTACTACCGGGCATGGAATGGTTATTGTCTAGCCAAATCCCAGCTGCATACCATTATAGTCAATGGAGTCCATCAGGTAAGCGCAACTATCCAACTATACCAGATCTTGATAACTACTGAAATTTTTTTTTTTTTTTACACATGCATGAAATTAGCCTTAGACTTTTTCTCCCATAAAAAATAACAGATGTGTGATATAACTGTCACAATCTGATGGATTAGAAGAATATAAAGCTCAACATAGATGTGAGCCTTAAACAGACACATATTGGATAAGAGAAAATAGCAGGCAACACCACCTTCTGGAAGAATGTGAAACACTCAAATGAAAATTCAACACTTTATTAGTGCAAGATATCACACAATATAAAACCATATATAAAATCGCTTAGTATATAAAAATACAATATATGCAAAATAAAGTCCATACAAATAAAGTAAAAAAAAAAAAAAAAAAGTGCATAAACTAAAATGTCACTAAAAAACCAAAGTTGGAGGTATTCAACGGTGGCACTCTCAATTTAGTGCAGACTCTGATATATACAGTTTCCTGAGTTATGTTGCAGTAGTTGTATAGCAATATTCAGCTGTGATAGATAATAGAACATAGAAAAAACAATCCACTTCTCTCATAAGCTGCCCATTAGCGTCTGCATAAATGGCTGCCAAACTGAGTCAAACCGTACCATGTGATTGGGCGAGTACATCAGCTGACCTAACCACCTGACCTGTTTATCAGGATCACCTGACTTGAAACACGCCCCTCAAGCAAGGAAGTTGTGTGCTCCAAACCACATTCATCTAGCGTCCAGCGTCTTGGTGACCACACTGTTCACCGCTCCATGCAAGTATAACATCCAGCGAATTTGCTGATATACCAATGCAGCCAACATCACAGAGTGGTAAGAGTCTCATAGAGACAGTTTGACTCAGTTTGGCAGCCATTTATGCAGACGCTAATGGGCAGCTTATGAGAGAAGTGGATTGTTTTTTCTATGTTCTATTATCTATCACAGCTGAATATTGCTATACAACTACTGCAACATAACTCAGGAAACTGTATATATCAGAGTCTGCACTAAATTGAGAGTGCCACCGTTGAATACCTCCAACTTTGGTTTTTTAGTGACATTTTAGTTTATGCACTTTTTTTATTTTTTTTTATTTTTACTTTTTTTACTTTATTTGTATGGACTTTATTTTGCATATATTGTATTTTTATATACTAAGCGATTTTATATATGGTTTTATATTGTGTGATATCTTGCACTAATAAAGTGTTGAATTTTCATTTGAGTGTTTCACATTCTTCCAGAAGGTGGTGTTGCCTGCTATTTTCTCTTATCCAATATTTACTCCCAACTGGGTGGGTGACCCAGTGAGCAGTGAACCCACCGCTATCCGTCCATTCAAGTGTTGAGCCTCCCTACCTTGACAGTTTTTCTTAAACAGACACAAATGAATTTCAGGGGAACTGTATCTATCATATATATTAGAAATGATAGATTTATCAAAACTGGTGTACAGGAAATCTGGCTTAGTTGCCCATAGCAACAAATCAGATTCCACCTTTTATTTTCCAGAGCTACTATGGAAAATGAAAGGTGAAATCTGATTGGTTGTCCAATCCCGCCATAAATAACTTTAGATATGCACTGATGTACTGACAGAAATATGTCCTTTTACTTCCCTCTGCTGGTTTTTCTAAATGCTCATTAATATGCTCAAAATTAAGCAGATCAGTTTTAATAATGCTTAAAGATTAATAATGCTCCGTGACTCTGTGATCTTTTCACTACAAAATCACAGTGAGATAAAGCTGTCACCGTGATTTTGTAGTAAAAAGATCACAGAGAGGCACAGAGCATTATCAGTCATGTTAGTGATCCGTGTCTCTGCTGTCCGGAACGGGGCTTGGCTGTCTTTTACGCAGCGGATTACCCGCACAGCATCCACTCATGTGAAAGAGCCCTTAAGGATCAGAAGATTGTACTTTGTTTTGAAGGAACAAATAGTGCTATTCTTCTCATTAAAAGGATAGAATCTATGATGAGGGCTCGTAATATGACTTCTGACACAGATGTGAACATAATGTTACTTATCTATAGTGAAATAAATATGCCATATTAGCCAGCCAATTTCTACCATGCAAACTAATTTAGTGGAATGCCAGAATAATATTAAAGTGGTATGCCCACCAACTTAAATGGTCACTGAGTTTTCGTAAAGCGTTTGATATGTCAGAGTCTCAGAGACAAATCAAAGACTTTAACTGGTGGGGGTGTGAGTGCTGAGATCCCAACCAATTGCTAGAATGAGGAGGAAGAAGCACTTGCATAATGCACTCTCTCACTTTGCTGCAGAAGTGAGATGGACTTAAAAGAAAGACTATGGGGATAATTTATTAAGACCGGCATTTTAGATGTCAGTCTTAACAAGCCCTTTAGCTAATGGTGGATCCACCAAAGTTATGTAGAGGCGCCGGCGTCGATCCACCGCCGCTTCTAAATGTAAGACAGCTTCCTAGCTGACTTACATTTAGACCATTTTCTATGCTTAAAACAATAGCCAACATTAGCCCTGATATATAAAGTCTGGGACAAGGGAAAGAATATATTGGATGCCAATAGATCAAGTTCACCCCTACTGTATCTGACATAAGCCCAAGCATTCTAAAGTTTTTAAGCTTGAAGAGTTTAATGAATGGGAAGACAAAGGCCTTGAACAAGTTGGTTTGGTGAGCTTCGAACAGCTCCAAGGAGAATCTGGTATTCCTCACCATTTTTATAAGTTTTTGCAACTTAGAGATGCTCATACCAGTCAATCCAGGATTGAATAAATCCCAAGGGTTGACAAATAAAACTTGCTATACACTTAGGACTCCCATCTGATGGAAGAACAGATAGAAAATACATGTGAACAACCACTAAACATAGACAGGCATGTGTGTGACTAGATGGGGAGGCTGCACATAATGGTACAGATGGCAGCAAATGGTCCTCAGGGAGCGGGTTGTGCACCCTTGCTCTAGATACTAATTTTATTATTGCTTTAGTGGCCATCCCAGGTAATACACAAGGTTTGATTTTCACAATATATCACCAATTGCTTCCCTTATATCTAAACAAATTTTCAATGGAAAAAAAAAAGAAAATGGGAGAAAGACGCTGGAAATCCCTCTGATGAACCAAAGAGTAATGTTTTGGAAGTACCCCCTATATTGTCTTTATATGAAGCTCAGCTCTTTCTTGTATATAAAGCTTAAAAAATTCCAAACCCGCTGCCTAAAATAGGAATTAGGTCAGATGTTGTCTGTAGTATGGGATGAAGGAGGTGCAGTGGATGCATATGATGTGGGAATGTACCTCCTTAAGTTGCTATTGAATGTGTATCTTGGACATCGTCCACTGGGTAGATAATATATATCTTCAGGCAGATCAGATGGTTTGCCTTCTAGGTTTAGTGAATGAGGGTGCACTTTTGGGGGCTCCGTTTAGGAGATAGGTGGGGATCCCACCAATGGGACCCTTACCTATCAGACAATGGTATATATATATATATATATATATATATATATAGCAAACAAATAAAGTAGCAGCACACCACTAAATGCACTAAGACTGAGTATACAGGTGAATATGTGAACAGGGTCAAATACATGACGCCAATATTATTATTATTATTTACTGCAAATGCAGTAAAGAAGCTATTAGCGCATATTATTGATCAAAAATATGTCGGGCCCACCTACCCGGCGACAAGGTTGCTTCTTATCAGGTGGGACCTACTCTAACATGGAGTGTCCAGCTCCATTTTCACTCTGATTTAAAAACACCAAGGGCTGGGGGATGGGCGAGGAGTGCTAAGTTCCAAAGAGGATGCCTAGTCCTCTATAATTTTTTGCTTATATATATATATATATATATAGGTAGGAAAGAGGCAGCACTCCAAGAAAATAAAATTAAAAAAACACTTTATTCACCTCAGTGGCAATGGCGACATTTCGGCTCTATATCAGAGCCTTTCTCAAGCTTGAGAAAGGCAACGTTTCAGTCCGCTTCCTGGGATCTTTCTCAAGCACTGACTGCTCACTGCTTGAGAAAAATCCCAGGAAGCGGATCGAAACATTGCGTGTCTGGTGAATAAAGCCTTTAGATTTATTTTTATGCCTTGGATGTGCCGTGGAATTTCTTCAGTCCATTTGTTTGGAGGGGGGTCCCTTCCTCAGCCGCTGGCACTCCACCTATACATAAGAGACTGCAGTGCTGCCCAACTCTCTATTTTTTGTCTCTCTCTCTCTCTCTCTCTCTCTATATATATAACTAGTTCTGGGTTGAGATTGATATTTACTATGCAATGTCCTATTTTGTCGATCACAGAAAATTGTAATGGTTTACTGAAAAAAAAATCTGACTGAAAAAAAAGGGAAGGGGGGGGGGTGCTATACCCATCACAGACATCCAGGCCACGAATATATGATGAGATTGTCACACATTGGTGCTGATCTCTCCATTCATTTGTAAAGGAGTTGCAGAAACAGTCAAGCTCACTTCTAGAGATTCCAGAGGTGAGACCCCATATCAGACATATATGACAGTTTTTTTCCAACTGAATCAGCAATAGGTGACTGGTGAAAGCCAGGAGCTCATGAATATTCAGGACAAAATACTGGGTCAATTAAAGAAAATGACCCAGTATTTTGCTAACTTGTCACTAGTTTATGTTACCTTTAGTTAGGACACATAAAATTGGTGACAGAGCCCCTTTAAGAAAACCTCCAGTCAACGATTAAAAGCAGAGCATATATAAAGTACACTGTAAATGCTTTGCATTCAACGTTAACATTTGGTTTACATTGTAGCAACTTGTATCTATTTTCTCCATAACACATATCATCTTTATGGTTTTTTTTTTTTTTTTTTTTTTGTCTGACACCTGCACATGTTTAACAGTTATGTGATACCTGAGCTCCCTCTATTAGGATATAATTATTATTTCATTACTACAATTTTCAAACCCTAACATCAGTGCAAGCCTATTGGAATTCCATCAGTGTAAGGGTCCATTCACACTTCCGCAACTGTTTTGAGTTCCGCATTATGTGGACCGACCATGGCTAGCACTACAATAGAAATGCCTTTTCTTGTCCATGAAAATGAATGGGTCCGCTCCCGTTCTGCAAAATTGTGGATGCAGACCCATTTTGCAGACGTGTGAATGGACCCTAAGGCAGGTTTTCTCTATCCCCAAATGTTTGCCACCATGGTTAAAAAAATAATTAAATACCTCACTATGTAATATCTTATATCAGCTTTCAAATTTCTGAGAATACCATGAACAATTTTAAAAAGTTTGGTATTATAGGTATGCAGCAGTAACCACTTTAGAAATGAATTGCTATTGTACATATATTTCTGTTTATTCATAAATTCGTTTTCCAGGGCCATTATAGCTAGCTGTTTTTAGAATAACATACAGCTACATTCATTCAATTGACTTGATATTATAGGTTAATTTGCAATAGATAATTGAGTGACCTATTGAACCAACATACTCTATTCAGTTGTATGCACAGCAGATCGCTGAATACCTCAATGGACATATTTACTCTATTCTTTTCATCATACATAGAGAGAATATACTTAAGTATACAGAAATGATTACTCACCTATATAAAAGTTAGTCACTGTCCTCATTTGCTTGTGTTTGGAAATAACATAAATAACCAAAGAATTTCCAATAAGTCCCACTACCATGAGCATTGCAAAGAAGAGGGGTACAAGCCAGGCATCCACCAGCTGGGGAGGTTTGAGGGGCTCATTTGGTTCATCTGAGATGTTGGCACATGGGTACAGAAGAAGCCCCATACAAGAGTCATTGAAGAACAAAGCAGAATAGTTTTCCATCAAAGCTCTAACAGAGAAGTCCATCTTCCTTTCAGGTGGTACTATGCCAAGCACTGGTGTGATGAGAAGGACATTAATCCAGCGGGAGGTCCAGGAAACCTGGTGGACACTTGATGTCTGCAGTCACTGTAGATCCTGCAGTCCCCTGGTTCTTTGTATCTCTCTGGTTGACTTGAAGAAGCAGGCTAATCACTGCACATTGATGTAGAGTACACTCCTGTGAAGATGCACACTAATGTGTGAGTTATAATTAGGCCTGGAGCAGCAGATAATTCACTCTTGTCCACAAGTAAATGTGATGAGCATGAGTCGCAGGAAAGGCAAGAGCTGCACGTTCATCCCTAGGAGCTGTCCTTTCAACACCACAATAATGAGCTCAGACCTGTGCACTGGGAAATACAACTCCCACTTTCTCCTACAAACAGCCCTTCGGCAGCTACTGTAAGCAACTCTGCTACTAAGCACAAAAGGATCGCCTGCTCCTGTTGTGTGCCAGCACATTGTACAGTTATTACAGTAGTGCATTCTTACAGGTTGTTGTATTAAATTACTAATAGATCTCTGGGCTATTTCATTATGAGTACTATGAGCATAATGGGGATTATTCAGGAATTATCTCCTGAGGTGCACAATGACTGAAAGAATCTACATGATGGGAACAATGGTTTAAAGTAATATCCTACAAGTATTATTTCCTGCATATGTAATATTTACAAACAAGGTAATAAGGATAGATTTTAAATGGGAAAATGAATCTACATAATTATATAAGTTGAATCTTTTTTTTATCATTTGTTTTCACATAGAATTTACATTATAACTATTAGTCTTGGTAACATATATTTGAGAACTGTATTTAAAGCAATTATTAACCTGTTATTATTGGAAACAATTTATCATGGTGGGGGATTTTAGTGATAGATCAGGAAAGCTCTATAGGCCTTCAGCAGACTCAAGGTCTTTTTTGAAAGCCTGTTCTGTAAATTACAGTAAATACTGGATAATTGGATCTTTCTTGTATATAAAGAAACTTAAGAAGCAATGCTATGCGGTGATCACTCAAGGTACAATGGCCTTAAAATACAATATTTTAAACATACAATGGTATTCTCTGGGCCATCATAAATTGAAACTAGCCTTAACATGCAAGTCTCAGATTAGATCCAACCAATGAATGTGGTCATTTCACTGGTAAAACACCTTTATTTGTTTTCGACATACAATTGAATCAATTAATATTGTAACTTGAGGGACCACTGTATTTTGGAAAATGCTACATATGCAGGTTAAACCTTATTTATCTCTTCATTAAATAATGGGAGAAAAGAAGAAATGAATCGCACATCCACTGCTAATGCTATGATCTCATCCCTGCATTCCTGCAGGAGACAGCACTGAATAGCGCATGTGTACTACCTCCATGCTACATGCTAAATGAGGCATTTGTGTACATTTTGATCAAAAGGCAATAAGCCCACTCACCACGCCAAGGTTGCCTCTATGAGTGGGTCCTAACCTAAAATTGGCGCGGCGCTGCATGGCGACCACCAGCTCTGTGGCGCCATCCCGGCCGGCGGCGGGACCCAGTGGCCAAACCGCACCCCTGCTGCCTGCCTGACAGCACTGAATGCAGCGCTGCGCAAATTTTAGGTTAGGACCCACTCATAGAGGCAACCTTGGCGTGGTGAGTGGGCTTATTGCCTTTTGATCAAAATGCACACAAATGCCTCATTTAGCATGTAGCAGGGAGGTAGTACACATGCGCTAGGGGAGCCGCATGGGGATGGGCAAAGGTATCTGGCACCAAGGAAGTTGGGATGTTTTCCCTGCCTTGGGTGTTGTAACTGTGGCAATATGCTGAAGGGTGATACCTTTGCCCATCCCTATAGCGGCAAGCCTTATAAGATCAAAAACTTTTTCACATGCAGGTCACGGGACGTGATATACATGATCACGTGCCCATGTGGCCTCATCTACATTGGGGAGACCACTATGGAAGCCAGGGAACGCATCAATTCCCACAAGAGTAACATCCGTAGGGCCCAGATTGACAAGCCGCAATCTGTCTTCAC
The DNA here is from genome assembly GCF_014858855.1 of Bufo gargarizans. Lineage (NCBI taxonomy): Eukaryota > Metazoa > Chordata > Amphibia > Anura > Bufonidae > Bufo > Bufo gargarizans. The sequence goes on from NC_058080.1 coordinate 366,668,505, forward strand.
CAATCTGTCACGCAGGTTGGTCCCTCTCTTGTATGCCATCATGGGGAAACCCACAAATTCCTCTACCATGGGCAAACCTTTTTGTAAAATGTGCCATTCTTTGCGTATAATACGCGCTATATCACCACTTTTGGATCCATATGTCGAGACAAACGGAATCCGTTTAGAATCCCTCTCCTTCTTCTTTCCCTGGAACGTGGACTCCCGGTCAACCTCCCCCACTTTTTGTGAGATCTTCTCTACCAACCGTCGTGGGTACCCCCTCTCAAGGAATTTCTTCCCCATCTCCTCCACCCTTATCCCAAATTGCTCTTCCCCCGATACCACCCGTCTCACCCTCAACATCTGACTCCACGGTAACGACTCAACCATCCGTCGTGGATGACTGCTCCTAAAATCTAACAAATTATTCCTATCTGTAGGTTTGTGGAAAATGTCAGTCTCGATACCCCCATCCCTGACATATACCATCACATCGAGAAATTGCAAAGATACTGTGGACATTGTCATGGTGAACCCGAGCCCGGGCACCATACCATTGAGATACCCAAAAAAGTGCTCTAATTCACCTTGAGAGCCTCCCCACACCACGAAAATGTCGTCGATGTAGCGCCACCAGCACCGGGCTTTCCCGAACAGAGCCGCTTGGTAAATGAGTCTGTCCTCCACCTCCGCCATAAACATGTTGGCATACGTGGGCGCCACGTTCGAACCCATGGCCACTCCTGCAGGGATGAGAGCATAGCATTAGCAGTGGATGTGCGATTCATTTCTTCTTTTCTCCCATTATTTAATTCTTATTTATCTCTTCCTTCCAGACAATGGCCTGAAAAATCTGCAGGTGTAATACAGCTTCTAATGGCCAGTGCGAAAACTGCAGGATTTTATGGGTTTTGTTTACATATAGATAGTGACATGGAAAATAAAAATACCTTCACCAAAAATATTTAAAGATATGTTAAACATAAAAATGTGATTTAAACAAAAGGCAATTTTATGATTACACATTTCCTTTAATCCCTTAGGGACTTAGGACATACCGGTACGCCACATTTGCCGAGTCTTTAAGGACTCAGGACGTACCGGTACGTCCTAACTTTAAATTGCGATTGCAGTGGGGGTTAATCACAACAGGATGTCCAATGAAATCATTCAGCTGGCATCCTGTCACAATGCCGGGGGGGGGGGGGTCATGTGACCCCCCCGCATCGGCGATCGCAGCAAACCGCAGGTCAATTCAGACCTGCGGTTTGCTGCGTTTCCGGTCCATTCGGGTCTCCGGCGGCCCGATGAACCGGAAAAGGACTGTGATCGGTGGTGTGATTACACACCACCAATCACAGTCCGAGCATTTGGGAGAGGCGGTGCTGGCTGTGGTGCTGATTAGTGGTGGTGGTGCTGTCCATGGTGCTGATTGGTGTGGGGAGAGAGGCGGGAGATTCAAACTCCCGGCGCTCCTCTCTCTCCTCCTCTTCCTGTTTCAGCACCTGCACCGTACAGCACCGTCCTCACCAGCTCCTGCAATCCCCCCGTCGTCGGCACCCATCACCCTCCTGCACCCATCACCCTCCAGGTAGGTTAGGGTCAGTGAGGGAGAGGCACCGTTAGGCAGGAATAGAAGGGAAAAGTTAGTTAGGGAAAAAAAAAACTTAATCTAAATTTATTGTTTTCTAGCTTTGAGACCCTAGACCCCCCCTGCCACTTGCCGCTGTACCGCTGATCAGCAAGTTAGAATTTTTTTTTTTTCCTAACACTTGTCAATTTTTTTTTTACTTTTTAGTACGTGAACACCCGTGCCCCCACACACACGCACATACAAACCGGATTCCCAAAAAGTTGGGACACTATACAAATCGTGAATAAAAACTGAATGCAATGATGTGGAGGTGCCAACTTCTAATATTTTATTCAGAATAGAACATAAATCACAGAACAAAAGTTTAAACTGAGAAAATGTACCATTTTAAGGGAAAAATATGTTGAATCAGAATTTCATGGTGTCAACAAATCCCCAAAAAAGTTGGGACAAGGCCATTTTCACCACTGTGTGGCATCTCCCCTTCTTCTTACAACACTCAACAGACGTCTGGGGACCGAGGAGACCAGTTTCTCAAGTTTAGAAATAGGAATGCTCTCCCATTCTTGTCTAATACAGGCCTCTAACTGTTCAATAGTTTTGGGCCTTCTTTGTTGCACCTTCCTCTTTATGGTGCGCCAAATGTTCTCTATAGGTGAAAGATCTGGACTGCAGACTGGCCATTTCAGTACACGGATCCTTCTCCTACACAGCCATGATGTTGTGATTGATTCGTCTGACCACAGAACAGTCTTCCATTTTGCCACACTCCATTTTAAATGATCCCTGGCCCAGTGAAAACGCCTGAGCTTGTGGATCTTGCTTAGAAATGGCTTCTTCTTTGCACTGTAGAGTTTCAGCTGGCAACGGCGGATGGCACGGTGGATTGTGTTCACTGACAATGGTTTCTGGAAGTATTCCTGAGCCCATTCTGTGATTTCCTTTACAGTAGCATTCCTGTTTGTGGTGCAGTGTCGTTTAAGGGCCCGGAGATCACGGGCATCCAGTATGGTTTTACGGCCTTGACCCTTACGCACAGAGATTGTTCCAGATTCTCTGAATCTTCGGATGATGTTATGCACAGTTGATGATGATAGATGCAAAGTCTTTGCAATTTTTCGCTGGGTAACACCTTTCTGATATTGCTCCACTATCTTTCTGCGCAACATTGTGGGAATTGGTGATCCTCTACCCATCTTGGCTTCTGAGAGACACTGCCACTCTGAGAAGCTCTATTTATACCCAATCATGTTGCCAATTGACCAAATTAGTGTTAATTGGTCTTCCAGCTCTTCGTTATGCTCAAATTTACTTTTTCCAGGCTCTTATTGCTACTTGTCCCAACTTTTTTGGGATTTGTTGACACCGTGAAAACTTGAATCAACGTATTTTTCCTTTAAAATGATACATTTACTCGGATTAAACGTTTGATCTGTCATCTACGTTCTATTACAAATAAAATATTGACATTTGCCATCTCCACATCATTGCATTCAGCTTTTATTCACAATTTGTTTAGTGTCTCAACTTTTTTGGAATCCGGTTTGTACAATAAAGTTTTACACGCACGCACATACACATGCACACACACATACCCATGGCCTGCCGGACGTTCTCAGCCGAGGAGGCATACGCCCAGCTTGCCTCCGACTCCGAGAGCCCCAGTGAGGATGACGATAACCCCACGTTCCTCTTGTCATCCGCATCCTCCTCATCATCATCATCATCATCATCATCTGATGACGATGAGCCCACAAGGCAGCGGAGACCCGCCAGGCGGAGCCAGGGGCCCCACATGCTAGGGACCCTCTGGCCCACCCTAGTACGAGCCGCGCTGGGGCTCATACTGGTTTGCCGGCCCACCAAATAAGTCCACTGGAGCCCTCTGCCAGTGAACTTAGCTGGTGTCCCCCAATGGATTTTGAGCCCGAGATTCCAGATTTTGTTGGCAATCCAGGAATCCAGATTCCCACAGTAGGGTTCACTGAAATGGACTTTTAAAGTTTTTTTTTTTTCAGTGACCCATTTGTGAATCTGATGGTGGAGCAGACGAACCTGTACGCCCAACAGTTTGTTGCTCAGCACCCGGGCTCCTTTTTGGCTAGACCCGGTGACTGGAGGCCGGTCAGTGCAGCCGAGGTGAGGACATTTTGGGGCCTCGTGCTGCACATGGGTCTAGTGCAAAAACCCAGTTTCAGGCAATACTGGAGTGGGGACGTCCTCTACCAGACCCCACGCTACAGTATGGCCATGACACGTCACAGGTTTGAGGCCATCCGGAAATGTCTGCATTATTCAGATAATGCAGCATGTCCCCCCTGAGGTGATCCTGCCCATGACCATCTGTATAAGATACGGCCGGTCATCAATTACTTCGGGGCCAAATTTGCGCAGGCCTACGTACCTGGAAGGGAGGTCGTGGTTGATGAGTCTCTCGTTGCGTTCAAGGGGAGACTCAGTTTCCACCAATACATTCCCACTAAGCGGGCGAGGTATGGCGTGAAAATGTACAAAATTTGTGAGAGTACCTCAGGGTACCCCCAGAATGTCCCCCCACTCTGGGTGTTAGTGGGAAACTCGTGTGGGACCTTATGTACCCACTGCTAGATAAGGGTTACCACTTGTACGTGGATAACTTTTATACTAGCAATCCCTTGTTCAGGTCCCTTGCAGCCAGATCCACGTCCGCTTGTGGGACCGTCATGAAAAATCAATGCAGCCTCCCTACCTACCCCCTCCAGGTACTTATCCCCAGGGGTGAGACCCGTGCCCTTACCAGTGGAAACCTGTTGCTGGTCAGGTATAAGGACAAGGGGGAAAGAGCAGGCCGGAGTACCTCAGGATTTGGAGGCGCCCGGATCGTCCCTGGCCAACATTTTCCAGGTGTGGTCCCATACTGGAAAGAAGGGACGGACCCCAAAAAAGTGCAGAGTGTGTCACAGGAGGGGGATACGGAAGGATACCACCACTCAATGTGACACTTGCCCCGATCATCTGGGCCTCTGCGTTATCGATTGCTTCAGGGAGTATCATACTTCCATGGAGTACTAAATTTTTATAATCCCCAACAGTCCCCTAGAGAACATAAAAAACTATGGCTCTCAGACTTTTCAGACATGGAAACAATTTTTTTTCAAAAAAATATTAGTTTTAGTGCAGGCATCCTCAAACTGAGGCCCTCCAGATGTTGTAAAACTATAACTCCCAGCATGCCCAGACAACCTACAGTCATCAGCAGGGCATGGTGGGAATTGTAGTTTTACATCTGGAGGGCCACAGTTTGAGGATGCCTGCTTAGTGTCTCCAAAGTCTGAGAGCCATACATATTGGGCACCGCCGCGTCCGTAAAAATCTTCTCTATAAAAATAACATTTAACCCAACCCCCCCGGATGAACAGCGTTAAAAATAAAATAAAAAATGTGTATAAAAAGCTATTTTTTGTCACCTAACATCACAAAAAGTGTAATAGCGAGCGATCAAAATGTTATATGCACCCCCAATTAGTGCCAATAAAATGAGCCCTAACATTAGATAGTCGCCCAAAAAAATAATAATAGTAATGTAGCTCCCAGGCTATGGAGATACTAAAATTATTTTTTGGGGTTCCTAAAATGATAATATAGTGTAAAATCTAAAAAAACATTTAAAATGTAGACATATTAGGTATCGCCGCATCTGTAAGAATCTGCCCTATAAAAATAACATTTGACCAAACCCCTACGATGAACAGCGTTAAATTTTTTTTTTTTAAACTGTGCCAAAACACCTATTTTTGGCAACATTTCCATTTGAATCCTTTTTTTTTCAGGTAATAAAGCAAGGGTTAACAGCCAAACAAAACTAAATATTTATTGCCCTGATTCTGTAGTTTGCAGAAACACCCCATATGTGGTCGTAAATGGCTATATAGTCACACAGGGCATAGAACGAAGGGAACACCATATGGTTTCTGGAAGGCAGATTTTGATGGACTGGTTTATTTACACCATGTCCCATTAGAAGCCCCCCTGATGTAGCCTAGACTAGAAACTCCAAAAAAATGACCCCATCTAAGAAACTATACCCCTCAAGGTATTGAAAAGTTACTTTACAAACTTTGTTAACCCTTTAGGTGTTCCACAAAACTAAATAGCGAATATAGAAACAATTTTAGAATTTAAATTTTTTGTTACCTTGCCTCAAAAAAGTGTAATATAGAGCAACAAAAAAATCATATTTACCCTAAAATAGTCCCAAAACAACAACCACCTTATCCCGTAGTTTCCTAGATGGGGTCACTTTTATGGAGTTTCTACTCTAGGGGTGCATCAGGGAGCTTGAAAGGGTACATGGTGTAAATAAACCAGTTCAGTAAAATCTGCCTTCCAAAAACCATATGGCGTTACCCTTCATCTATGTCCTGCCGTTTAGCCAAATAGCAGTTTACGACCACATATAGGGTGTTTCTATAAACTACAGAATCAGATCAACCCATATTGAGTTTTGTTTGGCTGTTAACTCATTTTTTCCAGTAATAAAGTAAGGGTTAAAATGGAAAATTTGCCAAAAAATAGATATTCCAAAATTGTTTCTCCATCTGCCATTAACTCTTGTGGAACACCTAAAGGGTTAACAAAGTTTGCAAACCCAGTTTAGAATACCTTGAGGGGTGTACTTTCTTAGACGGAGTCACTTTTTTGGAATTTCTATTCTAGGGGTGCAACGGGGGCTTGAAATGGGACATGGTATAAACAAAACCAGTCCAGCAAAATCTGCCTTGCAAAAGCCACATAGGCATTCCCCTCCTTCTATGTCCTCCCATTTGGCCAAACAGTAGTTTACGACCACATATGGGGTGTTTCTGCAAACTACAGAATCAGGGCAACACATATTGAGTTTTGTTTAACAGTTAACCTTTGCTTTGTTCCTGGAAAAAATGGATTATATCATGTCCATTTGCCATGAAGTCTTGTGGAAGACCTGAAGGGTTAACAAAGTTTGTAAAAATCAGTTTTGAATACCTTGAGGGGTGTAGTTTCTAAAATGGGGTCATTTTTGGGTGGTTTCTATTACGTAAGCCTCACAAAGTGACTTCAGACCTGAACTGGTCCATAGAAAGTGGGATTTGGAAAATTTCTGAAAAAAGCTATGTAACATCCCCCAAAAATAAAATGAAATTCCCAAAATGATACAAACATGAAGTAGACATATGGGGAATGTAAAGTCATCAACATTTTTGGGGGTTTTACTATGTATTACAGAAGTAGAGAAACTGAAACTTTGAAATTTGCAAATTTTTCCCAATTTTTCCAAATCTGGTATTTTTTTGTGCAACAAAATTAACTTTTGTGACCCAATTTTAGCAGTGTCATGAAGTACAATATGTGACGAAACAACAATCTCAGAACAGCCTAGGTAAGTCAAAGCGTTTTAAAGTTATCAGCACTTAAAGTGACACTGTGGATATTTGATTATAATCTAACTAATTATATACAATCATTAACTACTAAAAAGTGCCTTAGATGTATTCACTTACTGGTGTGACAGATGGTTACCTCATAATATACACACCAAGATGCCGCATGCTAATGAGCTGATTGGAGTCCAGCGTGATGTCATTGAGTCCAGCGTATATTTAATTCAGAGCTATAGCCACTCCCCTGCCCACCTGCTGCTGATTCATATGGAAAATAACTGTCATTCAGCAGCAGGTGGGCGGGGAGAGTCAGAAGCTCATGAATATTCATGACTCATCATTATTAGCTGGAGCTTTTCAATACAATATGTTGGCAGATTGACTAGGTCAATTAAACAAAGTGACCCAGCATTTTGCTAAAAGAATCAGTCACTTATTTATGTTGCCCTTAGTTAGGACACCATAAAACTGGTGACAGGTTCCCTTTAAATCAAGCCCAGATCAAGTGGGTCTTATAGTACATATAAATGGTACACTTGTTATCCCAAATAACAGAACAAATCATGTCATTGACATTACGCACGGTTTGTGGAAACCATGTCTGGTTTCCGCCTTTGGAACACATATGCGTTCCAGAAGGCACTTTCGGTGCTGTGGAGAGCATGAACATAGTAATGTGCGCGCTTCCAGTCTGTGGAACGCATATGCGTTCCACAGCGGCGTCTTATGATTTTTTAGCATCCGAATATAAGACTACTAAAAGGTATGACGACCATGAGGAATTACATATGAGGATGAGAGGCTCTAGACTAATGATAACCCTATAGAAAGAATAGGGTGAGCTAGTTTATTGATATATAGTCAGGACTGAAGGGGGAAGTACAGGGGTGGAACTAAAGTAAGTGTGTGGTATTTAAGGCGCCAGTTTTCAATGTAACACTGAGACACCTGCCATCCAAGAAGCCTGCATCCTAGCCAAAGTCTCCTAGTGGGTCCTGATTGAAGGCACCACTATCAGAGTCTTTACCTTGAGACTCTGTCAAAGTATTCTATACAATCTGATCCCCTGACGAACCAGTCTTATGTTAGGACTGGGGAAACGCTGCATCGGGATTGCGGTTCAGCATGTATCTGGTCACATTATATGATCTTGCCTTTTTGTTGGTACACTGTTAATAATCTTCTCAGCACTTGTTATTTACTTACTATGTTATTTATGATTATACTCTGGTATGTAGGGTTAAATAGGGACCTGTAGGTTAGGCATGAGGACAGGGAACCCCTACCATCAGGGGGGAGCCCTGGGCTGAGGATTAGGAAGGGCTTATAGGGAGAGAACAGGTATTTTTCTGTCCGTTCCTTTAGGCCTTCTTTATATAGCTTTGATATTATATACCTTAAACCAGTGATGGCGAACCTTTTACAGGCCGAGTGCCTAAACTGCAACATAAACCCACTTATTTATCGCAAAGTGCCAACACAGCAATTTACCTTGAATACTACTGTCCAATATAGAATATCTTCCATGTACTTTATCATTTATGTACAATAGCCTGCCTACATTCAGTGTGCGCCCTGCGCTGCTGAATGGCAGGAAAAGTCTAAGGCATATTGGTACACCATAGACTTTTTCCAGGGTGTGGGTACCCACAGAGAGGGCTCTGAGTGCCGCCTCTGGCACCCGTGCCATAGGTTCGCCATCACTGCCTTAAACCATTATCCATTATCCATCATTCTTAATCCCCAGGGGCCATATATCTGTATCAAAGTGCCGAGATCTCAACAAACTGTGAGTAATGTCAATGACGTGATTTGTTCTGTTATTTGAGATAACAAGTGTACCATTTATATGTACTATAAGACCCACTTGATCTGGGCTTGATTTAAGCTTATATTTTAAAGCAAATTAACAAAAGTTATATTTTATACTACTGGGAAGGTGTCCTAATTGTAGTTAATGCCAAGACATTAGTAATCTTAAAGTGACAGTGTTTATATGACTATGAGTAAATGCACACTGCATTATTGGATTTATTAAGCTTTTGAAAAAAAAAAAAAGCCAAACATTTTGTGGCTTGTATACACAATAACATCAGAAGAACAATGGCTTTAATACATGGTCCAAAAATTACCCCTTCATGGGGGTAAATGTCTGTGTTTCTAAGTATATGGCAGTTATATATATATACAGTCATGTGAAAAAATTAGGACACCCTTTGAAAGCATGTGGTTTTTTGTAACATTTTTAATAAAAGGTTATTTCATCTCCGTTTCAACAATACAGAGAGATTAAAGTAATCCAACTAAACAAAGAAAACTGAAGAAAAGTCTTTTCAAGATCTTCTGTAAATGTCATTCTACAAAAATGCCTATTCTAACTGAGGAAAAAGATAGGACACCCTCACATGTATTCCCTCTTAAATTGGCTCAGATCTCACACAGGTATATCACACCAGGTGCACATAATTAGTAGATCGTTACTCTGCATGTTGAATGAGGCTTGCCCTATTTAAACCTCAGACATTTAGTTTGGTGTGCTCCTGACTGTTGAAGTGAGAGTGAGCACCATGGTGAGAGCAAAAGAGCTGTCAGAGGACTTCAGAAAAAAGATTGTAGCAGCCTATGAGTCTGGGAAGGGATTTAAAAAGATCTCAAAAGATTTTGAAATCAGCCATTCCACTGTCCGGAAGATAGTCTACAAGTGGAGGGCTTTCAAAACAACTGCCAACATGCCCAGGACTGGTCGCCCCAGCAAGTTCACCCCAAGAGCAGACCGCAAGATGCTAAAAGAGGTCTCCAAAAACCCTAAAGTGTCATCTCGAGAACTACAGCAGGCTCTGGCTACTGTTGATGTAGAAGTACATGCCTCTACAATCAGAAAGAGACTGTACAAGTTTAACTTGCATGGGAGGTGTGCAAGTTGGAAACCTTTGCTTTCCAAGAGAAACATTGAGGCCAGACTGACATTTGCCAGAGATAAAGTTGACAAAGACCAGGACTTCTGGAATAATGTTCTTTGGACAGATGAGTCCAAAATTGAATTATTTGGACACAACAGCAGAGGACATGTTTGGCGTAAACCAAACACAGCATTCCAAGAAAAGAACCTCATACCAACTGTGAAGCATGGAGGTGGAAGTGTCATGGTTTGGGGCTGCTTTGCTGCAGCAGGACCTGGTCAGCTCACCATCATAGAATCCACGATGAATTCTACTGTGTATCAGAAGGTGCTTGAAGAACATGTGAGACCATCAGTTAGAAAATTAAAGCTGAAGCGGAACTGGACCATGCAACATGACAATGACCCAAAACATACTAGTAAATCAACCAAAGATTGGCTGAAAAAGAAGAAATGGAGAGTCCTGGAATGGCCAAGTCAAAGTCCAGATTTGAATCCCATTGAGATGCTGTGGGGTGACTTGAAAAGGGCTGTACGTGCAAGAAACCCCTCAAACATCTCACAGCTGAAAAAGTTCTGCATTGAGGAGTGGGGTAAAATTTCCTCAGACCGATGTCGAAGACTGGTAGATGGCTACAAGAACCGTCTCACTGCAGTTATTTCAGCCAAAGGAGGTAACACTCGCTATTAGGGGCAAGGGTGTCCTATCTTTTTCCTCAGTTAGAATAGGCATTTTTGTAGAATGACATTTACAGAAGATCTTGAAAAGACTTTTCTTCAGTTTTCTTTGTTTAGTTGGATTACTTTAATCTCTCTGTATTGTTGAAACGGAGATGAAATAACCTTTTATTAAAAATGTTACAAAAAACCACATGCTTTCAAAGGGTGTCCTAATTTTTTCACATGACTGTATATATATATATATACATACACACACTCACCTAAAGAATTATTAGGAACACCATACTAATACGGTGTTGGACCCCCTTTTGCCTTCAGAACTGCCTTAATTCTACGTGGCATTGATTCAACAAGGTGCTGATAGCATTCTTTAAAAATATTGGCCCATATTGATAGGATAGCATCTTGCAGTTGATGGAGATTTGAGGGATGCACATCCAGGGCACGAAGCTTCCGTTCCACCACATCCCAAAGATCCTCTATTGGGTTGATATCTGGTGACTGTGGGGGCCATTTTAGTACAGTGAACTCATTTTCATGTTCAAGAAACCAATTTGAAATGATTCGAGCTTTGTGACATGGTGCATTATCCTGCTGGAAGTAGCCATCAGAGGATGAGTACATGATGGTCATGAAGGGATGGACATGGTCAGAAACAATGCTCAGGTAGCCCGTGGCATTTAAACGATGGCTAATTGGCACTAAGGGGCCTAAAGTGTGCCCAGAAAACATCCCCCACACCATTACACCACCACCACCAGCCTGCACAGTGGTAACAAGGCATGATGGATACATGTTCTCATTCTGTTTACGCCAAATTCTGACTTTACCATTTGAATGTCTCAACAGAAATCGAGACTCATCAGACCAGGCAACAATTTTCCAGTCTTCAACAGTCCAATTTTGGTGAGCTCGTGCAAATTGTAGCCTCTTTTTCCTATTTGTAGTGGAGATGAGTGGTACCCGGTGGGGTCTTCTGCTGTTGTAGCCCATCCACCTCAAGGTTGTGCGTGTTGTGGCTTCACAAATGCTTTGCTGCATACCTCGGTTGTAACGGCTGGTTATTTCAGTCAACGTTGCTCTTCTATCAGCTTGAATCAGTCGGCCCATTCTCCTCTAACCTCTAGCATCAACAAGGCCTTTTTCGCCCACAGGACTGCCGCATACTGGATGTTTTTCCCTTTTCACACCATTCTTTGTAAACCCTAGAAATGGTTGTATGTGAAAATCCCAGTAACTGAGCAGATTGTGAAATACTCAGACCGGCCCGTCTGGCACCAACAACCATGCCACGGTCAAAATTGCTTAAATCACCTTTCTTTCACATTCTGACATTCAGTTTGGAGTTCAGGAGATTGTCTTGACCAGGACCACAACCCGACATGCATTGAAGCAACTGCCATGTGATTGGTTGACTAGATAATCGCATTAATGAGAAATAGAACAGGTGTTCCTAATTATTCTTAAGGTGAGTGTATATATCTCCATAGAAAAATCTGGCAGCACTCCCTTCAAACACAGATGTCAGGTGCCCGCGGTGGTATCTCGATTCAGGACGGAAGACAACAAAGAAAATCCGCAGCACTCCTTAAAATATAAAAAATGTGCTCTTCACACATGTCGAATATTGACAACGTTTCGGTTCTCTCACAGAACCTTTCTCAAGTCAGGTCTTGAGACTGCCCTGACTTGAGAAAGGTTCTGTGAGAGAACCGAAACGTTGTCAAAATTCGACATGTGTGAATAAAGAGCACATTTTTTATATTTCAAGGAGTGCTGCAGATTTTCTTTGTTATATATATATATATATATATATATATATATATATATATTGTTTTTTTTGGTGGAAAATTTTTTGTACAACATGTAATTTATACATTATATCTCTGCCTTTTCTACTTTATGACAACTCCTGTAAAAATCTCAGTATATGAGGGGGGGTTTTCAGTGACTAACAGCTATCTATAGTGGATATATAAAGTTTACACACCCCTGTTAAACTGTCAGATTTCTGTGCTGTAAAAAAATGAGACAAACATAAATCATTTCAAAAGTTTTTCCACCTTTAATGTGACCTATAAACTGTACCACTCAATTGAAAAACAAACTGAAATCTTTTAGGTGGGGGGAAGAAAACAAAAAAAACTACTAAAATAATGCGGGATGTAGTTGTATTAAAAATTAAGCAATCACATTCAAAATCATGTTAAATAGGAGTTAGCATACACCTGCCATCATTTAAAGTGCCTCTGATTAACCCCAAATAAAGTTCAGCTGCTCTAGTTGGTCTTTCCTGAAATTTTCTTAGCCTTATGCCACAGCAAAAGCCATGGTCCACATAGAGCTTCCAAAGCATCAGAGGGATCTCATTGTTAAAAGGTATCAGTCAGGAGGAGGGTACAAAAGAATTTCAAAGGCATTAGATATACCATGGAACACAGTGAAGACAGTCATCATCAAGTGGAGGAAATATGGCACAACAGTGACATTACCAAGAACTTGACGTCCCTCCAAAATTGATGAAAAGAAGAGAAGAAAACTTGTCTGGGAGGCTACCAAGAGGCCTACAGCAACATTAAAGGAGCCAAAAGATATGTTTGGCGCAAAAACTACACTGCACATCACCAAAAGAACACCATACCCACAGTGAAGCATGGTGGTGGCAGCATCCTGCTTTGGGGCTGTTTTTCTTCAACTGGAACTGGGGCCTAGGTTAAGCTAGAGGGAATGGTGAACTGTTCCAAATACCAGTCAATATTGGCACAAAACCTTCAGGCTTCTGCTAGAAAGCTGAACATGAAGAGGAACTTCATCTTTCAGCATGACAATGACCCAAAGCATACATCCAAATCAACAAAGGAATGGCTTCACCAGAAGAAGATTAAAGTTTTAGAATGGCCTAGCCAGAGCCCAGACCTGAATCCGATTGAAAATCTGTGGGGTGATCTGAAGAGGGCTGTGCACAGGAGATGCCCTCGCAATCTGACAGATTTGGAGTGTTTTTGCAAAGAAGAGTGGGCAAATCTTGCCAAGTAAAATGTGCCATGCTGATAGACTCATACCCAAAAAGACTGAGTTCTGTAATAAAATCAAAAGGTGCTTTAACAAAGTATTAGTTAAAGGGTGTGAACACTTATGAAACCATGGTATCTTATTTTTATATTTTTTCTTCCCTCTACCTAAAAGATTTCAGTTTGTTTTTCAAGTGAGTTGTACAGTTTATAGGTCACATTAAAAGTGGAAAAAGTTCTGAAATGATTTATCTTTGTCTCATTTTTTTACATCACAGAAATCTGACATTTTAACAGTGGTGTGTAGACTTTTTAAAACAACTGTATAGAGAATGCTATGAATCACTGATAACACCTCCCCGAGTAAAAATAAAGCTGAGATATAAATATATAAATTACAAATTGTACTGTATCTCTTCCCGCAAAACTACCGTATATATCAATCTGGCCAGCTTCTCCTGCTTTATAATATTATGACTGAAGATAGGCATTGCATTTTTGGGTGACAGGTCCTCCATGTTATAACACATGGCAGTATTGGGAAAAAAGCACTGGCTTGTTCTGAACAAGTGGCCCAAAAATGTGAGAAGGTGCAGTAGTTGCAGAGAAAGCAGAGCCTCTAGGTGTAACGGCAATGCCCCTTTTGCTCCTAGAGGCTCATTTGCATATATTTAAACATAATTTTTAACAGTAGTGTGGGTACAGATAAAATAGGACCAACACAGATGCCTTCAGCTGGCAAGTGCACATGTAACAGGTCAGCCAGTTTCATGGGCACAAATCTGCTGACAGATGCCCTTTAACCCTTTTAATACCAGTGATCGGCGCCAACTCGCACGTGCAGCAGGTGTCATGGTCGACCTATGGCTAATTACCGCGACTAGCAATAATGCCTATCGGGGTAATTAAAAGCTTTAGATGATGTGATCAAGTAAGATCACTGCATCTAAATGTGCATCCCCTTACTGGCATCCCCTACGGCCAATGGGGATGCCGGTAATTAGTTTGAATGCGCTCAGCCTCGCTGAAGAGGCTGAGAACATTCAAACTGCAATTTTTATTTTGGCCACCGGATGGGAGGCCAACATAAGAAATGAGCAATTCTCAGTAGTACGTCCAATTTAAAAATTCATGATTGTTTTTTTTTTTGTAAAAAATGCATTTTATATACTCATATATGAGCTTCAAAATCATAAAAAAAATATATAAAAATTAAAAAAATATTAAAGTTTAAATTCTGTATAAAAAAATAAAAAAATACTTAAATAACAAAAAATATAAACATCATGGGTATCACTGATACTGAAAACGCCTGCACTGTTAAAATATAAAAATATTATTCCCAATACAGTGAATGGCATGACGGATCCGGAAAAACATGTGAAAACGGATTACATTTGAATCCTGATCAGGATTTTGATCACAATGTAAAAATGCATTGGATAAAACGGATCCGCCATTTATGGACTTTAACTTTTTTTTCACATTTTTCGGGTTTAACATGCAAAAGCCAGATCCGGTTTGACTGAACACACGGCGCCGGATCCGGCGTTAATGCAAGTCAATGGGAAAAAGGCCTGATCCGGCGTTCAGTCAAAGTGTTCAGGATTTTTGGCCAGAGGTAAAAATACTGCATGCTACGGTTTTCTGAAAAGCCTGATCAGTCAAAAAGACTGAAATGAAGACATCCTGATGCATCCTGAACGGATAACTCTCCATTCAGAATGCATTAGGATAAAACTGATCAGTCTTTTTCCGGATTTAAGCCCCTAGGACGGAACTCAGCGCCGGAAAAGAAAAACGCTAGTGTGAAAGTACCCTAAATTGGTATCAATAAAAACTACAGATTGTCCCGCAAAAAAATTAACCCCCACACAGCTCAGTAGATATAACTATAAAAAAGTTATGTGGGTCAGAATATGGTCATGTAAAAAAATATATATATTTCAAAGTTTATTTTTATTTTTACACAATTTAGACATTAAAAACCTATACATATGGGATATCGTTGTAATTGTACTGACCCAGAGAATGAAGAGCATGGGTCAGTTTTTTCACAAATGGAACTCCATGTGAACAAAACCCATAAAACGGTGGAGGATTTTTTTTCCCAATTCCACCCCTTTTGGAATTTTTTTTACTGCTTCCCACTACACTGTTTGCCATAATTAACATCAGCGACATTATCTGCGGTATTTCTCCTGTGTATTGTGTGCGCATCCAAAAACAATTTAAGTGACATCCAGTATACTTTTTCCGTAAACTGTGTCCACTGTGGACAGTGACATTAGCTGCGCTACATCTCCTATGTAACATTTTCACATCCAATATACCTGTGACATTCCCTGTAATTCTATATTAGCCGCTGCTGACATCAGCAATGTTATCTGCGGTATTTCTCCTGTGTAACGTGTGCGCATCAAAAAAATATTGGTGATATCCAGTGTACTTTTTCCATAGATGGTGTCCGCTGCGGACAGTGACATTATCTGCGCTACATCTCCTATGTATCATTTTTGCATCCAAAATACTTGTGACATTCCCTGTAATTTTATATTAGCCGCTGGTGAAATCAGCGACATTATCTGCGGTATACGGTGTATCTCCTGTGTAACGTTTTCACATCCAAAATACCTGTGACATTCCCTGTAATTTTATATTAGCCGCTGCTGACATTAGCGGCATTATCTGCGGTAATTCTCCTGTGTAACATGTGCGCATCCCAAATACCTTTTTTAATTTATTTGCACATACACTTACAAATCCTACACTACTGTAAGTGTTACATACTTTCAAGCATATATAACATTTAATATGAAGGCGCGCAGTAAGGGACAGGGAAGTGGCCATGATGCTGATGGTGCATGCAGAGGCCGTGGCCCTGGGCGCATTGAAATTGTGCCTGCTGCCAGAGCACAAGAAAAACAATCTCCCACGATACCTAGCTTCATGTTTCAGTTTGCAGGCCGGCGCAGGACAATGCTCTCGAAGTCAGACAAGTGCAACCAGGTGATCGGTTGAATTGCAGCAGATAATGCTTCCAGTCGGTTAAGCACCACCCTGTCTTCCACCAAGTCCAGTCTCAGTAGCCAAGAGTCTGGTCAACACAATCCTCACCCTGATCCTCCTTCCGCCCACCATGGAGAGTCTTGGAAAACAAGTGATCCCAGACTCGGATATTCTGAGGAGCTGTTTCGCCATTCCATAGTTTGGGCCTCTCTACAAGCCCGCTTGAAGAGGGACATGAGATCTTGTGCTCTGATTCCCAAACTCTTGAGCGTCCACATTCACAAGAAGATGACGGTGGGGAACGGCAATTAGTGTTTCAAGAGGTGGATGATGATGAGAAACAGTTGCCAATAAGTCAACGGAAATAAGTGTCTCAAGAGGTTGATGATGAGGATGAGACACAGTTGTCAATAACTGAGGTTGTTGTTAGGTCAGCAAGTCAGGAGGATGAGCAGAGTGAGGAAGTGGAAGAGGAGGTGGTGGATGATGAGGTCACTGACCCAACCTGGGAAGGTGGAAAGCCGAGTGAGGACAGGAGTACGGAGGGGGAGGGATCCGTAGCACCGCAACAGGCTGGAAGAGGCAGTGGGGTGGCAAAAGGGAGAAGGCGGGCCACACCAAACAGGCCTGGAACTGTTCCCCGGAGCACACCCTAGCGGAAATCTCCCTTGCAAAGGAGTAGGTGTTCTGCAGTCTGGCGCTTTTTTGAGGAAAGGGCGGACGACAAAATAATTGTAATTTGCAACCTGTGCCATACAAAAATGATCAGGGGCATGAACACTAGCAACCTCACCACCACCAGCATGATCCGCCACATGGCATTAAAGCACCGTAATAGATGGCAGAACGCCTGCGTCCACAATCTGTGTCTGCGAGTCACACCATTGCCTCCTCTGCCTCTGTGTTATGTGCTTGCCAATCCCCTGTCGAAGGCGCAGTCCCGGGTGCCAAATGTGTGGATATGTTGCCAATTAGGCTTGTGGACACTGAGGCCTTTTGCAGACTGATGTTGGCGGCCGCCCCTCATTACGCAGTCCTTAGCCGCCACTATTTTTCACGGTGTGCCGTGCCGCCTTACACCAGCATGTGTCCGGTAACATCACCCGTACCCTGACCAACGCAGTTACTGGGAAGGTCCACTTATCCACTGACACATGGACAAGTGATGGTCGCTACATTTACCTGACGGCACATTGGGTGAATGTTGTGGAGGCCAGGAGCGATTCGTACCCTGGGGGGGCACAGGTGCTACTGACGCCAAGGATTGCGGGCCCTAATTCCATCAGGGTTTCCGCCACCACCTACGTTAGTGGCTCCAACCCCTACTTCTCCTACATCACCCCCTCCCTTATGCGCAGCCTAGGGTCACAAGGAGAGAAAAGTTTTGGAAGATGGTGAAGTAGTACGTAGCAGACCGTGTCAGTGTCTTCAATGCAGCAGGCCTTCACCTACAATCTTTTAGAGGGTCAGCTCACATGCAGGCCCTCGCATATAATTTTTTAGAGGGTCAGCTCACCAGCAGGCCCTCACCTACAATTTTTTAGAGGGTCGGCTCACCTGCAGGACCTTGCATATAATGTTATAGAGGGTCAGCTCAGCTGCAGGCCCTCGAATGTAATTTTTAGAGGGTCATCTCACCTGCAGGCCCTAGAATATAATGTTTTAGAGTGTCACCTCACCAGCATGCCCTCACCTACAATCTTTTAGAGGGTCAGCTCACCTGCAGGCCCTAGCATATAATGTTTTAGAGTGTCAGCTCACCAGCAGGCCCTCACCTACAATCTTTTAGAGGGTCAGCTCACCAGCAGGCCCTCGCATTTAATGTTTTTGATGGTCAGATCGCCAGCAGGCCCTCAACCATAATGATTTATAGGGTCAGCTCAACAGCAGGCACTCGCCCATAATTTTTTCAATGTTCAGATCAGCAGCAGGCACTCGCCCCTAATGTTTTAGAGAGTCAGCTCAGCAGTAGGCCTTCGCCCGTAATGTTTTAGAGGGTCACCAGCAGGCCCTTGCTCGTAATGTTTTTGAGGGTCACCAGCAGGCCATCAATCATATTTTTTCAAGGGTATATGATTCCATCCTATATGTGTCATAAAAGGTTTATTGGAGTGACGGTTCCTTGTAATTTTTGGAAGCCCTTTCACTTAGTGCATAGGCTTTATGAGTGTAGGAGTCCCACTACCTAAACAATTGTACCACAATGTGAATGAGGCTCTCCATTATGTTATATGCAGGTTGTATCGGAGTGCCTCTTCCTTGTAATTTTTGGCGGCACTTTATATATAAGTACATATATAGGAAAGAATGTTTTCTAACAATTTTTCCTCTAAAATCGATTGTATCTTCGGTTTGGTGCGTGTTATTGTCAGTCTGTAAAAGTGGCGTACTACTCGGACAACATAATTCCCAGCAGCAACCTGGGAGTCCAAGATGCATCCAGACATCCTCCTCATGCTGTTCCCATCCTGAATCATTTCAGTAGTGTTTCCATCAATTTCTGATCTTTTCCTGTGAACCAGACACCCTCCCCTCTTCAGAGCAGGGGGTGCCTGGTTTAATGCTCGAGTTCTCCCATTGACTTCCATTGTGCTCAGATGCTCGCTAGAGCACCCAAGAATCCCGAGGTGTTTGGCCCGAGCACCCGAACACCCGTGCACTTTGGTGCTCGATCAACACTAATAATTAATGGTGGCATTACAAAGTACAACTTGTCCCACAAAAAATAAGCCCTCATACAGCTATGTGAACGGAAACATAAAAAAAGTCATGGCTCAAGGAAGATAGGGAAGAAAACGCAAAAACGAAAAAACCTTCGGTATCCTAAGGGTTAAACCAACTCAAAACGTATCCAGATCTTGTTATATGCCAGGTGGACAAGGATGAATCAGTTGTCCTATTGGTTGCTGGCTTATATTGGTATTTAAACTTTTCTATGCTATCTGACCCACCACATATGTCCACCTGACTAGTGATTCATCTTTTGAATGTCTGACTAGTTTAAAGGGACACTGACAGGGCCAATAAGCATATTGAGGTCTATATATGTCACTACAGGTCTTATAATGGGTATTACAATCATATAAGTATCCCCCCTGTCCACATTATACAAACAGTAAACTTTAAGTTTTATAACCTGCTCCAACGGTCTGCAATCTGCCCAAGGGGCGGCGTTTCACTTCTCTTGCGCCCAGCCAGCCTCCCCAACTGCCGATTTGAAGCGCCGCCCAGCTCATGAATATTCCGTTTGCTGGGCGGCTTCTGCGGTCCCCGCTCTGAAGCGCTGCGCTGAACAGTGCCCTGCGCATGCGCCGGATCTTGTGAAGTCGGGGACAGTAAGCGCCGCCCAGCGAAGTGAATATTGATAAGCTGGGCGGCGCTTACTGCACCGGACTTCACAAGATCCGGCGCATGCGCCGGGCACTGTTAAGCGAAGCGCTTCAGAGCGGGGACCACAGAAGCCGCCCAGCAAACTGAATATTCATGAGCTGGGCGGCGCTTCAAATCGGCAGTTGGGGAGGCTGGCTGGGCGCAAGAGAAGTGAAACGCCGCCCCTTGGGCAGATTGCAGACCGTTGGAGCAGGTTATAAAACTTAAAGTTTACTGTTTGTATAATGTGGACAGGGGGGATACTTATATGATTGTAATACCCATTATAAGACCTGTAGTGACATATATAGACCTCAATATGCTTATTGGCCCTGTCAGTGTCCCTTTAAGGGCTATTGTGCAGGAAGGCGATAATCTGAGCATTATTTCTAAGAAACAAGCTGAGTGTATGATAGTTCATTACAGTGTAGTTGCAATACTTAATTCGCTACATAAGTAACATACAGTAAGTTTGGCTTTCCACCCTTCCCACGCCCCACTGTAGCAGGCATTGGGTCACTTAATGAACACTTACCTGGTTATATTATAATACATGTACTGTTTCAGCTACAAAATTTCAGATGGCAACAAGATTATTCTTGGGTCGTAGCAGATGTTAATGGCCATGTTTTTTTAATGCATGCAGTCCGTATACCGGTGATCTGAAGAAATATTTATCTTCTTATTTATTATCTTTTACTACACAAAAATGTTATGTTTGACAATGTTTTTTTCTTTTAGATAACTGAAGCTAAATTTTCCTTGTCAATCTACAGAATCTATATGGCCTTTTAGGAATAAAAATAAATAAAAACTCACAGAAAAAGATACAAAAAATCCTGCACAATATGATAACTGAATATGTGGATGTGCATGGCAACATTTATAAAAGAAAAATCACAGAAAATAATGCACTTATACAATAGATGCAAACATTATACAGTATATGGACTAAGCCCTCACTCTTGCGCTCCTAATATCCTGGGAGTAGCGTTCTTGTGCACTTTTACCCCACCTATTTGTCATGGAACCATGAACCAGACGTACAACAAGAGATAAGTGGAAAATAAGAAGGTTTTATTGAAGAGCCGTAAGCAGAGTCCAAACGGATGGCTAAACCGAAGCAGGGTCTTGCGGAGACAGAGGTCAGGAACCAGAAGGGTAGTCAGACGAAGCCAGGAACAGGAACCAACGGGGTAGTCAGACGAAGCCGGAATCAGGAACCAACGGGGTAGTCAGACGAAGCCGGAATCAGGAACCAACGGGGTAGTCAGACGAAGCCGGAATCAGGAACCAACGGGGTAGTCAGACGAGGCCAGGATCAGGAACCAGAAGCAGCAGCAGTCTTGGAAGCATGTGAACACAGGAGGACCAAGCAAGGAACTGAAGCCACAGACCTCCTATATATGTGAGCTAGGCATCCAGCTCCTCCCAGTGGGAAGGAGGAGCCGCAGGGTGGGAGGCTACAAGAAAACCCAGAAACCAAGATGGCCGCCAGCACATGTCAAACGAAGGGAACAGCAAGGAGGTAAGACCATGACAGTACCTCCCCCTCAAGGGCCCCTCCTCCGCGGAGTAAGGAACGGTTTCTGAGGGAAGCGTGCGTGGAAGGCTCGGAGCAAGACAGGAGCATGGACATCTGCGGAGGGAACCCAGGAACGCTCCTCTGGACCATAACCACGCCAATGGACCAAAAACTGCACCCGGCCGCGGACCAGGCGTGAGTCCAGGATATTGCTCACCTCATACTCCTCACGATTGCCCACTTGGACCGGACGAGGCCGAGGAATCGAGGAAGTGAAACGATTACACACCAGTGGCTTCAACAGGGAGACATGAAACACGTTGGAGATCCGCATGCCAGGAGGAAGCGCAAGGGCATAGGCTACCGGGTTTACCCTGCGAAGCACTCGGAAGGGACCAACAAAGTGAGGCGCCAGCTTGGGAGTGGGCACTCGAAGGTTGAGGTTGCGGGTGGACAACCATACGCAGTCTCCGACCTGGTAGGAAGGAGAGGGCGCTCGTCTGCGATCAGCCTGGAGTTTCTGGCGCTGCGCAGAGACCTCAAGGGACCTCTGGATCTGTACCCAAGAAGCACGTAGGACGGAAAGGTGATCCTCCACAGCCGGAATATCCTGGGGAGAGAATACCTCCGGTAACACGGCAGGTTGGAACCCATAATTGGCCATGAAGGGAGACGTCCCAGAGGAAGAGTTCACCGCCGTGTTCCTGGCAAACTCAGCCCAAGGCAGGAGGTCAACCCAATTGTCTTGGTGATCGGAGACATAGCAACGAAGGAATTGCTCCAAGGCCTGATTGGATCGTTCTGCGGCCCCATTGGACTGAGGGTGGTAGGCCGAGGAGAAAGAGAGATGAATCCCCAACTGGGAGCAAAAGGCGCGCCAGAACCTGGACACAAACTGACTCCCCCGATCCGACACAATCTCCTTGGGCAAACCGTGCAACCGGAAGACCTCCCTGGCAAAAATCGAGGCCAACTCTTGTGCAGAGGGTAACTTCTTGAGAGGAACACAGTGGCACATTTTGGAAAACCGATCCACAATCATGAGAATGACCGTATGGCCTCGGGATGCAGGGAGGTCCACAATGAAATCCATCCCCAGGTGTGACCATGGACGCTCCCCGGTGGCTATGGGTTGCAAAAGGCCCAACGGAAGGTGCCGAGGGGACTTACTCTGGGCACAAACGGAGCATGCCGCTACATATGCGGCGATGTCGGAACGTAGAGAAGGCCACCAGAACAGACGTGAAACCGCCCAGGACAGCTGATTCTTTCCAGGGTGCCCCGCGGCCTTGGAGTTATGGTAGGTTCGCAACAACCGAGTGCGCAACTCCTCAGGCACAAAACATCTGCCGTTGGGTCTCCCAGAGGGAGCACCAGATTGAGCCGCCAAAATCTGCTCACCCAGAGGAGAAGTCAGGCTGGTGCGAATAGCGGCCAGGATCTGATTCGGGGGTATGACCGTAGTCGGAATCGACTCCTCCCCGGACAGCTCGGAGTACTGCCGTGATAAGGCATCCGCTCTGATGTTCTTGGAGCCGGGTAGGTAGGAGACCACGTAATTAAAACGTGACAAGAACAGAGCCCATCTGGCCTGACGTGGTGTCAATCTCTTGGCCTCAGAGAGGTAGGTCAGATTCTTGTGGTCCGTCAGGATGAGAACCGGAACCACCTAGCCCTCGAGCAAGTGCCTCCATTCTTTAAGGGCCTGCACGATGGCCAATAACTCCCTGTCACCAATCTGATAGTTGCACTCCGCGGAAGACAGTTTCCGGGAGTAAAACCCACAAGGAAGCAGAGGACCCTCTGGTGTTCTACGCTGAGACAGGAGGGCGCCTACTCCCGTCTCAGACGCGTCCACCTCGAGGACAAAAGGCAACCCAGGGTTGGGATGCGACAGAATCGGAGCCGACACAAAGGCGGACTTTAGAGCCTCAAAAGCTCGGATGGCCTCGAGCGGCCAGACCTGAGGATTACTGCCCTTCCTGGTCAGATCCGTGAGAGGCTTGGCTAGCATGGAAAAGTCCCTGATGAACTTCCGATAATAATTGGCGAAGCCCAAAAAGCGCTGCAGGGCACGAAGCCCACTGGGCTGGGGCCACTGTAAGACAGCCGAAACCTTCTCAGGATCCATGGAGAACCCCTCAGCGGAAATGATGTAACCTAAGAAGGTTACCTGGGATCGGTGAAATTCGCATTTCTCAAGCTTACCGAACAGCTTGTTCTCTCGTAAGCGTTGCAACACTCGTCTGACATCCAGAATGTGGGCCTCCATGGATGCAGAATATACCAAGATGTCATCCAAATAGACCACCACACACTGCTGCAACAGGTCACGGAAAACATCGTTGATGAATTCCTGGAAGACCGCGGGCGCATTGCACAACCCAAAGGGCATAACCAAGGATTCATAATGACCGGTCCTGGTGTTAAACGCGGTCTTCCACTCATCGCCCGCCTTGATCCTTACCAGGTTATATGCCGCCCTCAGGTCGAGTTTGGTAAAGACCGTGGCCCCTTTGAGGCGATCGAACAGCTCGGAAATCAAGGGTATCGGGTAAGCGTTCTTGATCGTGATGCGATTGAGACCCCTGTAATCGATGCAAGGCCTCAACTCGCCGCCTTCTTTTTCACAAAGAAAAATCCAGCCCCTGCCGGGGACGAGGATTTGCGAATGTGTCCGCGTGAAAGCGCCTCCCTCACGTACTCCTCCATGGCCTCATTCTCCGCTACCGACAGTGGATAGACTTTGCCACGAGGAGGAACGGCACCGGATTGTAACTCTATGGCACAATCGTATGGGCGGTGCGGAGGTAGGGCAACCGCGCGCACCTTATCGAATACATCCCGGTACTCTTCGTATTCAGGAGGCAACAGAGAGTCCGAGGAAGTACACAGCAACTTGACAGGCCCATGGATGCAACTAGCCCCACACTGCGGTGACCACGAGAGGATCTCGACCGATCTCCAATCGAAAGTCGGATTATGCTTCTGGAGCCAGGGGTACCCCAAGACCACCGAGTAGTGTGGAGACGAAATAACCTGGAGACAGACCGACTCTCTGTGAACGGCACCAATGGCTATCCCCACTGGAAGGGTCTCATGAGTCACGTGTGGCGGCAGAAGGGGTCTGCCGTCTATCGCCTCAAGAGCCAGTGGGGAACCTCGAGGCTGCAGAGGAATGGAATTGGCGGCAACGAACACTCTATCAATGAACAAACCACCAGCACCAGAGTCCACCAACGCCTGGGTCGTCACCGAGCCCCCGACCCAGGAGAGGACAACCGTGATCAGTGGTTTGTCAACACGGGAAACCGGGGACGAGGAGACTCCACCCAAGATCTGCCCCCGACAGGACCTCAGGTGCGAGCGTTCTCCCGGACGGTTCGGACATGCCAACCGAAAATGCCCACCGAGACCACAGTACATGCATCGGCCCTCGCGTCTCCGGAGTACCCTCTCCCCCTCAGACAGGCGAGCAAACCCCCGCTGCATGGGTTCACCCCCAGACAAGTCATCCCCAGGAGGCGTGGGAGGAGAGGGAGGCACGGGTGGGACAGCAAACGTAGGCGCCAATCTGTTAGGAGACCTCCGCAGGCTCTCCTTAAAGGAAGGTCTCTCTCTGAGTCTGGTGTCAATCAAAATCAGGAAAGAAATAAGAGACTCGAGCTCCACTGGTAGGTCCTTAGCTGCAACCTCATCCTTCAAGGCATCCGAGAGACCATGAGAGAAAGCAGCGACCAGAGCCTCATTATTCCAGCCCACCTCTGCTGCCAGGGTACGAAACTCAATGGCGTATTCAGCTACGGATCGTGAACCCTGTCTGATGGACATAAGGAGCTTCGCAGCAGAGGCAGCACGAGCCGGCACATCGAATACCTTCCGAAGAGAAGCAACAAAACCGGAAAACTCGGCAACCACCGGATTGTTGTTCTCCCATAAAGGGCTGGCCCAGGCCAAGGCCTTGTCCGAGAGCAGCGAGATCAAGAAGCCCACCCTTGATCTCTCAGTAGGAAAGGCATGTGGCAGCAACTCGAAGTAAATGCCCACCTGGTTAAGGAAACCTCGGCACTGAGTTGGCTCTCCCCCAAAGCGCTGTGGAAGGGGGGCAGAACCGGTCATACCCTGAAACACCACAGGCGCAGCAACAGGTGTCAGGGTAGACTCTGGCGCAACAACCGGAGCGGCAGTAGGAGCGGGCCCAGGAGCAACAACCGACCCATCGGCAACGGAAGCTAAATGAGCCGTGCGTTCAAGCAGGGTTTGCAACGCCACAGCGAACCGACCCAACAGGTGATCCTGCTGATCAAGTCTGGCAACCAGCGTAGGTAGCGAGGGTGGCCCTGTACCGTCAGAATTCATGGCTTGGTCCTAATGTCATGGAACCATGAACCAGACGTACAACAAGAGATAAGTGGAAAATAAGAAGGTTTTATTGAAGAGCCGTAAGCAGAGTCCAAACGGATGGCTAAACCGAAGCAGGGTCTTGCGGAGACAGAGGTCAGGAACCAGAAGGGTAGTCAGACGAAGCCAGGAACAGGAACCAACGGGGTAGTCAGACGAAGCCGGAATCAGGAACCAACGGGGTAGTCAGACGAAGCCGGAATCAGGAACCAACGGGGTAGTCAGACGAAGCCGGAATCAGGAACCAACGGGGTAGTCAGACGAGGCCAGGATCAGGAACCAGAAGCAGCAGCAGTCTTGGAAGCATGTGAACACAGGAGGACCAAGCAAGGAACTGAAGCCACAGACCTCCTATATATGTGAGCTAGGCATCCAGCTCCTCCCAGTGGGAAGGAGGAGCCGCAGGGTGGGAGGCTACAAGAAAACCCAGAAACCAAGATGGCCGCCAGCACATGTCAAACGAAGGGAACAGCAAGGAGGTAAGACCATGACACTATTCCACAGGTGACCTTGGTGAGGTGGTACATATAGCTGTGCATACTCCTCCTCTCATTTGTTGCTTGATGTGCACACAGAGTAACTAGGAGCAGCACAATATACGGTATGTGCAGGCTCTGCTCTCCTGAATGTAGATGCCCAACGGCATAGGTAGGTTTAAAGTAGGACCTGCCTGACTAAGACCACCTTGGCGCTGGTAGGCAGGCACAGATGTGTTTTGGTCCAAATATATTGGCTGAGAGTCTCAGATTTTATCATACCAGATTGAGGGCTTAGTCCATAGATAATGTTTACATCTCTTGTATGAGTGCATTGTTATCTTTTGGGAATAAAATAGATTTTTTCTGAAATAATCCTTTTGTTGCCTGGTGGGGTAATACATCTGATGTATCGTCCTTGCCTGAGTTAGAATAGTATTTTAATAACAACTCCCTTAATTTACTATTCTCTTTTGGATTTGGGTTTGAATTCAAATCTAGACATGAGCAAATCGAAGTTGACAAAGTGGAATTCGATCCGAATTTCAGGAAAAAATTGATTTGCACCAAGCCGAATTTACTCGCACTTCGTAGTATTGAATAGCATTTTTCCTCAATTGGCTGCCTAACATGTTAGGACATGGAGCAAAGAACTCTGGGAACGAGGGATCACCCACAATGCCATGCATGCAGCCAATCAGCAGCCAGCCCGCCCCTGTGATGTCAAAGCCCTATAAATACCCTCAAACATTTTGGATTCTGCCATTTTCCAGTGTGCTTAGTGCAGGGAGAGATGTCAACAGGCGCGAGGGCAAGTGCTAGGAAAGACTTCATTGTGCTGAAAAAAATATTTACAAGTTCAAGGAAAGATTATTTAAGGTGTAGGGAAAGGTATCATCTACACTATAAAAGGAGAACAGGGTGCAATAGGATAGGGTACAGCCTAGGTAATAGGAGCAATTCTATTGCACCTTGCTGTACTAATTGGGGATCCAAATTGCAGTTATGCTGCTGCTTTTAGGTTGTTTGCACTATATGATACATCACTAAATCCAGCAAACCTTGCTTGTTATTGGTCTTTACAGGGTGTATTAATAGGAAATATACGTACATCCTATTAGCCGTTCCGCATTGATTTTACATTCTTTTACTTTTTTGAAATGGGGGGAATTAATAAAAATAAAAAAAGGAAAAAACATATGCCATAATTGCTGTTCAGCAGTGAAGTTACATTGTACTACAGCCATTTACGGGGTGTATTAATTAGAAAGATACGTACGTCCTATTAGCAGTTCTGCGTTGATTTTACATTGTTTTCCTTTTTTTGGTGGGTGTATTAATAGGAAAAAAAAGGGAAAAAATATAATTGCCGTTCAGCGGTGAAGTTACATTGTACTACACCCATTTACAGGGTGTATTAATAGGAAAGATACCTATGTCCTATTAGCCCTTCTGCAGTGAATTTACTTTGTACTATAGCCATTTACGTAGTGTATTAAAAGGAAATATATGTATGTCCTATTAGCCGTTCTGCGGTGAATTGTGATTGCTATATTTCTTTTTTTTGGGGTGTATTAATAGGAAAAAGAATATGTCTTAATTGCCATTCAGTGGTGAAGTTACATTGTACTACAGCCTTTTTTGGGGTATATTATTTTAATTGAATTGTTTTATTATACAGTATGTCAGACAGACAGGTGACAGGCCCTTCAAAGGGAATGTCGCAGCAAGAGGCCTGAGCTCCCAGTGTGATCTAGCAGCCGTGTCTTGACCAGCAACCTAGCGGAGCTTAAATGGTTGACTAGGTCTTCGACTTTGTCGCAAGTGACATGCGACACCACCAGCCAAGAGTCGGTGGGTTTCTCTGACACAACACTTAGTTGGCATGGCCCCCAACTATCCTTTGCCCCCAACTGTCCTCAACCTGCCTCTGTCATTTTCTGTTCCCTCAGCTTGAGAAGTATATACCGTAGGCTCGGCTCCACTTTTCAGCGAGGAAAAAAACCCTCTAATATACTGCACATCTGGGATTAGACAAGCATAAGTGACTGTCACATTTAGGCCATAAATACGGCTTTGGCATACTGGGGTGAAAAAACCCTCTGATATAGTGCACATCTGGGATTACACTTGCATATGTGACTGTCACATTTGGGCCATAATTACGGCTTTGACATACTGGGGTGAAAAAAGCTTCTGATATACTGCACATCTGGGATTACACGTGCATAAGTGAGTGTCACATTTAGGCCAGAAATACGGCTTTTTGGTTACTGGGGTGAAAAAACCCTCTAATATACTGCACATCTGAGATTAGACAAGCATAAGTGACTGTCCCATTTAAGCCAGAAACATGGCTTTTTGGTTACTGGGGTGAAAAAAGCCTCTGATATACTGCACATCTGGGATTAGACATGCATAAGTGACTGTCACATTTAGGCCACAAATAAGGCTTATAGGATAATGTGGTGAAAAAACCCTCTGATATAGTGCACATCTGTGATTACACGTGCATAGGTGACTGTCACATTTAGGCCACAAATACGGCTATTAGGTTACTGTTGTTAAAAAAAAACATTTTTTCATATACTGCACATCTGGGATTACACTTGCATAGGTGACTGTCACATTTAGGCCACAAATACGGCTATTAGGATACTGTGGTGAAAAAAAACAATTTTTTTCATATACTGCACATCTGTGATTACACGTGCATAGGTGACTGTCACATTTAGGCCACAAATAAGGCTTATAGGATACTGTGGTGAAAAATCCCTCTGATATACTGCACATCTGGGATTACACTTGCATTGGTGACTGTCACATTTAGGCCTCATGCACACGACCGTTGTGTGCATCCGTGGCCGTTGTGCCGTTTTCCGTTTTTTTTTCGCGGACCCATTGACTTTCAATGGGTCCGTGGAAAAATTGAAAAAATGCACCGTTTTGCAGCCGAGACTGTGATCCGTGTATCCTGTCCGTCAAAAAAATATGATCCAGAGAGTTTATCTGATTGGAGTCGGAAAATAATGTTTTGCCTAAGGGCTCTTTCACACTTGCGTTGTTCTTTTCCGGCATAGAGTTCCGTCGTCGGGGCTCTATGCCGGAAAAATCCTGATAAGGATTATCCCAATGCATTCTGAATGGAGAGAAATCCGTTCAGGATGCATCAGGATGTCTTCAGTTCCGGACCATAACGTTTTTTGGCTGGAGAAAATACCGCAGCATGCTGCGCTTTTTGCTCCGGCCAAAAATTCTGAAGACTTGCCGCAAGGCCGGATCCGGAATTAATGCCCATTGAAAGGCATTGATCCGGATCCGGCCTTAAGCTAAACGTCGTTTCGGCGCATTGCCGGATGCGACGTTTAGCTTTTTCTCAATGGTTACCATGGCTGCCGGGATGCTAAAGTCCTGGCAGCCATGGTAAAGTGTAGTGGGGAGCGGGGGAGCAGTATACTTACCGTCCGTGCGGCTCCCGGGGCGCTCCAGAGTGACGTCAGGGCGCCCCACGCGCATGGATCACGTGATCGCATGGCACGTCATCCATGCGCATGGGGCGCTCTGACGTCACTCTGGAGCGCCCCGGGAGCCGCACGGACTGTAAGTATACCGCTCCCCGCTCCTACTATGGCAACCAGGACGTTAATAGCGTGCTGGCTGCCATAGTAACACTGAAAGCATTTTGAAGAATGATCCGTCTTCAAATGCTTTCAGTACACTTGCGTTTTTCCGGATCTGGCGTGTAATTCCGGCAAGTGGAGTACACGCCGGATCCGGACAACGCAAGTGTGAAAGAGGCCTTACCTGTCATCATGGTTAGATGCAAGCCTAAAGGAGTCTGCAGCAGACCTCTCCTCCAAGTCTGGGCTGGGCTGTAACTGCTGACTGTCCTCGAAAAGCTAATTGTGGCTGAAAAGCAGATTGTTAGTCAAAACACGACTGCTGGAGGACAGTGGCAGCTCTGGCCTGTTGCTGTGGTTGCTACCACCCCCTCTTCTTCTGCTGCTATTTGCCAGCTACAGCAAAACTTTTGCCACTGCCCGTTCCTTTGGAGGGCCCAGGCAACTGTCTGTTGGCCATAGAGTACAGTAACTATCACTAAAATAGCGGATTAACTCTGAATGTCGGTGCACTAGAACGCGATGCACAAGGCAATATATTACACCTGCCTTTAATACAGAGGCACACTAACTGTATCAGTGAAATAACAAATTAGGGGCCCATTCAGATGGCCGTAGTGCTTTGCGGACAATGATACCAGCCGCGTGCTTCCGCAATTTGCAGACCACAGATGGCCTCAACCATAGTAGAAATGCTTATTCTTGTGCGCAATTGCCGACAAGAATAGGACATGCTCTATCTTTTCTGTGGAGCGGAACGGCACCACGGATCAGACAGCACACAGTGTGCTGTCCGCATCTTCTACGGCCCCATTGAAATGAATGGGTTCACCTGTGAGTGCCGAAACGCTGTGCGTCATCTGAGTGACCAATAAATCTATCACCAGCAAAAATTTTTTGGGGGAGTGTCGGTTTTCTTTCATTCTTCTGATTTTGGGATTACCTCCACACAAACCGAGCACCCCTCAACCAGTATGCTGTGCCGCCTGACTTCATTACACAGTAGGAATGATCATGTCTGGCCTGGAGCTGGACTCATCCCGGCATCGGTTGGGTGTGTGCCATGCCATAAGCATTAGTACACGGTAGAGCGGGGGGGGGGGGGCAAAGAGAGGAGGCTGCACTGCATGCATGCTATAGTACAGGAGGCTGGCAGAGGAAGGAGTGGGCAGAGGTTTGTATGGCTGCCTGGCAGCTGCATGCTAAAGGATAGTATATGGATCAGTGAATTACACATCGACTCTGTCACTACTGGTAGTGGTAACTAGAGTTGAGCGGACACCTGGATGTTCGGGTTTGACGGGTTCGGCCGAACTTCACAAAGAAGTTTGAGTTCGGGACCCGAACTTGACCCCGAACCCCATTGAAGTAAATGGGGACCCGAACTTTGGAGCACTAAAATGGCTCTAAAAAAAGTTATGGGAAGGGCTAGAGGGCTGCAAAAGGCAGCAAAATGTGGTTAAGAGCATGGCAAGTGCAAGTGGATAGGGAAATGACTTCAAATAACATAAAATACATAAAAATATAAAAAAATAATCTTGATCTTGGAGGAGGAGGTCCATATAGAGTAGGAGAATGAGGAGGCGGTGGATGTGGCGGCGGTGGAGGAGGTAGCCAACACAGTTTTTTTATTTTGTTTTTTATTTTATAATAAATTTATTTTTGGATATAGAAAAATAAAACAAAGAGAAAGTGCGCTGGAGTACAACAATGGCTGGGTGAGGCCGGTATACATGTCTATTCTGCACAAGGTACGGACAAGTCCTGTGGAATTCCTGCCTGGCTCATTTTAATGAACGTGAGCTTGTCCACATTGGCTGTGGACAGACGGCTGCTCTTGTCTGTGATAACCCCCTCCAGCCGTGCTAAACAAACGTTCAGACAATACAGTGGCTGCAGGGCAGGCCAGCACCTCCAAGGCGTAAAGGGCAAGCTCAGGCCATGTGCCCAATTTAGAGACAAAAAGTTGAAGGAGGCAGACCCATCAGTCAGTATATCACTGCAGTATTTCGGATTAGGAAACGTTAGACAGGAGAGGCCCTGCTGCCGCTTTGTTGACTCTAGATAACTTCTGCCTAATCGCACGTCCTCGATCCAATTGGATATCTTCTCTATCAACGGGTAGTGGGGAATCAGGGTTACATGCCAGAGAGGGAGCGTGAGAAAGGGATACCACATCAAAGGGAGGTCAATCGCTGAAATGTGATTGAGCAGAAATGTGGGACAAGTTGTTAAAGCAGAATTTTAGAAATTTAAGTCCCTGTCACCTATGCAGAGCAAAGGTTTTTCAATGGCAAAAATTGGTTAATGTCACCCATCAATAGAACAGACGATTTTTTAAAATTTCAGTCCCTGTCAACTATGCATTGCAGGGGTTTATTCACGCCACAACTGGGTTCATGTCACCCACCAATTGACCAGAGGATTTTACAAAAATTAGGTCCCTATCCCCTATGCAAAGCAGGGGATTTTATATGGCAAAAATGGTAAAATGTCACCTGAGAATTTAACAGATGATTTTTTGAAATTGAGGTCTCTGTAACCTATGCAGAGCAGAGGTTTATTCACAGCAAAGATTTTAAAAATTCACCCAAGAATGTAACAGACGCTTTTGCACCCTGCTCTCTCTTTTGCTGTGCTGGTGCCTCTGTGTGACCACCGCCTCTTTCTCCAAACTGCACACATCACTCACATGACCTTGATTCCATGTGGGGTCTTGTACCTCATCATCCTCCACATCATCTTCCACCCAATCTTTACCCCTGCCCTCCTTGTCATTCTGGAGACTGCAGAAAGCCGCAGCAGTTGGTACCTATGTTTTGTCATCAGAGACGTGCTGCAGTGGTCTTCCCATGTCCTTACCCTGAAACATAAGTGGTTGGGCATCAAGTGCACTCAATCTCTTCCACTTCTGGGGCAGGGCTATGTGGATGGCCCACGGAAACCCTGCCAACAGTCATCAAAAAGCAGAAGAGACTGCTGCATGACTTGGGGCTCAGAATGCTTGCCTGATTTGCAAGGGGGTGAGTTGAAAGACAGATGTCCATGGGCTGTAGGTGCCAACTCTGATCTTTTAGCAGGGGACTGGGTTGGACACAATGTGAAGGAACTGGAGGCACTGTTAGCCACCAAATCTACTATCGCCTGTACTTTTTCTGGCCTCACCATTCGTACTGTCCCAAATGCAGTGCAGGCCGCAAATATACTTTCTAGCAGAAAAGATGAGCATTTGTCACCCATCAATGTAACAGACAAATTAGAGAAATGTATTTCCCTGTCCACTAGGTAGAGCAGGGGTATATCACAGCCAAAAATTGGTGAATTTCACCCGACAATGTAACAGACGAATTAGTGAAATGACTTAAAATAACAAAATATGTAAAAATAAAAAATAATAATCTTCATCTAGGAGGTGGAGGTCCATATGGAGTAGGAGGTTGAGGAGGCGGTGTAGGTGGAAGCAGCGTTTTTTCAAGGAAGCATAGAAGTGGGATAGTAACGCTGAGAACAGCGTCATCGGCACTGGCCATGTTGGTGGAGTACTCAAAACATTGCAACAAGGCACACAGGTCTCGCATGGAGGCCCACTCATTGGTGGTGAAGTGGTGCTGTTCTGCAGAGCGACTCACCCGTGCGTGCTGCAGCTGAAACTCCACTATCGCCTGCTGCTGCTCGCACAGTCTGGCCAGCATATGCAATGTGGAGTTCCACCTTGTGGACACGTCGCATATGAGGCGGTGAGCAGGAAGGCCGAAGTTATGCTGCAGCGCTGACAGGCGAGCAGCAGCAGGGTGAGAACGCCGAAAGCGCGCACAGACGGCCCGCACCTTCTGCAGCAGCTCTGACATATTGGGGTAATTTTTAAGGAATTTCTGCACCACTAAATTCAGCACATGCGCCAGGCAAGGGATGTGCGTCAAACCGGCTAGTCCCAAAGCTGCTACGAGATTTCGCTCATTATCGCACACCACCAGGCCGGGCTTGAGGCTCACTGGCACCAACCACTCATTGGTCTGTTTTTCTATGCCCGTACACAGCTCCTGCATGGTGTGGGGTTTGTCCCCCAAACAGATACGTTTTAAAACTGCCTGCTGTCGTTTAACCCTGGCTGTGCTGAAGTTGGTGGTGAAGGTGTTACGCTGACCGGATGAGGAGGCGGTAGAGGATGAGAAAGCAGAGTAGGAAGCAACAGGAGGCAAAGAAAAATGTCCTGCAATCCTCGGTGGTGGAAGGACATACGCCAAACTGCTATCCGCCTCAGGCCCAGCAGCCACTGCATTTACCCAGTGTGCTGTTAGGGAGATATAACGTCCCTGACCGTGCTTACTGGTCCACTATCCATAGTTAGCTGGACCTTGACACAGATGGCATTGCGCAGTGCACACCTGATTTTGTGCCCCACTTGGTTGTGCAGGGAAGGGATGGCTCGCCTGGAAAAGTAGTGGCGCCTGGGAACAACGCACTGTGGGACAGCCACCGTCATAAAGCTTTTAAAACTCTCCATCTCCACCAGACAGAATGACAGCATTTCAGAATTTTAAAATGCTGGCATTCAGGGCCAGGGATCGTAGGTAGGTAGGGGGGTACTTCCTCTTTTGCTCCAGTGTTTGGGAGATAGCTGAACACTTCCAAGGCACATTGTGGAGATGCTTGGTGACCCAGGTGGTGGCGTTGCTGGCAGATCCTCTGTTTGCGGGGTGGCAGGTGCCACTGTCACTCCAGAGGTGGATGAAGAGGCCGAGACTGCAGCAGAAGAGGAAACAGGAGGAGCCAGTGTGACGAAACCAACCTCGCCACAGTGTTTTGGAGGGGGCTGTTTGCCAGCCTCCTGCCCCAGGATTACGGCCCTTTGAGATACTTTTGCTAACTTTTAAACCCCTGAACCTATTCAAGTGAATTTTGGATAGGTTTGTCCCCAAGTTATACTGGTTAAATTGATGTAAGTTATATGTATGGACAATGTAAACTCACAAAGTTGTAACAATTTATAATAAGTGTAACTTGTCAGCTTGGGAGATAGTTGAGTGGATAGACAGAGGGTAGGAATATGCTGGGTGTGTTTCTATTGTCCCATTGTTCTATTGTCCCATTGTGCCATTGTGTGTTTAAATGGTGATGTCTGTCCTGTTGTCTCCACATGTGTATTGGCGATTTCCCTTTGTCCTGAGAGATAATTGGATTGCGCCTCGGTTGTCTCCAGGACAGAGAGGAGGAAACCATGATGCATTGTGGGGATGTGTTGTATCTGTCCTGTGTCGCAGTCTTCCTTCTGGTCCCCTAGGGGCATGTCAACCAGATGGGGACCTGCATAAATACGGGCGGGTAGCCCTCAATAAAGCGTTGCTGTTTTTACATTCAACATAGAGCCTCGTCTCATGTGTGTGGGGATTGCTATATGTGTATACTCTCCTGGCTATTACTACTAGCTCTTGTAAGAGCTGTTCCTGTTCCTGGTTCCTGTGGTGGTATCGGTGTCGAGCGGAGTGCTTGGAGTCCCCGGGAGGCACTAGGAGCATCCATTAACGGAGGTACCCAGTCGGGGTGCTAGGAGATCCGTTACAGCCAGAGACCTCTCTTTTTTTTTTGGAGGTGTCTACTCCACTGCAGCTCATGCTTTGTGCTCAGGTTTAGAATGTTTATGCCTTGCTTCAGGCTCTGATTGCACAGCGTGCTAACGACTCGTGACTTGTCGTCAGCACATTGTCTGAAGAACTGTCACGCCAGGGAACTCCTTGGAGCTGGCATTGGTGTGCTCGGTCCCTTGGAGCGGCGGGCAGTAGCAGGCGTACTGTCTAGGAGACGGCCACTCTGCTTTTGCACTCTGCTCCCTCTTTTGCTGTGCTGGTGGCTCTGTGCGACCACCGCCTCTTCCTCCAAACTAGACAGGTCGCTCGCATGACCTTGATTCCATGTGGGGTCGAGGACCTCATCGTCCTCCACATCATCTTCCACCCAGTCTTCACCCCTGCCCTCCTTGTCGGTCTGCACACTGCAGAAAGCCACAGCAGTTGGCACCTGTGTTTCATCATCATCAGAGACGTGCCGCGGTGATCCTCCCATGTGCTCATCCTGAAACATAAGTAGTTGGGCATCAGTGCACCTCTGAGGCAGGGCTATGTGGATGGCCATGGTAAATCTGCTAGCAGAGTCATCAAAAAGCAGAAGAGACTGCTGCATGACTTGGGGCTCAGACTGCTTGGCTGATTTGCAAGGGGGTGAGGTGAAAGACTGATGGCCATGGGCTGCAGGTGCCAACTCTGATCTTTCAGCAGGAGACTGGGTGGGAGACAATGTAAAGGAACTGGAGGCACTGTCAGACACCCAATCTACTATCGCCTGTACTTGTTCTGGCCTCACCATTCGTAGAGCTGCATTCGGCCCTACCAAATAATCCTGAAGGTTCTGACGCCTACTCACACCTGAGGAAGGTGTTTCACTTGTGCTTGTAGCTGGCACAGATCGACCATGTCCTCTGGCTGCAACAGGAGCTCCACCAACAGCAGCAGCACCACGACCGGGGGCCACGTCCCTTATTTGACGCTCTCCTCATTCTTTGCAGTTCACCAACCAAACTAAAGGATGGTTTATGTCAGGCGACAATGTAACGGCCAATAGTCAACAATTAAGTTCACTGACAGTAAGGCAGTGCCAGTGTCATAAAGAGGAAAAATTTCTGGAGGTTACACAACAGTGTGACAGGCAAATTTTATACAATTACTTCAAGGTCACAAAAATTTTTAATTTGTCAAACAACAATGTAACTGCAGTATTGACTGGTTGTATTAGACTGTCAGAAATGCAGCAAATGTAGTATCTTGCACAAAATGGGTGTTTTTTTAAAAACCAGAATATAACAGCAGTATTTAACGCTTGTATTGGACTGTCAGAAATGCATCAAAGGCTGCAAATGTAATATCTTGCACAAAATGGGTGTTTTTTTTTTTAAACCATAATTTAACAAAAGTATCTAACGCTTGTATTGGACTGTCACAAAGGCAGCAAAGGCCGCAAATGTATTATCTTGCACAAAATTGGTGTTTTAAAAAAAACTGAATATACCAGCAGTATCTAATGCTTGTATTGGACTGTCACAAATGCAGCAAATGTAGTATCTTGCACAAAATGGGTATTTTTTTTTTAAACCAGAATATAACAGCTGTATCTAACACTTGTATTGGACTGTCACAAAGGCAGAAAATGCCGCAAATGTATTATTGTCACTGAAGGTGTACAGAAAATTAGAAGACACAAAATGAAGATCAGAATGACTGGATCCAAAACTAAGGAACCAAAGGGAGAGCCCTGCAACAGATCTGGCTCTCTCCCTAACTGCTCAGCCTATGCAAAAATCTCAATGGTAGATGATCGAATATCCTCGTTCCTCGACTGTATAACACCTGAACACCCTATAATAGTGAGGGGACACGACCACCGGCTCCCTACACTTGATACGGAGGGAGTCAGGGTCACCTGGGATCCAACAAACAGGAAAACACCAATGAATGAACAAAACTTATCTGTAGAAGACTCAGAAGTAGGATCAGCATGCACACACTCCAGGAAGTAATATAAACCGCAAAGTGATGCAGTATGGGGAGGGATTTAAAGGGATGCAATCAGTGCAACAACATGACAGCTGAGAGAGGCTAAAGAGATGAGAAAATGAAAGCAAAACAAAAGGAACCTCAAGGAGGAGGTTCTGAAGAACGTCTGTCAGAGCTTCTCAGATGTCTGGTGGTGACAGTACCACTCCTTCTACGAGTGGACTCCGGACACTCAGAGCCCACCTTCTCAGGATGTGACCTATGGAAAACAATGATGAGACGAGAGGCCTTAATGTCCGTAACTGGGACCCACATCCTCTCCTCAGGACCATAACCCTCCCAATGAACGAGGTACTGGAGAGAACCGCGGACAACACGAGAATCCACAATCCTAGAGACCTGAAATTCAAGATTACCATCAACCACAATCGGAGGAGGAGGCAAAGACGAGGGTACAATGGGTTGGACATAAGGTTTTAATAAGGACTTATGAAAAACATTATGGATCTTCCAAGTCTGAGGAAGATCAAGACGGTAGGCAACAGGATTGATAACGGACAAGATTTTGTAGGGCCCAATAAACTTAGGACCCAACTTCCAGGAGGGAACCTTCAATTTGATATTCTTAGTAGACAACCACACCAGATCACCAACATTCAGGTCCGGACCAGGCACACGTCTCTTATCCGCTACACGCTTATATCTCTCACTCATGCTCTTTAGATTATCCTGACTCTTTTGCCAAATGGATGACAAAGACGAGGAGAATCTGTCCTCATCAGGTAAACCAGAAGACCCCTCTCCAGAGAATGTCCCAAACTGCGGATGAAACCCATATGCACCAAAAAATGGTGACTTATCAGAGGACTCCTGACGACGGTTATTTAAAGCAAACTCAGCAACACCAATCCTCCTGATTCTCCGCCACAAAACAGCGCAGATATGTCTCCAGATTCTGATTGACGCGCTCTGTCTGGCCATTCGACTGCGGGTGGAAAGCAGAAGAGAATGACAACCGAACCCCCAACCGAGAACAGAAAGCCTTCCAGAATCTGGAAACAAACTGCGTGCCCCTATCAGAGACTAGAGTTGAGTGAACACCTGGATGTTCGGGTTCGAGAAGTTCGGCCGAACTTCCCGGAAATGTTCGGGTTCGGGATCCGAACCCGACCCGAACTTCGCCCCGAACCCGAACCCCATTGAAGTCAATGAGGACCCAAACTTTTCGGCACCAAAAAGGCTGTAAAAAGGCCCAGGAAAGGGCTAGAGGGCTGCAAAAGGCAGCAACATGTAGGTAAATCCCCTGCAAAAAAATGTGGATAGGGAAATGAATTAAAATTAAAATAAAATAAATAAAAATTTACCAATATCAATTGGAGAGAGGTCCCATAGCAGAGAATCTGGCTTCACGTCACCCACCACTGTAACAGTCCATTGTCATATATTTAGGCCCCGGCACCCAGGCAGAGGAGAAAGGTCCCATAACAGAGAATCATGCTTCATGTCAGCAGAGAATCAGTCTTCTTGTCATAGCAGAGAATCATGCTTCACGTCACCCAACACTGGAACAGTCCATTGTCAGATATTTAGGCCCAGGCACCCAGGTAGAGGAGAGAGGTCCTGTAACAGAGAATCTGGCTTCATGTCAGCAGAGAATCAGTCTTCATATCATAGCAGAGAATCATGCTTCATGTCACCCAACACTGGAACAGTCCATTGTCATAAATTTAGGCCCAGGCACCCAGGCAGAGGAGAGAGGTCCCGTAACAGAGAATCTGGCTTCATGTCAGCAGAGAATCAGTCTTCATATCATAGCAGAGAATCATGCTTCACGTCACCCAACACTGGAACAGTCCATTGTTATAAATTTAGGCCCCGGCACCCAGGCAGAGGAGAGAGGTCCCGTAACAGAGAATCTGGCTTCATGTCAGCAGAGAATCAGTCTTCATATCATAGCAGAGAATCATGCTTCACGTCACCCAACACTGGAACAGTCCATTGTCAGATATTTAGGCCCAGGCACCCAGGTAGAGGAGAGAGGTCCTGTAACAGAGAATCTGGCTTCATGTCAGCAGAGAATCAGTCTTCATATCATAGCAGAGAATCATGCTTCACGTCACCCAACACTGGAACAGTCCATTGTCATAAATTTAGGCCCAGGCACCCAGGCAGAGGAGAGAGGTCCCGTAACAGAAAATCTGGCTTCATGTCAGCAGAGAATCAGTCTTCATGTCATAGCAGAGAATCAGGCTTCACGTCACCCACCACTGCAACAGTCCATTGTCATGAATTTAGGCCCCGGCACCCAGACAGAGGAGATAGGTCCCGTAACAGAGAATCTGGCTTCATGTCAGCAGAGAATCAGTCTTCATATCATAGCAGAGAATCATGCTTCACGTCACCCAACACTGGAACAGTCCATTGTCAGATATTTAGGCCCAGGCACCCAGGTAGAGGAGAGAGGTCCTGTAACAGAGAATCTGGCTTCATGTCAGCAGAGAATCAGTCTTCATATCATAGCAGAGAATCATGCTTCACGTCACCCAACACTGGAACAGTCCATTGTCATAAATTTAGGCCCAGGCACCCAGGCAGAGGAGAGAGGTCCCGTAACAGAGAATCTGGCTTCATGTCAGCAGAGAATCAGTCTTCATATCATAGCAGAGAATCATGCTTCACGTCACCCAACACTGGAACAGTCCATTGTTATAAATTTAGGCCCCGGCACCCAGGCAGAGGAGAGAGGTCCCGTAACAGAGAATCTGGCTTCATGTCAGCAGAGAATCAGTCTTCATGTCATAGCGGAGAATCATGCTTCACGTCACCCAACACTGGAACAGTCCATTGTCAGATATTTAGGCCCAGGCACCCAGGCAGAGGAGAGAGGTCCCGTAACAGAGAATCTGGCTTCATGTCAGCAGAGAATCAGTCTTCATATCATAGCAGAGAATCATGCTTCACGTCACCCAACACTGGAACAGTCCATTTTCAGATATTTAGGCCCAGGCACCCAGGCAGAGGAGAGAGGTCCCGTAACAGAGAATCTGGCTTCATGTTAGCAGAGAATCAGTCTTCATATCATAGCAGAGAATCATGCTTCACGTCACCCAACACTGGAACAGTCCATTGTCAGATATTTAGGCCCAGGCACCCAGGAAGAGGAGAGAGGTCCCGTAACAGAAAATCTGGCTTCATGTCAGCAGAGAATCAGTCTTCATATCATAGCAGAGAATCATGCTTCACGTCACCCAACACTGGAACAGTCCATTGTCAGATATTTAGGCCCAGGCACCCAGGCAGAGGAGAGAGGTCCCGTAACAGAGAATCTGGCTTCATGTCAGCAGAGAATCAGTCTTCATATCATAGCAGAGAATCATGCTTCACGTCACCCAACACTGGAACAGTCCATTGTCAGATATTTAGGCCCAGGCACCCAGGCAGAGGAGAGAGGTCCCGTAACAGAGAATATGGCTTCATGTCAGCAGAGAATCAGTCTTCATATCATAGCAGAGAATCATGCTTCACGTCACCCAACACTGGAACAGTCCATTGTCAGATATTTAGGCCCAGGCACCCAGGCAGAGGAGAGAGGTCCCGTAACAGAGAATCTGGCTTCATGTCAGCAGAGAATCAGTCTTCATATCATAGCAGAGAATCATGCTTCACGTCACCCAACACTGGAACAGTCCATTGTCAGATATTTAGGCCCAGGCACCCAGGCAGAGGAGAGAGGTCCCGTAACAGAGAATCTGGCTTCATGTCAGCAGAGAATTAGTCTTCATATCATAGCAGAGAATCATGCTTCACGTCACCCACCACTGTAACAGTCCATTGTCATAAATTTAGGCCCCGGCACCCAGGGAGAGGAGAGAGGTCCCGTAACAGAGAATCTGGCTTCATGTCAGCAGAGAATCTGGCTTCATGTCATAGCAGAGAATCATGCTTCACGTCACCCAACACTGGAACAGTCCACTGTCAGATATTTAGGCCCAAGCACCCAGGCAGAGGAGAGAGGTCCCGTAACAGAGAATCTGGCTTCATGTCAGCAGAGAATCAGTCTTCATATCATAGCAGAGAATCATGCTTCACGTCACCCAACACTGGAACAGTCCATTGTCAGATATTTAGGCCCAGGCACCCAGGTAGAGGAGAGAGGTCCTGTAACAGAGAATCTGGCTTCATGTCAGCAGAGAATCAGTCTTCATATCATAGCAGAGAATCATGCTTCACGTCACCCAACACTGGAACAGTCCATTGTCATAAATTTAGGCCCAGGCACCCAGGCAGAGGAGAGAGGTCCCGTAACAGAGAATCTGGCTTCATGTCAGCAGAGAATTAGTCTTCATATCATAGCAGAGAATCATGCTTCACGTCACCCACCACTGTAACAGTCAATTGTCATAAATTTAGGCCCCGGCACCCAGGGAGAGGAGAGAGGTCCCGTAACAGAGAATCTGGCTTCATGTCAGCAGAGAATCAGTCTTCATGTCATAGCAGAGAATCATGCTTCACGTCACCCAACACTGGAACAGTCCATTGTCAGATATTTAGGCCCAGGCACCCAGGTAGAGGAGAGAGGTCCTGTAACAGAGAATCTGGCTTCATGTCAGCAGAGAATCAGTCTTCATATCATAGCAGAGAATCATGCTTCACGTCACCCAACACTGGAACAGTCCATTGTCATAAATTTAGGCCCAGGCACCCAGGCAGAGGAGAGAGGTCCCGTAACAGAGAATCTGGCTTCATGTCAGCAGAGAATCAGTCTTCATATCATAGCAGAGAATCATGCTTCACGTCACCCAACACTGGAACAGTCCATTGTTATAAATTTAGGCCCCGGCACCCAGGCAGAGGAGAGAGGTCCCGTAACAGAGAATCTGGCTTCATGTCAGCAGAGAATCAGTCTTCATGTCATAGCGGAGAATCATGCTTCACGTCACCCAACACTGGAACAGTCCATTGTCAGATATTTAGGCCCAGGCACCCAGGCAGAGGAGAGAGGTCCCGTAACAGAGAATCTGGCTTCATGTCAGCAGAGAATCAGTCTTCATATCATAGCAGAGAATCATGCTTCACGTCACCCAACACTGGAACAGTCCATTGTCAGATATTTAGGCCCAGGCACCCAGGCAGAGGAGAGAGGTCCCGTAACAGAGAATCTGGCTTCATGTTAGCAGAGAATCAGTCTTCATATCATAGCAGAGAATCATGCTTCACGTCACCCAACACTGGAACAGTCCATTGTCAGATATTTAGGCCCAGGCACCCAGGAAGAGGAGAGAGGTCCCGTAACAGAGAATCTGGCTTCATGTCAGCAGAGAATCAGTCTTCATATCATAGCAGAGAATCATGCTTCACGTCACCCACCACTGTAACAGTCCATTGTCATAAATTTAGGCCCCGGCACCCAGGCAGAGGAGAGAGGTCCCGTAACAGAGAATCTGGCTTCATGTCAGCAGAGAATCAGTCTTCATGTCATAGCAGAGAATCATGCTTCACGTCACCCAACACTGGAACAGTCCATTATCAGATATTTAGGCCCAGGCACCCAGGCAGAGGAGAGAGGTCCCGTAACAGAGAATCTGGCTTCATGTCAGCAGAGAATCAGTCTTCATATAATAGCAGAGAATCATGCTTCACGTCACCCAACACTGGAACAGTCCATTGTCAGATATTTAGGCCCAGGCACCCAGGCAGAGGAGAGAGGTCCCGTAACAGAGAATCTGGCTTCATGTCAGCAGAGAATCAGTCTTCATGTCATAGCAGAGAATCAGGCTTCACGTCACCCACCATTGTAACAGTCCATTGTCATAAATTTAGGCCCCGGCACCCAGGCAGAAGGGGAAAGGTCCCGTAACAGAGAATCTGGCTTCATGTCAGCAGAGAATCAGTCTTCATGTCATAGCAGAGAATCATGCTTCACGTCACCCAACATTGGAACAGTCCATTGTCATATATTTAGGCCCCGGCACCCAGACAGAGGAGAGGTTCAAACTTTGGGTTGTCCCGCAATATAATGGTAAAATAAAAATAAAAATAGTATTTAATGAGGAAGTGCCCTGGAGTACAATAATATATGGTTAAGGGGAGGTAGTTAATGTCTAATCTGCACAAGGGATGGACAGGTCTTGTGGGATCCATGCCTGGTTCATTTTTATGATCGTCAGCTTGTCCAAATTGGCTGTAGACAGGCGGCTGCGTTTGTCTGTAATGACGCCCCCTGCCGTGCTGAATACACGTTCAGACAAAACGCTGGCCACCGGGCAGGCCAGCACCTCCAAGGCATAAAAGGCTAGCTCTGGCCACGTGGACAATTTAGAGACCCAGAAGTTGAATGGGGCCGAACCATCAGTCAGTACGTGGAGGGGTGTGCACACGTACTGTTCCACCATGTTAGTGAAATGTTGCCTCCTGCTAACACGTTGCGTATCAGGTGGTGGTGCAGTTAGCTGTGGCATGTTGACAAAATTTTTCCACATCTCTGCCATGCTAACCCTGCCCTCAGAGGAGCTGGCCGTGACACAGCTGCCTTGGCGACCTCTTGCTCCTCCTCTGCCTTGGCCTTGGGCTTCCACTTGTTCCCCTGTGACATTTGGGAATGCTCTCAGTAGCACGTCTACCAACGTGCGCTTGTACTCGCGCATCTTCCTATCACGCTCCAGTGCAGGAAGTAAGGTGGGCACATTGTCTTTGTACCGTGGATCCAGCAGGGTGGCAACCCAGTAGTCCGCACGCGTTAAAATGTGGGCAACTCTGCTGTCGTTGCGCAGGCACTGCAGCATGTAGTCGCTCATGTGTGCCAGGCTGCCCAGAGGTAAGGACAAGCTGTCTTCTGTGGGAGGCGTATCGTCATGGTCCTGCGTTTCCCCCCAGCCACGCACCAGTGATGGGCCCGAGCTGCGTTGGGTGCCACCCCGCTGTGACC
This sequence comes from Bufo gargarizans, assembly GCF_014858855.1. NCBI lineage: Eukaryota > Metazoa > Chordata > Amphibia > Anura > Bufonidae > Bufo > Bufo gargarizans. The sequence continues at coordinate 366,712,937 of NC_058080.1, forward strand.
ATGCTTCATCCTCATCCTCCTCTGATGCAAAAAACCTCCCTCTGAGTCACTTTTAAGAGACTGGCCTGAAAGTGCTAAAAATGACCCCTCTTCCTCCTCCTCCTCCTCCTGGGCCACCTCCTCTTCCCTAAGTGTCTTCTCAAGGAGACATAGAAGTGGTATTGTAACGCTGATAACGGCGTCATCGCCACTGGCCATGTTGGTGGAGTACTCAAAACAGCGCAACAGGGCACACAGGTCTCGCATGGAGGCCCAGTCATTGGTGGTGAAGTGGTGCTGTTCCGCAGTGCGACTGACCCGTGCGTGCTGCAGCTGAAACTCCACTATGGCCTGCTGCTGCTCGCACAGTCTGTCCAGCATGTGCAAGGTGGAGTTCCACCTGGTGGGCACGTCGCATATGAGGCGGTGAGCGGGAAGGCCGAAGTTACGCTGTAGCGCAGACAGGCGAGAAGCGGCAGGATGTGAACGCCGGAAGTGCGAACAGACGGCCCGCACTTTATGCAGCAGCTCTGACATGTCGGGGTAGTTGTGAATAAACTTCTGCACCACCAAATTCAGCACATGCACCAGGCAAGGGATGTGCGTCAAACCGGCTAGTCCCAGAGCTGCAACGAGATTTCGCCCATTATCGCACACCACCAGGCCGGGCTTGAGGCTCACCGGCAGCAACCACTCGTCGGTCTGTTGTTCTATACCTCGCCACAACTCCTGTGCGGTGTGGGGCCTGTCCCCCAAACATATGAGTTTCCGAATGGCCTGCTGACGTTTACCCCGGGCTGTGCTGAAGTTGGTGGTGAAGGTGTGTGACTGGATGAGCAGGTGGAAGAAGAGGAGGAGGAAGCTGAGTAGGAGGAGGTGGCAACAGGAGGCAAAGAATGTTGCCCTGCGATCCTTGGCGGCGGAAGGACGTGCGCCAAACAGCTCTCCGCCTGGGGCCCAGCCGCCACTACATTTACCCAGTGTGCAGTTAGGGAGATATAGCGTCCCTGGCCGTGCTTACTGGTCCACGTATCTGTGGTTAGGTGGACCTTGCCACAGATGGCGTTGCGCAGTGCACACTTGATTTTATCGGATACTTGGTTGTGCAGGGAAGGCACGGCTCTCTTGGAGAAGTAGTGCCGGCTGGGAACAATATACTGTGGGACAGCAAGCGACATGAGCTGTTTGAAGCTGTCTGTGTCCACCAGCCTAAATGACAGCATTTCATAGGCCAGTAGTTTAGAAATGCTGGCATTCAGGGCCAGGGATCGAGGGTGGCTAGGTGGGAATTTACGCTTTCTCTCAAATGTTTGTGAGATGGAGAGCTGAACGCTGCCGTGTGACATGGTTGAGATGCTTGGTGACGGAGGTGGTGGTGTTGGTGGTACATCCCCTGTTTGCTGGGCGGCAGGTGCCAACGTTCCTCCAGAGGCGGAGGAAGAGGCCGAGGCGGCAGCAGCAGAAGAGGCCGAGGCGGCAGCAGCAGAAGAGGTAGCAGTGGGAGCCTGAGTGACTTCCTTGTTTTTAAGGTGTTTACTCCACTGCAGTTCATGCTTTGCATGCAGGTGCCTGGTCATGCAGGTTGTGCTAAGGTTCAGAACGTTAATGCCTCGCTTCAGGCTCTGATGGCACAGCGTGCAAACCACTCGGGTCTTGTCGTCAGCACATTGTTTGAAGAAGTGCCATGCCAGGGAACTCCTTGAAGCTGCCTTTAGGGTGCTCGGTCCCAGATGGCGGCGGTCAGTAGCAGGCGGAGTCTCTTGGCGGCGGGTGTTCTGCTTCTGCCCACTGCTCCCTCTTTTGCTACGCTGTTGGCTCGGTCTCACCACTGCCTCTTCCTCCGAACTGTGAAAGTCAGTGGCACGACCTTCATTCCATGTGGGGTCTAGGACCTCATCGTCCCCTGCATCGTCTTCCACCCAGTCTTGATCCCTGACTTCCTGTTCAGTCTGCACACTGCAGAAAGACGCAGCAGTTGGCACCTGTGTTTCGTCATCATCAGAGACGTGCTGAGGTGGTATTCCCATGTCCTCATCATCAGGAAACATTAGTGGTTGTGCATCAGTGCATTCTATGTCTTCCACCGCTGGGGAAGGGCTAGGTGGATGCCCTTGGGAAACCCTGCCAGCGGAGTCTTCAAACAGCATAAGAGACTGCTGCATAACTTGAGGCTCAGACAGTTTCCCTGGTATGCATGGGGGTGATGTGACAAACTGATGGGCTTGGTTTTCAGACGCCATCTGTGCGCTTTCTGCAGAAGACTGGGTGGGAGATAATGTGAACGTGCTGGATCCACTGTCGGCCACCCAATTGACTAATGCCTGTACCTGCTCAGGCCTTACCATCCTTGGGGCCCAATGCCGTTCTACCAAATATCGCTGTAAATTATGGCGGCTACTGGGACCTGAGGTAGTTGGTACACTAGGACGTGTGGCTGTGGCAGAACGGCCACGTCCTCTCCCAGCACCAGAGGGTCCACTAACACCACCACGACCATGTCCGCGTCCCTTACTAGATGTTTTCCTCATTGTTACCGTTCACCACAATAAGAAAAATATTATTTGGCCCAATGTATTGAATTTAAATTCAGGCCTTTTTTTACAGACACCTAACACTATCTGGCTATCTATTTAGGTACCGTATTACACTAATAAAGGCACAGCAGTAACGACAGATTTAGCTGAATATAAATTTGAGGCCTAGTATTTAGGCGCTGGATGACAGGTATACGTTTACAGACAGAATTAGACTTGGAAATGCACGGTAGCGTGTGAAGTTATTGTGGATGACCCTATCAGCACCTTGAATCTAATATACCCTTTTATGGATAGATTTAAAGTAGGTCTGATACAGCAGAAACCACTAAATTAGGAAATTGCTAAATTGGGAATTGTATTTCAACCCAGAACAAAAACTGTGCTTTGACGGACACTAAATAACTTGACCAGCCACAGCAATAAACACAGATTTAGATGAATGTAAAGTTGAGGCCTAGTATTTAGGCGCTGGGTGAAAGGTATACGTTTACAGACAGAATTAGACTTGGAAATGCACAGTAGCGTGTGTGTGAAGTTATTGAGAATGACCCTATCTGCATCTTGAATCTAATATACCCTTTTACTGATAGATTTAAAGTAGGTCTGATACAGCAGAAACCACTAAATTAGGAAATTGCTAAATTGGGAATTGTATTTCAACCCAGAACAAAAACTGTGCTTTGACGGACACTAAATAACTTGACCAGCCACAGCAATAAACACAGATTTAGATGAATGTAAATTTGAGGCCTAGTATTTAGGCGCTGGGTGAAAGGTATACGTTTACAGACAGAATTAGACTTGGAAATGCACAGTAGCGTGTGTGTGAAGTTATTAAGAATGACCCTATCTGCACCTTGAATCTAATATACCCTTTTACGGATAGATTTAAAGTAGGTCTGTGTCATGGTCTTACCTCCTTGCTGTTCCCTTCGTTTGACATGTGCTGGCGGCCATCTTGGTTTCTGGGTTTTCTTGTAGCCTCCCACCCTGCGGCTCCTCCTTCCCACTGGGAGGAGCTGGATGCCTAGCTCATATATATAGGAGGTCTGTGGCTTCAGTTCCTTGCTTGGTCCTCCTGTGTTCACATGCTTCCAAGACTGCTGCTGCTTCTGGTTCCTGATCCTGGCCTCGTCTGACTACCCCGTTGGTTCCTGATTCCGGCTTCGTCTGACTACCCCGTTGGTTCCTGATTCCGGCTTCGTCTGACTACCCCGTTGGTTCCTGTTCCTGGCTTCGTCTGACTACCCTTCTGGTTCCTGACCTCTGTCTCCGCAAGACCCTGCTTCGGTTTAGCCATCCGTTCGGACTTTGCTTACGGCTTGCCCTTCAATAAAACCTTCTTATTTTCCACTTATCTCTTGTTGTACGTCTGGTTCATGGTTCCATGACATTAGGACCAAGCCATGAATTCTGACGGTACAGGGCCACCCTCGCTACCTACGCTGGTTGCCAGACTTGATCAGCAGGATCACCTGTTGGGTCGGTTCGCTGTGGCGTTGCAAACCCTGCTTGAACGCACGGCTCATTTCGCTTCCGTTGCCGATGGGTCGGTTGTCGCTCCTGGGCCCGCTCCTACTGCCGCTCCGGTTGTTGCGCCAGAGTCTACCCTGACACCTGTTGCTGCGCCTGTGGTGTTTCAGGGTATGACCGGTTCTGCCCCCCTTCCACAGCGCTTTGGGGGAGAGCCAACTCAGTGCCGAGGTTTCCTTAACCAGGTGGGCATTTACTTCGAGTTGCTGCAACATGCCTTTCCTACTGAGAGATCAAGGGTGGGCTTCTTGATCTCGCTGCTCTCGGACAAGGCCTTGGCCTGGGCCAGCCCTTTATGGGAGAACAACAATCCGGTGGTTGCCGAGTTTTCCGGTTTTGTTGCTTCTCTTCGGAAGGTATTCGATGTGCCGGCTCGTGCTGCCTCTGCTGCGAAGCTCCTTATGTCCATCAGACAGGGTTCACGATCCGTAGCTGAATACGCCATTGAGTTTCGTACCCTGGCAGCAGAGGTGGGCTGGAATAATGAGGCTCTGGTCGCTGCTTTCTCTCATGGTCTCTCGGATGCCTTGAAGGATGAGGTTGCAGCTAAGGACCTACCAGTGGAGCTCGAGTCTCTTATTTCTTTCCTGATTTTGATTGACACCAGACTCAGGGAGAGACCTTCCTTTAAGGAGAGCCTGCGGAGGCCTCCTAACAGATTGGCGCCTACGTTTGCTGTCCCACCCGTGCCTCCCTCTCCTCCCACGCCTCCTGGGGATGACTTGTCTGGGGGTGAACCCATGCAGCGGGGGTTTGCTCGCCTGTCTGAGGGGGAGAGGGTACTCCGGAGACGCGAGGGCCGATGCATGTACTGTGGTCTCGGTGGGCATTTTCGGTTGGCATGTCCGAACCGTCCGGGAGAACGCTCGCACCTGAGGTCCTGTCGGGGGCAGATCTTGGGTGGAGTCTCCTCGTCCCCGGTTTCCCGTGTTGACAAACCACTGATCACGGTTGTTCTCTCCTGGGTCGGGGGCTCGGTGACGACCCAGGCGTTGGTGGACTCTGGTGCTGGTGGTTTGTTCATTGATAGAGTGTTCGTTGCCGCCAATTCCATTCCTCTGCAGCCTCGAGGTTCCCCACTGGCTCTTGAGGCGATAGACGGCAGACCCCTTCTGCCGCCACACGTGACTCATGAGACCCTTCCAGTGGGGATAGCCATTGGTGCCGTTCACAGAGAGTCGGTCTGTCTCCAGGTTATTTCGTCTCCACACTACTCGGTGGTCTTGGGGTACCCCTGGCTCCAGAAGCATAATCCGACTTTCGATTGGAGATCGGTCGAGATCCTCTCGTGGTCACCGCAGTGTGGGGCTAGTTGCATCCATGGGCCTGTCAAGTTGCTGTGTACTTCCTCGGACTCTCTGTTGCCTCCTGAATACGAAGAGTACCGGGATGTATTCGATAAGGTGCGCGCGGTTGCCCTACCTCCGCACCGCCCATACGATTGTGCCATAGAGTTACAATCCGGTGCCGTTCCTCCTCGTGGCAAAGTCTATCCACTGTCGGTAGCGGAGAATGAGGCCATGGAGGAGTACGTGAGGGAGGCGCTTTCACGCGGACACATTCGCAAATCCTCGTCCCCGGCAGGGGCTGGATTTTTCTTTGTGAAAAAGAAGGGCGGCGAGTTGAGGCCTTGCATCGATTACAGGGGTCTCAATCGCATCACGATCAAGAACGCTTACCCGATACCCTTGATTTCCGAGCTGTTCGATCGCCTCAAAGGGGCCACGGTCTTTACCAAACTCGACCTGAGGGCGGCATATAACCTGGTAAGGATCAAGGCGGGCGATGAGTGGAAGACCGCGTTTAACACCAGGACCGGTCATTATGAATCCTTGGTTATGCCCTTTGGGTTGTGCAATGCGCCCGCAGTCTTCCAGGAATTCATCAACGATGTTTTCCGTGACCTGTTGCAGCAGTGTGTGGTGGTCTATTTGGATGACATCTTGGTATATTCTGCATCCATGGAGGCCCACATTCTGGATGTCAGACGAGTGTTGCAACGCTTACGAGAGAACAAGCTGTTCGGTAAGCTTGAGAAATGCGAATTTCACCGATCCCAGGTAACCTTCTTAGGTTACATCATTTCCGCTGAGGGGTTCTCCATGGATCCTGAGAAGGTTTCGGCTGTCTTACAGTGGCCCCAGCCCAGTGGGCTTCGTGCCCTGCAGCGCTTTTTGGGCTTCGCCAATTATTATCGGAAGTTCATCAGGGACTTTTCCATGCTAGCCAAGCCTCTCACGGATCTGACCAGGAAGGGCAGTAATCCTCAGGTCTGGCCGCTCGAGGCCATCCGAGCTTTTGAGGCTCTAAAGTCCGCCTTTGTGTCGGCTCCGATTCTGTCGCATCCCAACCCTGGGTTGCCTTTTGTCCTCGAGGTGGACGCGTCTGAGACGGGAGTAGGCGCCCTCCTGTCTCAGCGTAGAACACCAGAGGGTCCTCTGCTTCCTTGTGGGTTTTACTCCCGGAAACTGTCTTCCGCGGAGTGCAACTATCAGATTGGTGACAGGGAGTTATTGGCCATCGTGCAGGCCCTTAAAGAATGGAGGCACTTGCTCGAGGGCTCGGTGGTTCCGGTTCTCATCCTGACGGACCACAAGAATCTGACCTACCTCTCTGAGGCCAAGAGATTGACACCACGTCAGGCCAGATGGGCTCTGTTCTTGTCACGTTTTAATTACGTGGTCTCCTACCTACCCGGCTCCAAGAACATCAGAGCGGATGCCTTATCACGGCAGTACTCCGAGCTGTCCGGGGAGGAGTCGATTCCGACTACGGTCATACCCCCGAATCAGATCCTGGCCGCTATTCGCACCAGCCTGACTTCTCCTCTGGGTGAGCAGATTTTGGCGGCTCAATCTGGTGCTCCCTCTGGGAGACCCAACGGCAGATGTTTTGTGCCTGAGGAGTTGCGCACTCGGTTGTTGCGAACCTACCATAACTCCAAGGCCGCGGGGCACCCTGGAAAGAATCAGCTGTCCTGGGCGGTTTCACGTCTGTTCTGGTGGCCTTCTCTACGTTCCGACATCGCCGCATATGTAGCGGCATGCTCCGTTTGTGCCCAGAGTAAGTCCCCTCGGCACCTTCCGTTGGGCCTTTTGCAACCCATAGCCACCGGGGAGCGTCCATGGTCACACCTGGGGATGGATTTCATTGTGGACCTCCCTGCATCCCGAGGCCATACGGTCATTCTCATGATTGTGGATCGGTTTTCCAAAATGTGCCACTGTGTTCCTCTCAAGAGGTTACCCTCTGCACAAGAGTTGGCCTCGATTTTTGCCAGGGAGGTCTTCCGGTTGCACGGTTTGCCCAAGGAGATTGTGTCGGATCGGGGGAGTCAGTTTGTGTCCAGGTTCTGGCGCGCCTTTTGCTCCCAGTTGGGGATTCATCTCTCTTTCTCCTCGGCCTACCACCCTCAGTCCAATGGGGCCGCAGAACGATCCAATCAGGCCTTGGAGCAATTCCTTCGTTGCTATGTCTCCGATCACCAAGACAATTGGGTTGACCTCCTGCCTTGGGCTGAGTTTGCCAGGAACACGGCGGTGAACTCTTCCTCTGGGACGTCTCCCTTCATGGCCAATTATGGGTTCCAACCTGCCGTGTTACCGGAGGTATTCTCTCCCCAGGATATTCCGGCTGTGGAGGATCACCTTTCCGTCCTACGTGCTTCTTGGGTACAGATCCAGAGGTCCCTTGAGGTCTCTGCGCAGCGCCAGAAACTCCAGGCTGATCGCAGACGAGCGCCCGCTCCTTCCTACCAGGTCGGAGACCGCGTATGGTTGTCCACCCGCAACCTCAACCTTCGAGTGCCCACTCCCAAGCTGGCGCCTCGCTTTGTTGGTCTCTTCCGAGTGCTTCGCAGGGTAAACCCGGTAGCCTATGCCCTTGCGCTTCCTCCTGGCATGCGGATCTCCAACGTGTTTCATGTCTCCCTGTTGAAGCCACTGGTGTGTAATCGTTTCACTTCCTCGATTCCTCGGCCTCGTCCGGTCCAAGTGGGCAATCGTGAGGAGTATGAGGTGAGCAATATCCTGGACTCACGCCTGGTCCGCGGCCGGGTGCAGTTTTTGGTCCATTGGCGTGGTTATGGTCCAGAGGAGCGTTCCTGGGTTCCCTCCGCAGATGTCCATGCTCCTGTCTTGCTCCGAGCCTTCCACGCACGCTTCCCTCAGAAACCGTTCCTTACTCCGCGGAGGAGGGGCCCTTGAGGGGGAGGTACTGTCATGGTCTTACCTCCTTGCTGTTCCCTTCGTTTGACATGTGCTGGCGGCCATCTTGGTTTCTGGGTTTTCTTGTAGCCTCCCACCCTGCGGCTCCTCCTTCCCACTGGGAGGAGCTGGATGCCTAGCTCATATATATAGGAGGTCTGTGGCTTCAGTTCCTTGCTTGGTCCTCCTGTGTTCACATGCTTCCAAGACTGCTGCTGCTTCTGGTTCCTGATCCTGGCCTCGTCTGACTACCCCGTTGGTTCCTGATTCCGGCTTCGTCTGACTACCCCGTTGGTTCCTGATTCCGGCTTCGTCTGACTACCCCGTTGGTTCCTGTTCCTGGCTTCGTCTGACTACCCTTCTGGTTCCTGACCTCTGTCTCCGCAAGACCCTGCTTCGGTTTAGCCATCCGTTCGGACTTTGCTTACGGCTTGCTCTTCAATAAAACCTTCTTATTTTCCACTTATCTCTTGTTGTACGTCTGGTTCATGGTTCCATGACAGTCTGATATAGCAGAAACCACTAAATTAGGAAATTGCTAAATTGGGAATTGTATTTCAACCCAGAACAAAAACTGTGCTTTGACAGACACTAAATAAGTTGACCAGCCACAGCAATAACCACAGATTTAGATGAATGTAAATTTGAGGCCTAGTATTTAGGCGCTGGGTGAAAGGTATACGTTTACAGACAGAATTAGACTTGGAAATGCACAGTAGCGTGTGTGTGAAGTTATTGAAAATGACCCTATCTGCACCTTGAATCTAATATACCCTTTTAGGGATAGATTTAAAGTAGGTCTGATACAGCAGAAACCACTAAATTAGGAAATTGCTAAATTGGGAATTGTATTTCAACCCAGAACAAAAACTGTGCTTTGAAGGACACTAAATAACTTGACCAGCCACAGCAATAAACACAGATTTAGATGAATGTAAATTTGAGGCCTATTATTTAGGCGCTGGGTGAAAGGTATAAGTTTACAGACAGAATTAGACTTGGAAATGCACAGTAGCGTGTGTGTGAAGTTATTGAGAATGACCCTATCTGCACCTTGAATCTAATATACCCATTTACGGATAGATTTAAAGTAGGTCTGATACAGCAGAAACCACTAAATTAGGAAATTGCTAAATTGGGAATTGTATTTCAACCCAGAACAAAAACTGTGCTTTAAAGGACACTAAATAACTTGACCAGCCACAGCAATAACCACAGATTTAGATGAATGTAAATTTGAGGCCTAGTATTTAGGCGCTGGGTGAAAGGTATACGTTTACAGACAGAATTAGACTTGGAAATGCACAGTAGTGTGTGTGTGAAGTTATTGAGAATGACCCTATCTGCACCTTGAATCTAATATACCCTTTTAGGGATAGATTTAAAGTAGGTCTGATACAGCAGAAACCACTAAATTAGGAAATTGCTAAATTGGGAATTGTATTTCAACCCAGAACAAAAACTGTGCTTTGACGGACACTAAATAACTTGACCAGCCACAGCAATAAACACAGATTTAGATGAATGTAAATTTGAGGCCTAGTATTTAGGCGCTGGGTGAAAGGTATACGTTTACAGACAGATTTAGACTTGGAAATGCACAGTAGCGTGTGTGTGAAGTTATTGAGAATGACCCTATCTGCACCTTGAATCTAATATACCCTTTTAGGGATAGATTTAAAGTAGGTCTGATACAGCAGAAACTACTAAATTAGGAAATTGCTAAATTGGGAATTGTATTTCAACGCAGAACAAAAACTGTGCTTTGACGGACACTAAATAAGTTGACCAGCCACAGCAATAACCACAGATTTAGATGAATGTAAATTTGAGGCCTAGTATTTAGGCGCTGGGTGAAAGGTATACGTTTACAGACAGAATTAGACTTGGAAATGCACAGTAGCGTGTGTGTGAAGTTATTGAGAATGACCCTATCTGCACCTTGAATCTTATATACCCTTTTAATGAATAGATTTAAAGTAGCCCTGATACAGCAGAAACCACTAATTTAGGAAATTGCTAAGTTGGGAATTGTATTTAAACCCTGAACAAAAATATATCCTTTGCCAGACAGCAGACAGTATTACAATTGGCTGGCCACAGCTGAAACACCAGATTTAGGGTACTGCTATTTTGGCAGTTGTATTTCACCCCTCAATAAAATAGCAAGCACAGCCAAGCCCCTGATGTAGGATATAGCCAAAAAATAACCACACTATTGATGGTTAAATGCACTTGGTGACAGCTTGCCCCTGATGTGGGATATAGCCAAAAAATAACCACACTATTGATGGTTAAATGCACTTGGTGACAGCTTGCCCCTGATGTAGGATATAGCCAAAAAATAACCACATTATTGATGGTTAGATGCACTTGGTGACAGCTTGACCCTGATGTAGGATATAGCCAAAAAACAACCACACTATTGAGGGTTAAATGCACTTGGTGACAGCTTGCCCCATATGTAGTATATAGCCAAAAAATAACCACACTATTGATGGTTAAATGCACTTGGTGACAGCTTGACCCTGATGTAGGATATAGCCAAAAAATAACCACACTATTGATGGTTAAATGCACTTAGTGACAGCTTGCCCCTGATGTGGGATATAGCCAAAAAATAACCACACTATTGATGGTTAAATGCACTTGGTGACAGCTTGCCCCTGATGTAGGATATAGCCAAAAAATAACCACACTATTGATGGTTAAATGCACTTGGTGACAGCTTGACCCTGATGTAGGATATAGCCAAAAAATAACCACACTATTGATGGTTAAATGCACTTGGTGACAGCTTGAACCTGATGTAGGATATAGCCAAAAAAATAACCACACTATTGAGGGTTAAATGCACTTGGTGACAGCTTGCCCCATATGTAGGATATAGCCAAAAAATAACCACACTATTGATGGTTAAATGCACTTGGTGACAGCTTGCCCCATATGTATGATATAGCCAAAAAACAACCACACTATTGAGGGTTAAATGCACTTGGTGACAGCTTGCCCCATATGTAGTATATAGCCAAAAATAACCACACTATTAATGGTTAAATGCAGTTGGTGACAGCTTGACCCTGATGTAGGATATAGCCAAAAAATAACCACACTATTGATGGTTAAATGTACTTGGTGGCAGCTTGTGCTGGCGCACCACAAGACACAAAATGGCCGCCGATCACCCCAGAAAAAAGTGAATAAAAAACGCTCTGGGCAGCCTAAAAACAGTGAGCAATTGAATAGCAGCAGTTCAATGATCCACAGCTGTAGATCGATCACTGAATTAAGTCTTTTGGAGGAGTTAATCACTGCCTAATCTCGCCCTAACGTCGCAGCTGAGACCTCTCCCTACACTGATTAGAGCAGAGTGACGTGCGGCGCTACGTGACTCCAGCTTAAATAGAGGCTGGGTCACATGCTGCACTGGCCAATCACAGCCATGCCAATAGTAGACATGGCTGTGACGGCCTCTTGGGGCAAGTAGTATGACGCTTGTTGATTGGCTGCTTTGCAGCCTTTCAAAAAGCGCCAAGAAAGCGACGAACACCGAACCCGGACTTTTACTAAAATGTTCGGGTTCGGGTCCGTGTCACGGACACCCCAAAATTCGGTACGAACCCGAACTATACAGTTCGGGTTCGCTCATCCCTATCAGAGACTATGTCTGAAGGAACACCATGAAATTTGACAATGTGATCAATAAATGCCTGCGCCAGCGTCTTAGCATTGGGCAAGCCAGGAAAAGGAATGAAATGCACCATTTTGCTAAAACGGTCCACCACGACCAGAATCACAGTCTTCCCCGAGGAACGAGGCAGGTCCGTAATGAAGTCCATGGACAGATGTGTCCAAGGACAGGAAGGAATGGGTAACGGAAGGAGAGGACCTGATGGCCGTGAATGAGGGACTTTGGCACAAGCGCAGGTCTCGGGCTGCCACAAAACCCTCAACAGACTTACAAAGCGCCGGCCACCAGAATCTCCGAGCGATGAGATCCACTGTGGCTCTTGCCCCCGGATGCCCAGCAAGGACAGTATCGTGGTGCTCCTTAAAAATCTTGTGTCTTAAAGCGAGAGGCACAAACAACCTCCCAGGAGGACAAAGATCAGGAGCCTCTGACTGGGCTACCTGAACCTCTGCCTCCAATTCAGGATAAAGAGCAGAGACCACCACACCTTCAGCCAAAATGGGACCCGGGTCTTCAAAATTCCCACCTCCCGGAAAACAACATGACAGGGTATCCGCCTTCACATTCTTAACCCCAGGGCGGAACGTGACAACAAAATTAAACCTTGAAAAGAACAAAGACCTTCTGGCCTGTCTTGGGTTCAGATGCTTGGCTGACTCCAAGTAGGCCAGATTCTTATGGTCAGTAAACACGGTAATAGGGTGTCTGGCTCCCTCTAGCCAATGGCGCCATTCCTCAAAAGCTAACTTGATGGCCAACAACTCCCTATCCCCCACATCGTAATTTCTCTCTGCGGAGGAGAGTTTCTTCGAGAAAAAGGCACACGGTCGCCATTTGGCAGGAGAGGGACCCTGAGACAAGACCACACCCACACCCACCTCAGAAGCATCAACCTCAACTATGAAGGGTAGAGAATATCAGGTTGTACCAAGATGGGAGCGGAAGCAAAACTCTCCTTGATATTAGAAAAGGCCTTACGCGCCTCTACCGACCAGGAGGAAAAATCGACCCCCTTTCTAGTCATATCAATGAGTGGTTTAACAGAGGAATAATTCAAAATAAACTTGGCAATAATTGGCAAAACCCAAAAAACGCATCAGCGCCTTCTGATTCTCAGGAAGCTCCCACTCAAGCACAGCGCGGACCTTCTCGGGGTCCATGCGAAAACCAGAAGCAGAGAGAAGAAACCCCAGAAATTGAATTTCTGGAACCGCAAACACACATTTTTCCAGTTTAGCGTACAATTTATTCTCCCGCAGGATGAGCAAGACCTGACATAAGTGTTCCTTATGAGTTTTGAAATCAGGAGAAAAAATCAAAATGTCATCTAGATACACTAATACAAATTTCCCCATTAAATGATAGACTGCTGGAGCATTCATCAAACCAAAAGGCATAACCAAATTCTCAAAATGGCCCTCAGGGGTATTGAAGGCCGTCTTCCATTCGTCTCCTTCTCTGACCCTGACCAGGTTGTATGCCCCTCTTAGATCCAACTTGGAAAAAACTTTAGCCCCAACAATCTGGTTAAACAGGTCCGGGATCAGAGGAAGCGGATAAGGGTCACGAATTGTGATACTGTTCAGCTCCCTGAAATCCAGACATGGTCTTAAAGAACCATCTTTTTTCTTAACAAAGAAAAAACCAGCGGCAACAGGTGACTTCGAGGGTCGTATGTGTCCCTTTCTCAGACTCTCAGAGATATAAGCACGCATAGCGACCCTTTCAGGTTGGGAGAGATTGTATAAACGAGATTTAGGCAGCTTGGCGCCTGGGGTGAGATTAATAGGGCAATCGTACTCCCTGTGAGGGGGCAAGTCCTGAACACCACTCTCAGAAAACATATCCGAAAATTCAGAGAGAAAAGATGGTACAGTCTTAGTAGAAACCTCAGAAACAGATGTTGTGAGGCAATTCTCTCTGCAAAAGTCACTCCAACCATTTATTTGCCTCGCTTGCCAATTAATGATGGGGTTATGTTTAGTGAGCCAGGGTAGCCCCAACACTAGAGGAGTAGGCAACCCGCTTAGGACGAAACATGACACATCCTCAACATGAGTATCACTCACAATCAAACGGATATTGTGAACTATGCCCTTTAACGATTTCTGAGAAAGTGGAACGGAATCAATAGCAAAAACAGGTATATCCTTTCCCAAAGTGCATACCTGGAAACCATGAGTTATAGCAAATTGATTATCAATGAGATTGACAGCTGCTCCACTATCTACAAAAATCTCACAAAAAATGTTCTTGCTCTCTAGCGCCACCCTGGCAGGTAGGACAAAACGGGAACTACAAGCAAACGGAAAACCTTCAATTTCCGCATCAACCATGCCAATAGTAACAGATGGAACGTTTTTAGAGGATTTTTTTCTTTTTGTTTCTTTATTACTCCCAAAAAACTGCCTGAATCTCCTAGAGGAACAAACATTTGCCAAATGATTTATACCTCCACAACAGAAACAAACCTTCCTATGAGAGCTGAATCCTCTATTGTCAGAGGCAAGCAAACCCAGCTGCATAGGCCCCTGCTCAGAGGGGATTGAGAGAGACTGAGACCCCTGCGCACTGAATGAGACCGCCACACTGTCCTTGGACTGAGTATGACAGGAAGGAGTGATCTCTCCTCTCTCTCTAAGACGCCTGTCAATACGAACGTCCCGAGACATGGCAGAGTCCAAGGAGGTAGGTCTCTCATGAAAGGCAAATGCATCTTTCAATCCCTCTGAAAGACCATGGCAAAATTGACTTTGGAGTGCAGCATCATTCCAACCAGTATCAGCTGCCCATCTCCGAAATTCTGAACAGTATATCTCTGCGGACTGTTTACCCTGGCATAAAAGACGTAGTCTAGACTCAGCCAGAGAAATACGATCCGGATCATCATATATCTGACCCAGGGCTAAAAAAAATTCATCCACTGAACAGAGGGGCCGTGCCCCCACCGGCAGCGAAGAGGCCCTGGACTGAGCGTTATCCCTGAGCAGCGAGATGATGATCCCCACCCTCTGCTCCTCATCACCAGAGAAATGGGGAAGTAGGCGAAAATTGAGTTTGCAAGCCTCTCTAAAACGAACAAAATTCTCACTACCCCCGGAGAACGTATCCCGGAGCGAGATCTTAGGCTCAGAACAAACTCCATGAACGCAAGCTGAACCGGTCACCTGAAACTGAGAAACAGTTTTACGGAGATCTGCTACCTCCAATGAAATACCCTGCATGTGTTCAGTCAAAAGTGAAACCGGATCCATGCTTGAGACGGTTTTGGCGGTTTATAATGTCACGGAAGGTGTACAGAAAACTAGAAGACACAAAATGAAGATCCGACTGACTGGATCCAAAACTAAGGAACCAAAGGGAGAGCCCTGCAACAGACCTGGCTCTCTCCCTAACTGCTCAGCCTATGCAAAATTCTCAATGGTAGATGATCGCATATCCTCGTTCCTTGACTGTATAACACCTGAACACCCTATAATAGTTAGGGGACACGACCACCGGCTCCCTACACTTGATACGGAGGGAGTCAGGGTCACCTGGGATCCAGCAAACAGGAAAACACAAATGAATGAACAAAACTTATCTGTAGAAGACTCAGTAGTAGCATCCAGCATGCACACACTCCAGGAAGTTGTATAAACCGCAAAGTGATGCAGTATGGGAAGGGATTTAAAGGGATGCAATCAGTGCAACTACATGACAGCTGAGAGAGGCTAACGAGATGAGAAAACGAAAGCAAAACAAAAGGAACCTCAAGGAGGAGGTTCTGAAGAACGTCTGTCAGAGCTTCTCAGATGTCTGGTGGTGACAATTATTTTGCACAAAATGCGTGTTTTTTTAAAACCAGAATATAACAGCATTATTTAACGCTTGTATTGGACTGTCAGAAATGCAGCAAAGGCCACAAATGTAGTATCTTGCACAAAATGGGTGTTTTTTTTAAATCCACAATATAACAGCAGTATTTAACGCTTGTATTCGACTGTCATAAATGTAGCATAGGCCGCAAATGTAGTATCTAGAACAAAATGGGTGTTTTTTTAAATCCACAATATAACATCAGTTTCCCTTATATCCTAACCAGTAGCACACTGGTAGGACAGACGGAATATTTAAAGCGAACCTTTCACCTGCATTTCACTAATAAACTATCAAAAGTACCTTATAGATCATCCTCATTGTGTTATCATACAGTCTTGTCCCGCTTTTCTGCCATGTATATGCATGAAAAAAATCGCCTTATAAAGTACTCTTCTCCAGCTCCACAAGTCACGATAGAAGTCAAGGGGGTAGCCCTTCCCTCACTCCAGGCTGTAACTCCCTTGAATAACATAGTACATAAGGCCGAAAAAAGACATTTGTCCATCCAGTTCGGCCTGTTATCCTGCAAGTTGATCCAAAGGAAGGCAAAAAAAAAACTGTGAGGTAGAAGCCAATTTTCCCCACTTTAGGGGAATAAAAAATTCCTTCCCGACTCCAATCAGGCAATCAGAATAACTCCCTGGAACAACGACCCCTTTCTAGTAGCTATAGCCTGTAATATTATTGCGCTCCAGAAATACATCCAGGCCCCTCTTGAATTCCTTTATTGTACTCACCATCACCACCTCCTCAGGCAGAGAGTTCCATAGTCTCACTGCTCTTACCGCAAAGAATCCTTTTCTATGTTTGTGTACAAACCTTCTTTCCTCCAGATGCAGAGGATGTCCCCTCGTCACAGTCACAGTCCTGGGGATAAATAGCTGATGGGATAGATCTCTGTACTGACCCCTGTTATATTTATACATATTAATTAGATCTCCCCTCAGTTGTCTTTTTTCTAAAGTAAATAGCCCTCATTTTAATAATCTTTCAGGGTACTGTAGTTGCCCCATTCCAGTTATTACTTTAGTTGCCCTCCTCTGGACCTTCTCCAGCTCTGCTATGTCTGCCTTGTTTACAGGAGCCCAGAACTGTACACAGTACTCCATGTGTGGTCTGACTAGCGATTTGTAAAGTGGTAGGACTATGTTCTTATCACGGGCATCTATGCCCTTACTGATGCAACCCATTATCTTATTGGCCTTGGCAGCAGCTGCCTGACACTGGTTTTTGCAGCTTAGTTTGCTGTTTATTAAAATTCCTAGATCCTTTTCCATGTCAGTGTTACCGAGTGTTTTACCATTTAGTATGTACGGGTGACTTGCATTATTCCTTCCCATGTGCATAACTTTACATTTATCAGTGTTAAACCTCATCTGCCACTTATCTGCCCAAGCCTCCAATCTATCCAGATCCCTCTGTAGTAGTATACTGTCCTCATCAGTGTTAATTACTTTACACAGTTTAGTGTCATCTGCGAAAATTGATACTTTACTATGCAAGCCTTCTACAAGATCATTAATAAATATATTTGAAGAGAATAGGGCCCAATACTGACCCCTGAGGTACCCCACTAGTGACAGTGACCCAATCTGAGTGTGTACCGTTAATAACCACCTTCTGTTTTCTATCACTGAGCCAGTTACTTACCCACATACAGACATTTTCTCCCAGTCCGAGCATTCTCATTTTATATACTAACCTTTTATGTGGTACAGTGTCAAATGCTTTGGAGAAGTCCAGATACACGACATCCATTGATTCGCCGCTGTCAAGTCTAGAACTTACCTCCTCATAGAAACTGATTAAATTAGTTTGACATGACAGATCCCTCACGAAGCCATGCTGATATGGCGTTATTTGCTTATTTCCATTGAGATAATCTAATATAGCATCTGTCAGAAAACCTTCAAACAGTTTACCCACAACAGATGTTAAACTTACCGGCCTATAGTTTCCAGGCTCTGTTTTTGGACCCTTTTTGAATATTGGCACCACATTTGCCATGCGCCAATCCTGTGGGGCATTCCCTGTCAGTATAGAGTCTGCAAATATCAGAAATAAGGGTCTGGCTATGACATTACTTAATTCCTTTAGGATACGGGGGTGTATGCCATCCGGTCCTGGCGATTTGTCTATTTTAATCTTTTTAAGTCGCTGATGTACTTCTTCCTGGGTCAGACAGGACACTTTTAATGGGGAATTTATTTTTACATTCTGCATGTCATCTGACAGTTTATTTTCCTCAGTGAATACATTGAAGAAAAAAATATTTAACAGCTTTGCTTTCTCCTCGTCGCTCTCTGCGACTCCCCCCTCATTACTCTTTAAAGGGCCGACACCTTCTGATTTATACTTTTTAACATTTATATAATTGAAGAACATTTTAGGGTTAGTTTTACTCTCTTTGGCAATTAATCTCTCGGTCTCTAGTTTGGCCGCTTTTATTTGTTTTTTACATGTTCTATTTTTTTCCTTATAGTTTTTCAGTGCTTCCGTGCTACCCTCCTGTTTCAGTGAATTATATGCTTTCTTTTTGTGATTTATTGCTTTCTTTACAGTTCTATTTATCCACATTGGTTTCTTTTTGTTCCTTAACCTTTTATATCTGGGTAGTTATGTACCTCTCACAATGAGATTTTAGGATGTTTTTAAAGATATCCCATTTTGTGGCTGTATTTTTATTTTTGAGGACTTTGTCCCAGTTAGTTCGGCCTATGGCCTCTCTTAGTTGGCTAAATTTAGATTTTTTGAAGTTTGGTATTTTTGTTCCTCCCTGTAGAAACGCTCTTTTGAATGATAATTGGAAGGTTATTACTTTATGGTCACTATTTCCCAGGTGTCCCCCAACCTGCACGTCAGTTGTTCTGTCAGGCCTATTGGTTAATACTAAGTCCAGTATAGCCGTCCCTCTAGTCGGGTCCTGAACCAGTTGGGAGAGGTAATTGTCTTTGGTTATTGCCAAGAAGCTATTTCCCTTATGAGATATACAAGTTTCAGTTTCCCAGTCTATATCTGGGTAGTTGAAGTCCCCCATAATAACCACCTCATTATGATTTGCCGCCTCGTCTATCTCGTTTAGTAGTAGATTTTCTGTGGACTCTGGTATATTAGGTGGTTTATAGTAAACTCCTATTAGTAATTTATTGTTGTTTTTAGCTCCATGTATCTCTACGCACAGTGACTCCACATGTTCATGTCCCTCACTTATATCTTTGCGGAGTGTGGGCTTTAGACAAGACTTTACATAAAGGCAAACCCCTCCCCCTCTCTGGTTTTGACAATCCTTTCTAAACAGACTGTAACCTTGTACATTAACTGCCCAGTCATAGTTATCATCCAGCCATGTCTCAGTTATTCCCATTATGTCATAGTCCTCCTCACACATCACTAATTCCAGTTCACCAGTTTTATTAGTCAGGCTTCTGGCATTAGTATACATACATTTGAGAGGTTTATGTATATTTTTTACCCTACACCTTTCCTTCTGAACTGTTCTAGTCCCTCCTTCCATTCCTCCCCCAGTCCCACTACCTTGCCCCCGGTCTCTATCTGCACTCTCTTCCCCTCCTATAATGTAATTCCCCCCCCCCCCAGTCCCTAGTTTAAACACTCCTCCAACCTTCTAGCCATCTTTCTCCCCAGCACAGCTGCCCCTTCCCCATTGAGGTGCAGCCCGTCCCTACGATAGAGCCTGTAGACGATAGAAAAATCGTCCCAGTTCTCCAGGAACCCAAACCCCTCCTTCCTACACCAGTTCATGAGCCACTTGTTAATCTCCATAATCTCTCGTTGCCTTTCTTGTGTGGCTCGTGGTACAGGCAGAATTTCGGAAAATACTACCTTAGAGGTCCTTGCCCTCAGCTTTTGACCTAAATCCCAGAAAAAAAATTTAAGGACTCTCCACCTACCTCGAACTTTGTCATTGGTTCTGATATGGACCATGACCGCAGGATCGTCTCCAGCCCCTCCCAGTAATCTGTCAACCCGATCCGCGATGTGTCGAACTCTAGCGCCAGGAAGACAGCACACTTTTCGGCGATCACGGTCTTTGTAAAAAGATTTCCCTATCTGTTCCCCTAGTAATGGGCCTGCCCTGCTCTCCTGGTTCCCTGCTTACTGGAGCTGACATTCCCCTGACTGGCAGAGGAAGTGTCCGGCTGCAGCAGTGCCGTCCCTGGACTGACATCCTCCTCATCTGCCAAACGTGCAAACTTGTTGGGGTGTGTTAGATCAGGGCCAGACTCCCTGGCACTCTTCCCTCTACCCCGCTTTCTAACTGTTACCCAGCTAGCTACCTCACTTTCCTCAGCCTCCTCTCTGTCACCCTCCCCCTCATCTACCCCAAAGAGTGCTTGCTCGGTGAGAAGCAAACTCTTTTGCAAATTGTCAATGCCTCTCAGTGTTGCAACTTGCCCGTTTAGAGACTCAATTTGCGATTCCAAACGGGTAATTTGCTCACATCTTGAACAAAGATATGCAGTTCCAGGACTGCATACATCATGCAAGATGTGCACTGGACTGCATTGTCAATTGTGCAACACATACTAAATGGGGATTACAACAGTAAAAAAGTAAAACAGTATATATGATTTAGAATTAGACCCTGTCTGCTGTAGTTGAAGGACTATGTAAAATTAAGCCAACAACACACAAGGAAATTATATCCAACCTTAGTTTCCAACTCCTTTTCTTAAACTCCTTGTTTTTTAACTCCACTTAATAAGAAGCCACCTAGTAGAGCAAGCCCTAACCCCGCCTCTATGCAGTCTAATTGACACCCGGCTCAGTCGCCGGGACCGTGCTCGTACAGGCGGCGCATGCGCCTTCGGCCTCAGTAGCAGCGCGATCCCGTCTATTGCGCGGACTCAAGCGCGATCCTGTAACTGAATCGCGCATGCGCCGTCCCCGATGCCTGCCTATCTGTCTTCTCTTCCTCACGCGCGCGCGCCCCGATCTTCACGCTCCATGCGTCCATGTGATCACTGTAGACTTGCCGCAGATCGCAAGCCAGTGATCATCTGGAGCATTGTTATTATATTCAGCAGGTATTATATGTCAAAAACTCAGCATATTTCATGGGGCTATCTATACATAGATATACACATGTGACAAACCCAGATTTAATTAGATGGCTATCTTGAATTCACTGTATATAGTTTTAAAAAAGTAATTCTTTGTGATAAAGCTCCTCCACTAAGTACTGACTTTCTATGGCCACAATATGAATATATTAACCTCTTGGTCCCCATATTGTCATAACAGTCCGTGTTATGCACATATCAGAATTTTGATTGGCTCTGGAGTGAAAATTATCATTTCCATGACCCCCAACATTCTTTGCCATTGCCCCCAAAGTCAACATCAAGCTAATAAGGTTCTTATTAGGGACCCCTACATTTTTTCCCACCAAAGTGAAGTTTATATAATAAGGCTCTTCTACTTTTCCAAACACAGTTACTATTGCCCCCAAATTGATATAAACAAAATTACATTCATATTCAGACCACCAACCCCCAACACGCATTTTACAAAACGTCTCTAAAGTGAAAATAATATAATAAGCCTCCTTTTCAAACCCCCTATTCATTGTTATTACTGCCAAAGGAAAACGGACGCTATAAGACACGTTATTCGCCACCGTTATTACTGTCACTGCCACCACAGGGAAATGGCGCTTATAAGCCACATTTACAGGCCCACCACATTACTGTCATTGCCTCCACAGGGAGATGTCGCTTATAAGCCACATTTACCTGCCCACCTCATTACTGTCATTGCCCCCACAGGGAGATGTCGCTTATAAGCCACATTTACAGGCCCACCACTTTACTGTCATTGCCGCCACAGGGAGATGTCGCTTATAAGCCAAATTTACCTGCCCACCTCATTACGGTCATTGCCGCCACAGGGAGATGTCGCTTATAAGCCACATTTACAGGCCCACCACTTTACTGTCATTGCCGCCACAGGGAGATGTCGCTTATAAGCCACATTTACAGGCCCACCTAATTACAGTGTCCACATACACCGATGTTAAAACGCCCATAATCTGTATTTTTTATTCTTTATTTATTTTTTACAATTTGTGATTAATGAAAATTACAAAAAAAAAATTCAGGTTTATTAATATCAAAGACATGCCAAGTTGCATTATTCAGCAATGCAGTAACAGAACTGTTAAAAAAAAAAAAATGGTGATGAAGTAATACTTCATTGTTTTCCAAAGAAGGTATAAAAATGTGGCTACAAAATGTTCCACAATCATTTCCTGATATTGATCATTTTGCCCAAAGAATTCTAGAAGAAAACAAAAACAAATTTTGCCTTTGTTCGATACATTTTAGCCCGGATTGTTACATTATTTCACACCATAGCCGTGTACTCCATCCAAATGCTGTCCCGACTATATTTAGATGTAATGAAGGCGAAATATTAATATCGGACAATCTACAAAAGAGACGGCCACCAAAAAGGAAACGTGAACTCCATAGTGATCCATCCTTTGAAACATCATCTGTTGGATCGGTTGATGTCAGTACTCAAACTGAATTCAATCTGGAGGATTGTATCATAATTTCGAAGACGGTCTTTGAAAATCCAAATCTAGAAAAGAATATTCACTTTTCAGGTGATCAAATAATACCTTCAACATCAACTCCGCAACCAGTGAGGCAGAGGGACGATTCCGATTCACCACTAAAGAAGCGGCAGAATAAAATTTCTTTAGGTCCTGATTTATTTGAAGAAACTGAGGAGGATTTCACAAAATTCTTTACACCACTTTCTCCACTAACTGAAGATTATTTAGATGATGAAACAGTGGCTAATGAGGATGTGATAGATCAAGACAAAGATAGTGACTATGTCCCCAACTGTAAGATCCTCACCTGCTTTGCACTCCAGGGGAACCAAGAGGGGTCCTCGTGGAGTTGCGGGACAGGTTATGCGTGTCTCTGATGCACCAGCGCTGATCCCCTTTGCGAGCCAGTGCGGAGATGCGTTCGCGTGGACATCGGAGGGGAGGACCGTCGGAGTCCCAGGGACAGAGTGGCCAGGCGAGTGACAAGACGCCGCGGCCAGGGTTGTCTCCGGTGTCTCCTGCGACTTCCGTTTCCGCATCTGGGTCCACGCGCTCGCATACTCGCGCTGAGTCAATCATGCGTCCGTGCGTACGCACGAGGGCAGGTTCGCAAAGGGATACACGGTCGCGAGTACGCGCTTCTTATGCACTTCGTCGACCAGTGGCGCATATTATACTGACTCACAAGAGCAAAGTGGATTAGGGAGCCAGCCATGGGTTAATCAACTTGTGATTGCCTTAGGCCTTGTACTCAGGTGCAGGGCAATTTGTTCACCTATGGTAGTGGACACTTGGCACCCTGGGATTGGTCAGCAGGCATTTAAAAGGAGGTCTCTCAGGGTGATCAGTGCCCACTGTTATTTTCCCTCAACCAGGTATAGGTCACAACTCCTAGTGACTGAAGACTGCCAGGAACTTTGTCCTTACAGCGGACCCAAGATCTGGAGTGACTCGACTGCCAAGTGCACAGCATCATTCAGCACTGGTTGGGACTATTCTTGGAATCTCCTTGCCTGGTTTTTTGTTATTATTCCTTGTTACCAGCAAGTGTCCTGGACGTTTATGTTTCTGGTGAATAAACACCTTTTTGCTTTCATCACTGGTCTGTTTGTTGGTGCCTTGCATTACAGAACAGTGGGCCCAACTAACAGTTGCCATGGACAAGATCCAGCAGCAGCTGAATGAATTAACGGGAGCCGTTAACCTGCTGTTCCAACGACCCCCAAATATACCAGCAGCCGCTGCAGCGCAAATCCAAGAGCAACTGACAACTGTGATGGAGGAGGTTCAGCAGCTTATCCAGGGAGCCTCAGCACTACCCATCACTATCGCAAGGCATCAAACAGAACCTAAGATCCCTCTGCCTGACCCCTTCACAGGAGAGCGACAGGAGTTCTTAAACTTCAGGGACTCCTGTCTCCTTTATTTCCAGTTACGACCGATGGCTTCTGGCACTCTCAGGCAGAGAATTGGGATTGTAATGTCACTGCTACGTGGAGACCCCCAACGTTGGGCATTTAACTTGCCTCAAGACCATACAGCTTTTTCGTCAGTGGATGCCTTCTTCGAGGCTATGGCTGTGATTTACGATGACCCGGATCGTACTCGCACCGCAGAGACCAATCTTGAGCATATTCAACAAGGCCGCCGCCCAGCTGAAGAATACGCTGCAGAATTCAGGCGATGGGCAGCTTTCACCACCTGGGGCGACGCAGCCCTACGCCATCGCTTCCGTTTGGGACTTTCGGATGCGGTCCGGGATCTTCTTTTGGCCTTGCCTACCCCCTTCTCGTTGGAAATGGCTATCTCTCAGGCAATCGATGCCGACAGGCGAATCCGTGAGAGGCGAGTGGAACGGTCGTCTCGGTTTTCATCCCCTCGACCACATCCAGGGCCTCTAAAATCGGCCGAAGAGCCAATGGAGGTTGGATCCTCCCATCTCACACAGGCAGAACGAGCTTGTCGCCAACAGAAAGGCCTGTGCCTATTTTGCGGGAAGTCTGGACACCTCGTTAAAACCTGTCCCCTCCTGCCGGCGGGAAACGAATGAACCTAGGGGGCATAGAGGAGAACCCCCTAGGTGCTATTATCCCTCCTCCAAGCCGGGTGATGGTATCCATATCCTTACGGTGGCAAGACAAGGTCCATGAGTTGTCAGCACTAATCGATTCTGGGGCCGCTGGGAATTTTGTGGACTCAACCTTGGTTCGTCGACTTGGCATCCCGTTGATCCAGCCGAAAACCACCATGTCAGTGACCGCGATTGATGGTTCCCCTCTTCAAGATGGTCGTGCAGTGTGGATGACTCCGGGAATACAGGTAACGGTGGGGGCTGATCATCGGGAGACCTTAAGCCTTTTTGTCCTTGACATGCCATCCACTCCCGTGATTTTGGGTCTCCCTTGGTTAAGGCTCCATAATCCAGTAGTGGACTGGCGCTCGGGTCTTATCTGTCAGTGGAGTACGGAATGCCTTACTAAGTGCATTCGTCCCGACCTGTCACTAGCCTCCATGGAAGTATTAAGTACTTTACCACAGCAGTATCATAATTTCCGAGATGTGTTCAGTCCTCAGGGGGCTGATGTATTACCTCCCCACAGGTCATATGATTGTCCTATAGACCTGTTGCCAGGCACCATGCCACCACGAGGGCATCTTTATAATCTCACTGGGCCTGAGGTTCAGGCTCAGCGGGAGTATATTAAAGAGAACCTTGAGAAGAATTTCATTTGTCCATCCACTTCCCCTGCTGGAGCTGGATTCTTCTTTGTGGAGAAGAAGGATGGAGGCTTGAGACCTTGCATCGATTATCGTGCCCTTAATCGGATTACGGTGAAGAATCGGTATCCACTGCCTCTGATTGATGATCTGTTTTCTCAGGTGGCAGGGGCCCGAGTCTTCACCAAACTCGATTTAAGGGGTGCTTATAATTTAGTTCGCATTAGAGAGGGTGACGAATGGAAGACCGCATTTAATACCAGAGACGGGCATTACGAATATCTCGTGATGCCTTTCGGTCTCTGTAATGCTCCCGCGGTCTTCCAGGAGTTCATCAACGATGTTCTCAGAGATTTCTTGGATAGATGTGTTGTTGTCTATCTAGATGACATACTAATCTACTCCTTGGATCTGGTCTCTCATCGGAGACACGTGTGTCAGGTTTTCCAGAAGCTGAGGGAGAACCGCCTCTATGCCAAACTTGAGAAGTGTCTGTTTGAGGTGAAGGAGTTGCCTTTCCTGGGGTACATTATCTCAGAAAAGGGATTGGCTATGGACCCATCCAAACTTTCTGCTGTCTTGGATTGGCCTCAACCTAAGGATCTTAAGGGGTTGCAGCGTTTCTTAGGCTTTGCCAACTTCTACCGCAAGTTTATTAAGAATTTTTCTGCGATAGTAGTACCTCTCACCAACCTCACTAAGAAGGGAGCTAATCCTTCTAAGTGGACGAGAGAGGCAGTCAGAGCCTTTGAGACGCTGAAACAGGCCTTTTGCACGGCACCAATTCTTACTCATCCAGACACCTCCAGACCTTTTGTTCTCGAGGTCGATGCCTCAGAGGTCGGTGTAGGGGCAGTTCTCTCACAGTATTCTGGGGACCCCGAGAGGTTACATCCCTGTGCCTTCTTCTCTCGGAAGCTCTCTCCAGCCGAGTGTAATTATGATATCGGCAATAGAGAGCTTCTGGGAGCAAGATTGGCTTTTCAAGAGTGGAGACATTGGCTAGAGGGTGCAGAACATCCCATCACGGTTTACACTGACCACAAAAATTTGGAATATCTAGAGAGTGCCAAAAGACTCAACTCCCGACAAGCCAGGTGGGCATTGTTTTTCACCCGCTTTAATTTCCGCCTCACTTATAAACCAGGTTCCAAAAACGTGAAGGCAGATGCCCTGTCCTGCTGCTTCCCTGAGGCTGCTTCCGTCCTGGACTCTGAGCCAGAAACCATTCTCCCAACTAAATGTTTTCTTGCTGCCCTGGGGGCCGCAGAAGTAATGGAGGACTTGTCCTCTCTTCTTGGGCCCTCACAGGCAGAGAGTCCACCTGACAAACCCGAGGGTCGATGGTTCGTACCCATTAACCTTCGATTGGAGGTCATCCGACAGCTTCATGACTCAAAGTCTGCCGGGCATTTGGGTGTTAAAAAAACACTTGCCCTTGTTAAACGTCACGTGTGGTGGCCCAACATGTCCGTGGATGTTAAGGCCTATATCCAGGCATGTACTGTTTGCGCCAGATGTAAACCGTCCCGGTCTGCCCCTTCTGGGACTTTACTCCCACTGCCTATTCCCCAGGCTCCATGGACTCACATTTCCATGGATTTCATCACAGATTTGCCAAGGTCCTCTGGAAGTACGGTAATCTGGGTAGTGGTGGACCGTTTTAGTAAAATGGCCCATTTTATCCCACTCCCTGGATTGCCCTCGGCCAGAGAATTAGCAGATCTGTTCTTGAATCATGTCTTTCGATTACACGGAGCGCCGGATGACATTGTTTCAGACAGAGGAGTGCAATTCATCTCCCGCTTCTGGCGTTCTTTCTGCTCCCGATTGGGTATTAATTTGTCTTTTTCTTCTGGTTTTCACCCAGAGACCAACGGTCAGACGGAAAGGACTAACCAGACCCTGGAGCAATATCTCCGGTGCTTCGTGTCAGACTGCCAGGAGGAATGGGCAGCGTATCTACCCTTTACGGAGGTGGCTTATAATAACTCTGAGCATGCTTCCACTAAGATGTCTCCGTTCAGGTGCGTGGGGGGCAGGGATCCAAGACTCTCTTCTTTGGCCGGACCCTCCACTGACTCACCGGTGGTGGATCAGTGGTTCAAGGATAGGCGTCCCATTTGGTCGTCGGCCCAGCGGAATCTCCGCAGTGCGGTGGCGCAACAGAAGAAATTCGCTGATCGTCATCGCACCGTAGAGCAAAAGTTTAAGGTGGGAGATCAGGTGTGGGTCTCCACCCGGAACATTCCGCTGCGTCAGCCATCTTCCAAGTTGGGTCCTCGATTCATTGGCCCATACCCAGTGACACAAAAGATCAACCGAGTTACGTACAAGGTTGCTCTTCCACCGTCGATCCGAGGAGTGAACACCTTTCATGTTTCACTTCTCAAATCGGCAGCCGACTTCGCTCCCTTCATTCAGACCCCATCCCCGCTGGAGGTCCAAGGGGTACCGGAGTTCGAAGTGAACAGAATTTTGGACTCTCGTTTTGTCCAAAGGTCTCTTCAATACTTGGTGGACTGGAAGGGTTTTGGTCCAGAGGAGAGATGTTGGATACCTGCTCGCCAGGTGCATGCGGATGAGTTGGTGGCAGCCTTTCACCGGGATAATCCGGGGAAAGCTTGCTTGGAGTCTTCAGAGCCGCCTCCTCGAGGGGGGGGGTAATGTAAGATCCTCACCTGCTTTGCACTCCAGGGGAACCAAGAGGGGTCCTCGTGGAGTTGCGGGACAGGTTATGCGTGTCTCTGATGCACCAGCGCTGACCCCTTTGCGAGCCAGTGCGGAGATGCGTTCGCGTGGACATCGGAGGGGAGGACCGTCGGAGTCCCGGGGACAGAGTGGCCAGGCGAGTGACAAGACGCCGCGGCCAGGGTTGTCTCCGGTGTCTCCTGCGACTTCCGTTTCCGCATCTGGGTCCACGCGCTCGCATACTCGCGCTGAGTCAATCATGCGTCCGTGCGTACGCACGAGGGCAGGTTCGCAAAGGGATACACGGTCGCGAGTACGCGCTTCTTATGCACTTCGTCGACCAGTGGCGCATATTATACTGACTCACAAGAGCAAAGTGGATTAGGGAGCCAGCCATGGGTTAATCAACTTGTGATTGCCTTAGGCCTTGTACTCAGGTGCAGGGCAATTTGTTCACCTATGGTAGTGGACACTTGGCACCCTGGGATTGGTCAGCAGGCATTTAAAAGGAGGTCTCTCAGGGTGATCAGTGCCCACTGTTATTTTCCCTCAACCAGGTATAGGTCACAACTCCTAGTGACTGAAGACTGCCAGGAACTTTGTCCTTACAGCGGACCCAAGATCTGGAGTGACTCGACTGCCAAGTGCACAGCATCATTCAGCACTGGTTGGGACTATTCCTGGAATCTCCTTGCCTGGTTTTTTGTTATTATTCCTTGTTACCAGCAAGTGTCCTGGACGTTTATGTTTCTGGTGCCTGTTTGTTGGTGCCTTGCATTACACCAACATTTCAAGTTTCTTTGAATCAGAACCGGACGAACTTGCACCAATTATATATTGCGACAAATTGCCTGAAGTTCCTCAATTAACTGTAATGAATGAGAAAGATCAAGTTAATGAGCGAAAATTTATTGTATTTGAATCACATCTGGACAATTTACTCTACAAAGTCAAATGCCAAGGTAGACCAGAGTGTAATTTCCTTGTGAAAATTTTCAAAATGACTTTTGATGGCTCATACTGTAAAATCACCGGTAAATGCTATGCTGGACATCATTTTGAAATTATGCAAACAGCCAAGAATGGGAAATTATGCATCAGGTAATCTTCAGCTGGCTGCTTCACTTTTACTTAGTGGTGCAAATTTTTAAAAAATAAAAGAATTCCTGGACATCTTCGGTCTAGTGAGTATATCTGAAATAACATACTACCGTTATCAATCAAAATTTCTATTCCCATCTATTGACCTTGCATGGAGAAGTAACCAGCAGTCGAATTTCGAAGTGCGGAAAAATAAAAAAAATTGCATTTCGGGAGACGGGCAATGTGACAGTCCCGGCCACAGTGCCAAGTACTGTGTTTACTCAATAATGGACTGTGTCACGGATACGATTCTTGACTTTTGAGTTGTTAAACGGAGTCAGTGTTCCTCTTCAGTTGCAATGGAGAAACATGCTTTCGGAATAGTCATGGATAGACTAATAAAGAACGGGCTTGATATAAAGATTTTTGCCTCTGATCGACACGTAGGCATTCGGAATATGATGCAAACAAGTTTCCAACACATTGGCCATCAATTCGATATATGGCATTATTCAAAATCCTTGAAAAAAACTGACAAAAGTTTCAAAAATGAAACTTTGCAAACAAATCAGTCCATGGGTAGACAAGATTGGCCTTCACTTCTGGTGGTGCGTGAAAACATGTGACAGTAATGTAGACTTATTCCAGGAAAAGTGGTTTTCTCTACTGTGTCACATTTGCAACAAGCATGAATGGGATGGAAACCTTTACAGAAAATGTGCACATAGAACGATTGATGAGGAAATCGAAGAAAAACAATATCTATGGCTAATCAAGGATACACCACCCTTTACTAATATAGAGAAGATTGTCAAAAGCAAACAGCTAACAAAGGACATACCACATCTCATCCATGGATGTCACACTGGCGCACTGGAGACTTTCCATAGCTTAGCATTGATGTACCGCACCAAACGTATACATTTCGGGATGGACAGTATGGAGGCAAGAACTAAATTAGCTGTTTTAACCAACAATAATAACACTGAAAGATTACAAGCAAGAGTTACTGTTTCTCGCTCAAACACCGAGGAGGTTGAAACTAGAAGAACAAAGCTTTATGTCCCAAAAGGACGTAATCGTTGGATAGTGCGTAATGTGTATGAAAAATATTCTGTGGACTTCATGTCAGAAATTATTGAAGATGTACTAAAAATGGCAGGGGGTAAACTGACTCATGACTGGCAAAGTCGTACCCCTTTGCTACCACCAAATATAGAAAATTTGGAACGTCCAAATAAAGAAGAAATAAAACAAAGGAAAATCAACCGCTTCCGTAACACCGCAAAATTGAAATTATTGAATTTTTTTTCATTTATTTATTACTTTAAAATATGTTTTTAAATTGTTTTTTTATAGATACGAAACTACTATACCAAGTTGAAATTTGGAATGACCAATTACAAAAAATTCTAACAGTTTGTTAAAAGAAAAGAGTTGATTTGTTCGAAGGAAAATTAATATTCTGCAAATGTTTTGATTTGCAATCAACAACCATGCTAATGCCGTAGATGTTGATATATCTCTTCAGTGAGTATGATTACATATACATTTGATTTCATTATAAAATTGCAAAGGGAATCTGTCACCTCAGAAAGACATTCAAAACTGCCAGCAGTACCTGAGAGAAGGCAGCAGTGTGTGGCTGACGTTCATCTTCTTCCAGAAGGCAGATGAAGGTAAACTTGTAAAAAACAAGTTTAATCCCCGGCTGGCAAGCTTCCCAAGTCAGGCTTGAAGTCAAGGGGGCAGTGGCCTCCTTGCTTCAGGCCGCGGTAACCACGGCCCCATCTCCGCCCCTTTTCTGTGACTGACAGCCGGCTGTTCAGCAAAGCCAGCTGAACAGTCTAGCATAAGATCTGTCAATCAAAGAAAAGGGGCGGGGAAATGGCAGGGTTAACGCAGCTTGAAGCAAGGAGGCCACTGCCCCCTTAACTTCAAGCCTGATTTGGGAAGCTTGCCAGCCGGGGATTAAACTTTGTTTTTACAAGTTTACCTTCATCTGGCTTCTGGAAGAAGATGAACGTCAGACACACACTGCTGCCTTCTCTCAGGTACTGCTGCCAGCTTTGAATGTCTTTGTGAGGCGACAGGTTCCTCTACAATAATAACTATTATGATAATTTATTTTTTGCTTTATTCCTTAGTCTGTCACCAAAGTAATAAAAAAAAAGAATCCATCTACAGAATAAGCGAAGATCGGTTCAATATTGTTGGTGAGTGATTATTGCAATACTGATTAAAAAATTTTCATTTTTTTATTTTGAATTTATTATATTAATTAAATGCTATATATTTTCCTTTTCAGGTGACGTTATTGTTGAAAAAGAATCCACAATTGTTAACGATGCACCCAAAAATTTATTTATAATAGATAAATAATATAGTACCATGATGTTTACCTGGTTATTTTTATAATAAACTTTATTTATAAATCGTTGTTTGTATAAAGTAATTTGACCATTGAACATAAGTTTTAACCATTTAAATATAAAGAAAAAAACAATATTTTTATCAATTCAAAAACTTTTTTTTTCCATTTATTATATTCAACAAATTATTCTAGTGCCATAAATTCTGCTGGGTGATCATTGCATTCCTTAAAACCGGTGTATTGGCAGTCAGGATCTGGGAAACAATTACTTTATGTACAACACAAGAAGGTATAGGTCTACGATTTCCAATCCCTAGGTATCCGTGCACCCACACTGTAAATGATCTATATGCAATTTTACGATGGTGTCTGAAAAAGAAAAAAAATACAAGAAATATAGACAGTCACCTCATGAATCCATATGAATTTATAAACTTAAGTTAAAAGTTTTGCCCAAATAACATTACATATCGAGTGTTAGACGTTCCGTCAACAGTGTGTACCCGTAATACATCTTGTTAATAGAGTTTTTATTATACGGAAACAGATTAACCAACTTTTTTTTATGCATTAAACAATAAAAAAAAAAAAATTGTAACGGGTTTACACTATAGAAGAAACATTTAACACTGTTTACGGAATTAAGTTGAAGAAAGGATAGGCACTAATGTCATTACAATCTATTTTTTAAATTTGTTTTATTTACTCTATGTTGTAGAATTTCGATACTGCATGTAACTCCTGTGTGACCCCTAGTCAAATCTGCATACTGTAGAAGGTATTACATCACTATTCCCTTCATTTCACTACCTTCCCCCTTCTATTCCTTGACTATTAGTCTATGTTCACCCCCTTGTCCTTACTGCTTCTCACCCTCCATCCTCTTCTCTTTGATGTGGGCTCGGATCTCCTGTGAAACTTTCTGGGCCCCATTGAAAGTCAATGGGGGACGGATCCGCTCGCAAAGGCATCATAGTGTGCCAATGCAAACGGATCCGACCCCATTGATCTACATGGGGGGGGGGGGGGGTCATGGCGGATCCGTATGTCTCCGCCTCGCCAGACGGAAAGCAAAAGGGTTCTGGTCTCCGTCCCCCAAACGGAACAGAGGCGATGCAGAGGCCATTCCGATGCATTCTGAATGGATCCGCATCCATTCAGAATGCATAGAATCCGAACGGTTACGTTCGGCCAGCGCTAGTGAGATCCGTCTGAACGGATATCACTAGCGCTATTGTGAAAGTAGTCTTATTCTCAATGTGCCCGCTGGTACTACCGGCAAACATCTTAGGCCTCTTTCACATATGCTTTTTTGCTTTTCATCCTATAATTCAGTCCCCGGGGCAATAGGACAGAAAGATAATGTTCCAGATTCTTATAATTCATTTGAAATGGAGAGAAATCAGTTCAGTATTTCATGATGTATTCGCTTCAAAAAACTTCTTATTTTTTTAACCTTATCATAATCTGCTGCCTGATGCTGATTTTCATCAGGACAATAATCAAGAAGAAATGCTGCAGGTAACGCTCAGGAATTAATGCCCAATGATAAACAGTAATTCTAATCCGACGTTTAAGATTTATGATTGGTAACCATGGTAGCCTGAACACTACTACATTCCATGCTGCCATGGAAAAGTATTGTTGTGCCCAGGGTGAAGTTAATTATGGTCCGTGCGGCTACCGTGGTGCACCACATGTGATCCATCCTCACAACTCAAGTGTGAACGAGGCCAAAATAGATATAGTGACAATAAATGTTAAAATAGGACTAAATAGTGGACATTTCCCAAAACCGGGATCAATCCACTTATTTGGGTAATAGGTTGGACAATCAAGCTTGAGCGAATGGATAAATTTTTTAAAGTATACTGTACCTATTTTGTTGCTTCTTCGAAGGTGGACTAAGTATTTGACCCACAATACATAATGCAACATTTACAGTGTCTTCTCTTTGACAAAATATAGAAAAAAATTCATGCTGGGTTATGCAGTTGAAATCTGACATGAATTAAGCTGCATTATCCACCTCTTTGCAGCATATGGATTCAATCTCGGTGGTCATCTCAACGCAATTACCACATTTGCACCACTACTACTCTTCCAATTCTTGTTTTATAAAAAAAAAAGGCAAAAAATCTTCATATCCGGTATTCTCAATTCTTAATGGATTTGTTGGAAAGCATTCCTCTTTACCAGAATCATATCCAAATTTCGAACGCAGTTCTTGTATTAACTCTGCCATCTATTTATAGAGAATGTAATAACATTTTTGAGTACAGTTGATCCATGATTTTAATTAAAATGGTCTATTCCCTGTGGCGGCAATGACAGTAATGAGGTGGGCCTGTAAATGTGGCTTATAAGCAACATTTCCCTGTGGGGGCAATGACAGTAATGAGGTGGGCAGGTAAATTTGGCTTATAAGCGACATCTCCCTGTGGCGGCAATGACAGTAATGTGGTGGGCCTGTAATTTGGCTTATAAGCGCCATTTCCCTGTGGCGGCAGTGACAGTAAAGTGGTGGGCCTGTAAATGTGGCTTATAAGCGACATCTCCCTGTGGCGGCAATGACAGTAATGAGGTGGGCCTGTAAATGTGGCTTATAAGCTCCATTTCCCTGTGGCGGCAATGACAGTAATGAGGTGGGCCTGTAAATGTGGCTTATAAGCAACATTTCCCTGTGGGGGCAATGACAGTAATGAGGTGGGCAGGTAAATTTGGCTTATAAGCGACATCTCCCTGTGGCGGCAATGACAGTAATGTAGTGGGCCTGTAATTTGGCTTATAAGCGCCATTTCCCTGTGGCGGCAGTGACAGTAAAGTGGTGGGCCTGTAAATGTGGCTTATAAGCGACATCTCCCTGTGGCGGCAATGACAGTAATGTGGTGGGCCTGTAAATGTGGCTTATAAGCGCCATTTCCCTGTGGCGGCAGTGACAGTAATAACGGTGGCGAATAACGTGTCTTAAAGAATAGAATGTCCTACCAGGATATTTAACTGCCGGGGCAGATCTCCTGGGTACTGCTCAGAAAGGTAATAGAATATGAAAACGAAGGGGAGCAGTGACAATTTTAAAACGTAACTTTTACTAGATACATTCCCCCAAAGTGGGGAGTAAGAGACCCCTTACAGACACAAATAACAAGAAGACAGACAAGACCCCTATAGAGGGGGTTTATACGACGGTATCGTGCAACATAGGTGGTGCTGCACGCCAAAATAGGTCTCGTCCCCTCCCAAAAAAAAAAAACCTGTGGAGATTATCACACAGACCTGTAGTGGAGGGACCGAGTAATCCCTATTGTCTGACTCCCTTGAAGTAGTCAAGGGGACAGACGCAATAAAATGGAAAATTCTTACCAATTTATTTTGGGTCTCACTTGGCGACCACGTATACGTGGGTTAAGGCAGGAGGAGGTCACGTGTGGCAGGTAGGTACTTCATCCGATATTCAAAGTAGACGGAGAAGGGCGTCAGGGATATCCAATTGGTCCGGTATCAGAGTGGTATCAGGAAAGAGACTCACCCTAGTACCTCCCTGCTTGGCCTGACCTAGCCCTAGTGACCTAACACGGGGTCCGTGCCCCGCAAGGGGAGGCCCCGTCCGGAACCTTGCCCTGGTAAAAAAGCCCTAGGTGACCCTAACGAAGGGTGACTAGGGGAAATGTTATTTAACTCAAGGCAGGTAGAAATTTAAGTATAAATGGGTTGTATATATATCTTAAATGTATAAGGATAGTGGAGACTAAGACGCACATATGACTGCACGTGTCCAATGATATGTCAACGTGTCCCGACGCGTTTCCTTAATATAACATATCTAAATTTATAGTATAACATATCTAAATGAATCCACTGTTGTAGTGAACTAAGACCCCAAAAATCATCAGGGGACACGGGGCTTAGTGATATGGCTCCTGTCAGTCAGATAATTGCCACTGTAATAGATATCCCAGTGTAGCAAGAATGTGGGGGGTAATAGATTAAGAGATACCCTCCAAAGTAGAGACTGAGGACCAAGTGAGGCATATGGAAAACCTATAGGGACACACAGAGAGAGGTAGAGTAAATACAGTACTCAATCCAAGTGTCCCTGCTGCCCACCTCTTATTAGCTTACAGCATGTACTCACATTGCTGCTGGAGCGGTCTCACAAGTGTCCAGGATCCGCGGCCCACAGGTTCAGTGTGCCGTCACATGAGGTGTATGCCTGGCTAGTGCGCCTTGGCGCGCTGTATTTGAGTGCGGAAGGGGGAGGGCGCTGGTCCGTGCGCATGTACCGCATGACGTCAAACCCCCGTGACATAGCCCGATCACGTGACAGGGTCAGACGGGGGTGTGAGATGCCACTACACGGCGCATGCGCTATCGGGCAAGCGCACTATCGGAGAGGACTAGGTGCAGAGGCAGAGGCTTTGACGTGAGGCAGTGCCTGCAGGTCCGTCCGATGGGCGCCACTCAGTGGAGGGGGGGAGTGGAAAGGTTACCAGACCGCCCCATTGAGGTGCGTCCCAGCAGTGTAATCTGCCAATGAAGGGGGGTGGAGCTACACTAGGGGAGTATAAGTCCCAACCCTCGTAGCTGCAACACTTGTATTCCTAAGATGGGGAAAGATTAACCCCTTATTAGATGGACTAAAGTAGGACATTTTGGCGGGTCAAGTAACTAACCAGCCTAGAAGGGGGAGATAGAGAAAAGGCAAACAACCTGTAAACAGGATAATGGGAGGAGTGATGTAAGGCAAATGGGATTAGGAGAGGACTTAATAGGTGACGGTAAGGGTATTATACTAGTGGTTATATAGACTACACAGGGGATGCTACCGATGGGAGGAGAGTTCAAATATAGCAGCCAAAATGTAGTTGTTCATTTAGGCCGTGAGGGTGGGGCGTGTTAAGTTTAAAGATCCACCAGCATTCTCGCTGGAGGATCCGCCTATCCCAATCACCCCCTCTGGCTGATTTGTTGACTCTTTCAATTCCCATGAATTTGATGGCTGATGTGCGGCCGCTATGTGACGAGAGTACGTGCCTGGCTATCGGTGTGTCCCTTCCATTGCGGATGTCCCCCAGATGTTCGCTCATCCGTTTGCGGAGTTCCCTCCGGGTTTTGCCCACATAGCGTAAACCGCATTCGCAGCTAAGAAGGTATACCACCCCTACGCTGCGGCAGTTGATGAATTGCTTAATAGTGTGGGTTTTATCCGGTGGGTTCCCCGCAAAGGACTTGCCTTTTATCAACCAATTGCAAAAGCTACAATGGCCACACTTGTAACAGCCTACAGTGTCACTGTCCAGCCACGTCCTTTGGTTTATCGTGGGACTGAAATGGCTGTGTACTAATCTATCCCTCAGATTGGTACCTCTTCTAAAGGTAACCGAGGGATATGGGCTCAGAACTTCAGCTAAGTCGGGATCCATCAAAAGGGTCTCCCAGTTGCGGCCAAGGATCCCTTTTACTTGGGTTGCGGCAGAGTCGAAAGTACCTATTATCCTAATGGTTTTCTTATTGTCACAGTTAGACTGTATGGTGGGACATAAAAGGGTGGTCCTACTGCGTCCCAATGCCTTCTGATATGCCTGTCTCAAGATTCTATCTGGGTACCCACGTTCACGGAACCTGGTTCTCATGATGGACGCCTGTTGTTTGAACTCGCTTAGTTCAGAACAGTTGCGTCTGAGGCGGATATACTGTCCGAAGGGAATTCCCCGTTTAAGTGGGACAGGGTGACAACTATCCCATCTCAGAAGTGAGTTGGTGGCTGTGGGTTTACGGTAAATGGTAGTCCTCAAACCGCCCACATCGTTCCTTGAGATTGTAATGTCTAGGAAGGGAAGGTCGTCCCTCATGATAGATGAAGTAAATTTAAGCCTGATAGGGTTGGTATTCAGCTCTTGAACAAAGCCGTTGAACTGCCCTTTGGTCCCACTCCACAAGATGAATATGTCATCTATGTAGCGAGACCAAAGGGCAACATGTTCTGTGAATTCACTCGGTGTGTCCCCAAAGACCAGTGTCTCCTCCCACCAGCCCAGGAGCAGATTAGCGTACGATGGCGCACAAGAACTGCCCATCGCCGTGCCCCTGAGCTGGTGGTACATCCGGCCATCAAATAGAAAGAAGTTCCTAGTAAGGATGAATTGCAGAAGCTCCAGGACGAAGTCACTGTGTGCCGTATGTTGGCAACCTCTTGCTCTTAAAAAATGCGCGACTGCCCCCAATCCCTTGTCATGGGGGATTGAGGAATATAGTGCCTCGACGTCAATTGACGCCAAGAACCACTCAGGTTCGATGCAGATGTGTTCGGGTTTGGTTAACAAGTCCCCAGTGTCTCTTATATAAGAGGGCAGTGCTTGCACAAATGGGCTAAGGAGACGGTCGATGTAGATGCCCGCATTCTGTGACAAGCTGCCGACCCCTGACACAATGGGGCGTCCCCTCATGGGTGTTGTGTCCTTATGGACTTTGGGAAGACAGTAAAATGTAGCTGTCACCGGATGAGGGGGGTACAAGAATTCAAACTCATCTCCACTGATAAGTCCGGTGCTCTTCGCACTGGCGAGTATTGCACATAGTTCTCCCTGGTAATTCAACGTGGGATTATTCTGCAGGGTTTCGTAGCCCTCTATGTCACTCAGAATGGCCAGACACATAGATTTATATACTGTGGTGTCCATAAGGACAATATTGCCTCCCTTATCAGATGGCTTTATAACTATGTTCTTGTCACCCTCGAGTGACTTGATGATGTCAATTTCTTCTTTACTACAGTTAAACCGAGTAGCAGTTGATTCCAGAGAGCAGAGTTCGGCTACGGTTTGCTTAATGAAAACATCGATACAGGAGACTTCGCCTAACGGGGGCATTCTTGTGCTCTTCCTCTTGAGGTTTGTGAAGGGACCTCTCCCCTCCACATTGGCGGGCATGGCGTCCAAATTGTATAACAAATGGACATCTTCAAGGATCTCCACCGGGATGCCCAGATCTCGACTCTCCTTTTGGTCCTTGAGTCTAAAGTGCTTATGCCACTTGAGTTTCCGGGCAAACAGGTGGAGATCCTTGACCCACCGAAAGACGTCATACCTGTGTGTGGGAACAAAAGAGAGCCCCTTTCTTAAGAGGTTACTCTCTCTACTAGTCAAGGGGCGGGAGGACAGGTTGATAACCAATTTATCATCCACTGGTTCTACGAATATTGTAGTGTGGGGTTCTGGTTGCGCAGCGGGTAACGAGTACCTTGTTCTAAAAAAGAAGAAGAGGAAGAGGGCTGTGTGGAAGAGGGTGGTTGAGTAGAGGGGGGACATTGTGGCTGATTGGCGAATTGTCCCGTGTTATATCTACCACCTCCCCGTTTCCTACCTCTATAACCCCCTCTGCCGCGGCCTCTGTTTCTAGGGTACCTCTCCCTGTCGGAATCTGAAACCTCTGTGTCCGTGGAGGATAGATCGGTTTTTTGGGATGTGTCAGGGTTCGTGAGAAACAGGTAAACCTTGTTATCCCTAAAGTCCTGGAGATCCCTAGTAAACTGCTTGTGTTTTCGCTCCTTTAGGTGGTACTGGTAGCGCTCAATAGTGTTTTGCAATTGGTTCTCCTTGATGCTGAAATCTGTGTCTGAGTGAAATTTCTTGACTATTTCGATTTGTTCAGCTAGAGTTTTGTCCAGCCGTGCAAGTATAACCCTTTCCTCCTCTACAAGAAGTTGCATGAACTTCAGGGAACTGCTGGTTGCCTCCTTTTCCCACTTCACCAGGAGTGCGGGATTTCTAATTCGGTTCGCTGGTGCGAGGGAGATACGGAGGCCCCGGGGCACTATTCCCTGTTTTATATACTGTTCAAGCCCCTGCAGCTCCCACCAAGAACTGATATGCTCCTTATAAACGCGGGTAAGCTCTGAGAAAGCCCCGTTGAGTGTGGGGGTGTACTTCTTCTGAGTGAAGGACTGGTCTGAGAATATTGTCTTGGCCTCAGCTAACCATGTCTCCCTATCCAGGCCGGCTGTAAGGAAACCCGCCATGTCCCTAGAGACGAAAATTAAAGAATAGAATGTCCTACCAGGATATTTAACTGCCGGGGCAGATCTCCTGGGTACTGCTCAGAAAGGTAATAGAATATGAAAACGAAGGGGAGCAGTGACAATTTTAAAACGTAACTTTTACTAGATACATTCCCCCAAAGTGGGGAGTAAGAGACCCCTTACAGACACAAATAACAAGAAGACAGACAAGACCCCTATAGAGGGGGTTTATACGACGGTATCGTGCAACATAGGTGGTGCTGCACGCCAAAATAGGTCTCGTCCCCTCCCAAAAAAAAAAACCTGTGGAGATTATCACACAGACCTGTGTCTTATAGCGTCCGTTTCCCTTTGGCAGTAATAACAATGAATAGGGGGTTTGAAAGGGAGGCTTATTATATTATTTTCACTTTAGAGACGTTTTGTAAAATGCGTGTTGGGGGCTGGTGGTCTGAATATGAATGTAATTTTGTTTATATCAATTTGGGGGCAATAGTAACTGTTTGGAAAAGTAGTAGAGCCTTATTAAATAAACTTCACTTTGGTGGGAAAAAATGTAGGGGTCCCTAATAAGAACCTTATTAGCTTGATGTTGACTTTGGGGGCAATGACAAAGAATGTTGGGGTCATGGAAATGATAATTTTCACTCCAGAGCCAATCAAAATTCTGATAGGTGCATAACACGGACTGTTATGACAATATGGTAACTAAGGGGTTAATATATTCATATTGTGGCCATAGAAAGTCAGTACTTAGTGGAGGAGCTTTATCACAAAGAATTACTTTTTTATAACTGTATACAGTGAATTCAAGATAGCCATCTAATTAAATTTGGGTTTGTCACATGTGTATATCTATGTATCGATAGATAGCCCCATAAAATATGCGGAGTTTTTGACATATAATACCTGCTGAATATGATAACAATGCTCCAGATGATCACTGGCTTGCGATCTGCGGCAAGTCTACAGTGATCACGTGGACGCATGAAGCGTGAAGACCGGGGCATGCGCGCGCGTGAGGAAGAGAAGACAGGCAGGCATCAGGGACGGCGCATGCGCGATTCAGTTACAGGATCGCGCTTGAGTCCGTGCGATAGACGGGATCGCGCCGCTACTGAGGCCGACGGCGCATGCGCCGCCTGTACAAGCGCGGTCCCGGCGACTGAGCCGGGTGTCAATTAGACTGCATAGAGGCGGGGTTAGGGCAGGGGAGTTACAGCCTGGAGTGAGGGAAGGGCTACCCCCTTGACTTCTATCGTGACTTGTGGAGCTGGAGAAGAGTACTTTATAAGTACTCTAAGATTTTTT
Organism: Bufo gargarizans; assembly: GCF_014858855.1. Classification (NCBI taxonomy): domain Eukaryota; kingdom Metazoa; phylum Chordata; class Amphibia; order Anura; family Bufonidae; genus Bufo; species Bufo gargarizans. The sequence continues at coordinate 366,753,520 of NC_058080.1, forward strand.
CATGCATATACATGGCAGAAAAGCGGGACAAGACTGTATGATAACACAATGAGGATGATCTATAAGGTACTTTTGATAGTTTATTAAGTGAAATGCAGGTGAAAGGTTCGCTTTAATGAAATGAAGTAATCAAGTAAATTAATGCCCCCATTACCTCACTATAAGAGGCCAAACCCCCACCCCCCCATACAACAGTGTGTTATTTTCTGTCCTTTGGGACTGCAGGACAGACGGGGCAACCATTTGGCTGCCGTACACTTAGATTACATGCTAACCTTTTGATTGCTACCTTTCAGGTCTACTGCTATCCGATTGCTGGTACTGCCGTGTGATGGTGGAGGCACCCTAGCTCGTGTTCTAGGCATGGAGCTCCTGTATTCAGCTCCCAGTCGGGTTTGGCTTCCTCCATCACCTGCGGGAGCTAGTGCGCCGGCGCGCTCTGGTGGTTTGTCAGTGAAAACAATGATTAAAGTTTGTTCAAGCCTGGCGTTTGACATCACTCTGGGCACCAAATTTGAATATAAAAGCTTCCAGTCCTTCCGGGCTGTGCGGTTTTCAATCTAGGTTGGTTACTGAGGCAAATTACTTTAGTTACCAACTTTCTCTGATTGGTAGGTTTACTGCTTTGTTTATCTAATGAATAGACATTGTTCATTCATTTTAACTTTTTCTCTGCAGATAATGTCTTCTGCCGGTGGGGATCGGTCTGGGCACAAGACGTCATCCAAGCGCAAGCATTTGGCGTGTAGGGATTGTGACAACCCTCTAGCAGTCTATGAATTTAATAGGCGTCCCTCTTGCCGCCCTCCTCCTCTGCCTCCTGATATGGAGCCTACCATACGGGATGTAGTAGTCTGGTTAAAGGACTTCATGGAGTCCTCAAAGAACACTCTAAAGGATTCCTTGTCGTCCAGAAGATCCCGTGTACAATCTCCTCTGAGACCCACTCCTATGCAGGAAGCCTACTATACCATGGACGAAGTCCATTCTTCTGAGTCTAGCGGGGAGGTAGAAGAGGCCTTAAGGTACTCCATTCCTTTAGAGAAGACCTAGAGGTTACTTAGATCCATCCGGTTGGGGGACCAGGATGTTGATCCCAGGGAAGCTTCAGAGTCCACCTCTAGAGGGCCAAGGGTCTCGGTTAATGAAGATAGAATGGAAGCATCCCGAGTTAGCACCGGTCATCTCAAGGCGCTTCAAGTCCATGTTCCTGATTGTGTCATCCCAATTAGATCAGTGGGGCACTGTGCCCAAAGTTCATTTGGCAATCGCCCAGTGGGCAAAATGGGTATATGTTGCCCACTGAACTAAAAGAACAGGATTAAATTATTGTCCCTGGCACATATGCAGTGCTATTGCACTGAACTTGCACAAAATGGCCGCCGACGCCACCTAACTGACGGATAAAACTTATTTTTATGTGTCACTGGGCTCAGGGCAGGGTACAAAAATGTTGCCTTGCACCCACAAAAAAAAAAAACGCTGTAGATCACACAGTTAACAACAAGTTCTGATAACAGATAGATTCTTTCCTATTCTCTCCCTCACAGCAGCAGCAACCTATCCCTACACTAGTAAGAGCAGAGTGACGTGCCGCGCTACGTGACTCCAGCTTATCTAGAGGCTGGGTCGCATGCTGCACTGGCCAATCACAGCCATGCCATTAGTAGGCATGGCTGTGATGGCTTCTAAGGGCACACGTGTTAAACGCTTGTTGATTGGCTGCCCTGCAGCCTTTCAAAAAGCGCCATTAAATCGCCTAACACCAAACCCAAACTTTTACTGAAAAGTTCGGGTCTGGGGTCCAAAAATCCTGAAGTTCGGGTTCGCTCAACCCTAGTGGTAACAGATGCACCTGCAAAGATACATACTTTGCTGGTTATTTTATTTTCATATTTTTTATGTGACAGAGTGGGTGGGAGGTTTTATGGGAAGCGTGGGTGAACTTGACTAACAGCAGGAGTGGGTGCTGCACTGGAGAAGGGGGCTGCAAAGAGGGGGCAGTTCAAAAATATACTGTGGGGCCCAGTCAGTTCTACATACATCCCTGATACTTACCTGTTTTATTTGTTGAAGACAAGTTGGCCAATATACAGTATTATCTAATGGCTGTAGAATTAAATCCAGAAAATCATATACCTTAGCTAATTTGCTGCCTCCATCTACAGTATTTTCTTTTCTACCTCTGCACATAAAACCTGGCTTCACCATATAGTTTTTTTTTTTTTTTCAGGTGCAATTCATACCCCATGTTCATATATTTTTCCAACCAAGACTTTTCAGGATTCAAAACATACTGCAACTTTTTCCATCAAACAATACATTAATTCTGAGCGCATAGTGTATGTCATCTCATGTACACACTGCAATATAATGCATGTTGGCACTACTACTACAAAAAAAAAGAGGATTCTTCAACATCTTAGGCTACTTTCACACTAGCATTCGGGCGGATCCGTTCTGAACGGATCCACTCATAATAATGCAGACGGAGGCTCCGTTCAGAACGGATCCGTCTGCATTAAAATGGCAAAAAAAAGCTAAGTGTGAAAATAGCCTCGGACGGATCCGTCCAGACTTTCAATGTAAAGTCAATGGGGGACGGATCCGCTTGAAGATTGAGCCACATTGTGGCATCTTCAAACGGATCCGTCCCCATTGACTTACATTGTAAGTCTGGACGGATCCGCACGGATCCGCACGCCTCCGCACGGCCAGGCGGACACCCGAACGCTGCAAGCAGCGTTCAGCTGTCCGCCTGTCCGTGCGGAGGCGAGCGGAGCGGAGGCTGAACGCCGCCAGACTGATGCAGTCTGAGCGGATCCGCTCCATTCAGACTGCATCAGGGCTGGACGGCTGCGTTCGGGTCCGCTCGTGAGCCCCTTCAAACGGAGCTCACGAGCGGACCGACGAACGCTAGTGTGAAAGTAGCCTTAATTATGTAGAATACCCCAATCAAGTCAATATCTCAAATGCAGCCAAGAAATGTTTTACCATTCATAACAGATCCTTGAAAAGCTTTAGAGAATTTGCCGTAGATACATTTAACACATTCCTATGAGTAGGTGATATTAAAGGATAACTGTCACATTTACTGTAGACCCTAATTTCAATTTTCATATATGTAGTTACTAATAACATGATATTCCAGAATCATTTACTATTAGACTGACTTACCCCATATTTAATAAGATTCAGCCCTTAGCAACCAGTCTGCATAAAACTGCAATTTTACTATTCAGTTAAGATGGCCGCCACTGCCCTCACCCTGAGGCTAATCCCGCCTGCCCTCACTAGCCAGTAACAATAGCCCCCCAAAAGTGTCAGTAACCAGAGCCCTCCCCTAAAGGGTTAATCTCCTGCAGCACAAAGGGGTCCTCTTACCACATGTTGCTTTCATTTATACACTGAGCAGATGGCAGATCTCTCTTCCCTGGTCTGCGCTGCTCCAACTCTGCATTCTCCAGCTCTGCTGAGTGAGGGAGCATCTGCCAAGCGCAGGGACAGGGAAAAGTGCACACAGCTCAGGCACTGTTATCAGCTGCTGGGGAGGACCTGGCTTTAATAATTTATTTACAGTAATGTGAGCCTGCACGCTGCGTCCTCCGTCCTTCAACACATAGACGGACCATGCCTAGCAACCCTATTTAAGCACAGGTAAAAGTAGGCAGTACAGGGAACAAAAATGTGGAATTAAGGGGTAATTGAATACACAGTGAAAAGTTGAAATAGGGCCAGCAAGGTGATATTAATCACCATAATCCAATACTCCAAAAAAAAAAAAAAAAAAATATATATATATATATATATATAAAAAGAAAAACAATGGCAGCACCGTCCTGGATGTAAGCTGGTGGGTGCAGCAGGCCCAATGTGGATCAAAGCCAATCCAAAAATACAAAAGTAGAAAAGATGGGCAGCACTCCAAAAAGTAAAAAATACCAAAAGTCTTTATTTACCCCAGTGGGACATGCGCGACGTTTCGGCTCCAAACCAGAGCCTTTCTCAAGCAGTGTGTGGGGACAAAATGCCAGCAATATATAGCAACAAACTCATTCATTACAATAAACAAAATCTGTGCAATTAATAAACAATAAAGCAAAAAAATCAATTGTGCATCTTATAAAATATAGAATAAAAAATGCAAATGTGTGACAATACATTCCAAGTACAATATAGTACATGTTTCCTTAGAAATGTGTACATGATTCTAAATAATACAAGAAAATTTTTGCCATACATTATTGATTACATCAATTATCAAAATCAGTGCCACTTGTGAATAATAAAGGTGCCGAGTGCTTACTATGAGGTATTGCAAATGGAGGGTGAAAACGAGATAGGAGGATGAATGGCCGCCATCCAGGATACCGCATGTCGATCGACGTGTCCAGTCCATCTCTGCGCATGTCTTGATGACGTACATAAGGCCCTTCCGGTTGTAGCTGCGTACATCACTGCGCAGCTGCGCATTGCAATTCAAACCCTTCGTCGGCCATATTTGTCAAGGGAACCGGACATCCACCACGGACGTCACACAACAATATCATCATAGTCTGCTGTATACAGGATTGAGGTGGCGCCAGCAACATTTTATGCCGGCATAACATAAGTGGCAGTGCGGGGTCGCGCGAAGACAAGTCCACAGATTATAGGCGTAGTCTCCACCCGTAACCCACGGTCAGTAGCGCTCCCATATGTATCACCACTCAAGAGGGTTCTCCTCAATATCACCTCCCATGTGGCCCACAGACCATGACCAGGTTCTAAAAGATGAAAATAAAGAATAAAAAAAATAAAAGAATTTTTCTCAAAAAAATAATAAAGCAAAGACAAACACCGACATCCCCGACGAAATGCGAATCCTGACCGCACGCCATTCAAATATCTCCTGGAGTCTGTCAGGGGGTAGGATGGAAACCGAGTTGTTCACGAAACCCACTGACAGGAACACGCTGCTGATGTACAGCAGATTATTTTTAATCAAAGTCCCTTTTAAGGACCCTCGGGATATTTTTATATATGCAACAATGGTCTACAATAGACCTTGAATCCCTATAGGGGTCCCTAACAAATTTTATAAAAAATTATACTTTATTATTATTTGACAATACACACTACAAAAAAAGAGAGAAATGAATGTTTAAAATTTTCAGTGTCACAGTGTTATATGGGATTTGTCGGAGTGGTTTACTTGGCAGTTCTCAGGATGTGATTACGTGCACAATAGTTTGATAGGAACCCTTAATAGGGTACACCTCATCCCACCATTAGATGTGGGATGATATTGACGCTGGCAGTTATTAGGCAGATTCCTTGGCAGTGGGTACTACGGAACGCTGATGTGAATATAACTCCTGCCTCACTTTCTTTACTAAGTGGTCCCTATATACAAGGTTACCAACCAGCTAACAATGTTGCTAATCTCGTATTTGTAGCTGTTTGTATGCACCGCGGAGCTCTCAGTAATCAACAGTTTTCCTTACCACTATCTGCCCTCCTCACTAAACTCTGCTGACACTGCACTGCGTCCTCTATTACTGACTCATTGGATGGCCGCTGCAATCTACATCCCTATAGCCTCACACTCTCTCCTTATCTATTCAGCTGCTAACTGCAGCATATTAGTGGCAGTTTCCCTGACACTGTTCACTGTATTAAAACGTCGCCCTATACCACCCCTCCCGACATGTTTCGCCACCAGCTGTGGCTTCGTCAGGGGATGCGGGGTATATGAGCGCGCGCGCTTCATAAGACCTTCTTATAAACTTAAACAGATCTCGCCCATCTATCAGAGCCATCCCCGGCGACCAATCACAGGCGCCTCCTCCGTCGGCTCCTCCGCTTTCCGGTCAAGTCAATCCACTGACGCAATATCCTATGCGTCTCCCCCTAACTCCTCGTCATCTCCACTTCCTGGTAACTACGGCATCAGGTATGAATGGAGAAACGCCTACGATCTCACTGCGATGGATGTATTCGTCACTTGCCTCCACCCCCCTTTTTTGTTTGTAAATACTCCCCCTACCTCCTCGGTCTATTTTAACCCGTTCATAACCTCCGTTAAAAATCTCCCAGCTGTTATAGTCCATCCTCACTATGTATGATCATATACTACTTACATGAACATAAAATAGCGTTTGTAATCCAGGATGACTAACATGAGGCTATAAAATTTATTATATGATCAACAGTATTTAGTACATCCACCATACTTTACACTATTCATGGTAAGAGTTATATCCTTGTATCAAGATTGCCAATAGATGACGTATCCACCATACTTTATACCATAAAACGGTATGTGCCGCAGGGAAGTTGCGACTCAATCAGGTGGCTTTTTTATTTTTTTATTTAGTTACAATTAATGATTTATTGTTTGACTAAAATGTCCTAATATAGTCCATCCACTGCACTTGAATATTTTTCCTAAAGGTAACACTTATAGTCGGTTTCTTCTCCATGATGATATATATATAGGTGGAGATAAAAACTGGATATATACTGAAGGAGGGGAAGAGGGGGATTTGATTTGACTATCCTATGATTATATGGCGGTAATTTCTGTAATTGAACTAAGGTCTATATGGAACATTTCTTCTGATTTGGTATTATTAGTATATAATTTCTTTCACTTTTATATTTCTTTTACTTGTCACTTTTGCGCTGTGTTGGATTTAAATGAAGGCCGTATAAGAGAAACCCTCATTTAGGCCACCTGGACTCAGGGTCTGCAATCTGTGTATCCATCTAGCCTCTTCCTGTAGAGTTTTGTATCTAGATTGCCTCTCCTCGGTCCCAAAGTTTTCTTCTCAAGTCCCCAAAATTTGAGGACCTCCAGGTTTCCACCATGGGCATAAGTTATATGCCTATATAATGACGTGTCTTTTCCCGTGTTTATGGCACTAATGTGACCAGATATTCTACGCCTCAATTCCTGTGTGGTCTTACCCACATATAATTTGGGACAATTACATGAGGCGATATAAAAAATACCACTGCTCCGGCAGTTGAAGAAATCTCTGATCACATAGTCACGTCCATCTATAGGATTTTTGAATTTTTTCACTTTGGGTAGGTATTTACAAAAGGTGCATCCTCCACAGGGAAATGAACCAATAATGCTGGATTTTAACCAACTCGCATTTGTTATTTGTCTTTCAGGAAGGAAACTATGGACAAGCTTGTCCCTGATAGTTTGGGCCTCTCCTATATGTGACACTGGGATAAGGTGGCAGAACAGCTCTTAGTTGGTCATCGCTGGTAAGTACCTTCCAATGTTTCTTTAAGATCTTCATCACCTTTTGATTGCCACAATCATAGGTCCCTATGCATCTAATCCTTTTATCTCTTCCCTCTTTATCCTGATTGGCCTTGTAGTTTCCCGATATTAATTCATCCCTATCCATGCCCTTTGCACGATTGAATGCCTTTTTTAGGCATTTGCTTGGGTAACCCCTGCTCCTAAAACGTTTGAAGAGCTCATCAGCCTCTTTCTTGAAAGCCTCTTCCGTGGTGCAGTTCCATCTGGCTCTCAAGTACTGCCCCACTGGTATTCCTTTTTTCAAGGCCACTGGATGCCAGCTGGTCCAGTGGAGAAGGCTATTAGTTGAAGTAGGTTTTCGATGTATCTGTGTTAGGATTTGCCCATCCACATTTTTCTGGATCAAAAGGTCAAGAAAGCATATCTGGTTGGGATGAATTTCGAAGGTAAAATGCATACCTATTTGGTTCTTGTTTAACCTATCAACAAAAGTGACAAACTCCTCTTCCGTCCCCTCCCAAAACAACAAAACATCGTCAATAAATCGACCCCAAAATAAAATGTGATTGGTGAATAGTGACATACTGTCCGTGAAGACAAGAGTGTCTTCCCACCACCCTAAAAACAAATTCGCAAAAGTCGGTGCACACGGGGTCCCCATCGCGGTACCCTTCATCTGTTGGTAGAAGGTACCGTTACAGAGGAAATAGTTATGAGTTAAGATGAATCTTAACAGTGATAAAATAAATAAACTGTGCTCGTGAAAATTAGTGCTCTTTGTATCCAAAAAGTGTTTGATAGCCTGGATGCCTAGCTCATGATCTATATTACTATAGAGAGCTTCCACATCCAAGCTTGCCAGGAATGTCGATGAAGATAAGGAAATTCCCCTAATTCTTGTTAGTACATCTGTCGTATCTTTGATGTATGAGGGGAGAGAAGACACAAAAGGCCTCAATAGCTCATCCACATATTCACTGGCAGGTTGGCTAAGAGAGTCATTACCCGAAACTATCGGGCGCCCAGGTATCGGGTGCTTCCTCTTATGCACTTTTGGCAGTGCATAGAAGGTTGGAATTGTGGGGCTCTTGTTGTATAAAAAATCCAATTCATCTTTGGATATGAGATTATTTCTTCTCGCGGTTCCCAAGATATCTTTAAGATCTTCCAGATATCTATTGGTGGGATTTTCTTGTAGGATCTGATACACTTCTTTATCCCCCAACAGTCTGTTCACCATACCCTCATAGTCATCCCTGTTCAGGATAACTATGTTACCCCCCTTGTCACTTGGTTTTACTATTATATCTTTATTGGCTCCTAGTTCGTCCAGAGACACAAGTTCTTCCTTAGTTAAATTCCCAGGGATAACTTCCCTGTTTATTCTCACTTTATTGATGTCCTGAGACACCAGCTGTACAAAAGTGTCAATCTTTTGGAACTGTGAGAAGGGGGGTCCACTTGGACCTAGGCTTGAGACCTGTTAATGGGGGTGTAATTTCTACACTATAGCCCTCACTTTCCAAATATAGGCTCTCCAGTATATCCAACGCTTCTTGCTCTTTTTGGATAAGTTTTCCAGTCTCTGTGTTTGTACTGGAAAACTGCTTGTGCAGTGCCAATTTGCGTGCAAAAAGGTTTATGTCCTTTATCCAACTGAATTTATCAAAATTAGGTACCGGTGTGAATGTTAATCCCTTTATTAATAGGGTGACTTGTGTTTCTGTGAGAGACTGTGACGAAAGATTTATAATTTGGGTCGATTCTGTATTTCCACTCGGGACTATTTTATGTTGTACCCCCACTTGTCCCTGTCCTTCGATTGGACATTGCTCTGCCCTAAAAAAAGGGGGGCTATGGGTGGTGTACCAAACAAATTTGGTTGCCCAGATGCAATTAGGCCTTGAGTTTGTGGTGTAACCACACTTGTACCACTCATGCTTGCATGTTGGGGCACTGATGATGTAGTTTCCAGAGGGGTCATTGTGGTAGAGGGTGTCTTGGACCTCACTGAGGCCACTTGATCTGCCTTGTTCTGAACTCCTGTGTTTGCATTGGAAAATGCAAAGCCACCCAAAAAAGAAGGCACCCCACTTGCTTGAGGTAGGGTACATTCTGGTATGTTGGCCCTGGGATTACCAGTTTTTATTCTGATTTCTGAATCTGCTATATCGCACCTTTCTTTTTGTTCCCCCCCTATTTCTGGGGTCTTGATTATTAGTACTTTCGGTGCCTGATGTATCAGATTCAGAATAATCGGTATATCGAGTACTTCTAGTTGGATAGTTCTGCCTATTTTTCCAATTGTAAATACGATTAGTATCGAAATCCAATCTATCCCGGATATATTTACGGTGTTTCCGTTCTTTTATTTCCTCTTTTAGGATTTCCAGATTTTTCTGCAATTTTAATTCCTGATTTTTAAAGTCCGGATGTTGTCCAAAGGTAAGTATCTCTTTGACCTCCTGATTTAACTGTGCTACAGTACGTTCGAAGCTTTGTTTTTCATATTCCACCATATACCTCATGAGCTTCAAAGAGCTCTCTGTCTGAATTTCCTCCCACCCCTTGATATACTCAGGGTCCTCAATATGGATGTTCGGTCTTAGAGTGCTTCTCAAGCCTCTGTACACTATCTTCTGGTTCAGATAGGTCTCAAGACTAGCTATTTCCCACCAAGAACGGTAGTATTGCTTATACGTCTTGCTGAGATTTTTGAAACCTGTGATGATATCTGTACTATTCAAAGGAATTGCCTGCTGTGAAAATACCTGTGTGGCCTCCAAGCTGAATATATCCTTGCTTATACCCTGAGCCAAAAATCCTGCCATATCACAACTCGTGACGTGGAAAGATTTTCCAAATGACAGGGCTCTATCGTATTGGGGGGTAACCCCTGTATCCAAAATATTTTTAATCAAAGTCCCTTTTAAGGACCCTCGGGATATTTTTATATATGCAACAATGGTCTACAATAGACCTTGAATCCCTATAGGGGTCCCTAACAAATTTTATAAAAAATTATACTTTATTATTATTTGACAATACACACTACAAAAAAAGAGAGAAATGAATGTTTAAAATTTTCAGTGTCACAGTGTTATATGGGATTTGTCGGAGTGGTTTACTTGGCAGTTCTCAGGATGTGATTACGTGCACAATAGTTTGATAGGAACCCTTAATAGGGTACACCTCATCCCACCATTAGATGTGGGATGATATTGACGCTGGCAGTTATTAGGCAGATTCCTTGGCAGTGGGTACTACGGAACGCTGATGTGAATATAACTCCTGCCTCACTTTCTTTACTAAGTGGTCCCTATATACAAGGTTACCAACCAGCTAACAATGTTGCTAATCTCGTATTAGTAGCTGTTTATATGCACCGCGGAGCTCTCAGTGATTCAACGGTTTTCCTGACCACTATCTGCCCTCCTCACTAAACTCTGCTAACACTGCACTGCGTCCTCTATTACTGACTCATTGAATGGCCGCTGCAATCTACATCCCTATAGCCTCACACTCTCTCCTTGTCTATTCAGCTGCTAACTGCAGCATATTATTGGCAGTTTCCCTGACACTGTTCACTGTATTAAAACGTCGCCCTATACCACCCCTCCCGACATGTTTCGCCACCAGCTGTGGCTTCGTCAGGGGATGCGGGGTATATGAGCGCGCGCGCTTCATAAGACCTTCTTATAAACTTAAACAGATCCCGCCCATCTATCAAAGCCATCCCCGGCGACCAATCCCAGACGCCTCCTCCGTCGGCTCCTCCGCTTTCCGATCAGGTCAATCCACTGACGCAATATCCTATGCGTCTCCCTCTAACTCCTCGTCATCTCCACTTCCTGGTAACTACGGCATCAGGTATGAATGGAGAAACGCCTACGATCTCACTGCGATGGATGTATTCGTCACTTGCCTCCACCCCCCTTTTCATTTAAATCCAACACAGCGCAAAAGTGACAAGTAAAAGAAATATAAAAGTGAAAGAAATTATATACTAATAATACCAAATCAGAAGAAATGTTCCATATAGACCTTAGTTCAATTACAGAAATTACCGCCATATAATCATAGGATAGTCAAATCAAAGGAGTCAACTCCTTCAGTATATATCCAGTTTTTATCTCCACCTATATATATATCATCATGGAGAAGAAACCGACTATAAGTGTTACCTTTAGGAAAAATATTCAAGTGCAGTGGATGGACTATATTAGGACATTTTAGTCAAACAATAAATCATTAATTGTAACTAAATAAAAAAATAAAAAAGCCACCTGATTGAGTCGCAACTTCCCTGCGGCACATACCGTTTTATGGTATAAAGTATGGTGGATACGTCATCTATTGGCAATCTTGATACAAGGATATAACTCTTACCATGAATAGTGTAAAGTATGGTGGATGTACTAAATACTGTTGATCATATAATAAATTTTATAGCCTCATGTTAGTCATCCTGGATTACAAACGCTATTTTATGTTCATGTAAGTAGTATATGATCATACATAGTGAGGATGGACTATAACAGCTGGGAGATTTTTAACGGAGGTTATGAACGGGTTAAAATAGACCGAGGAGGTAGGGGGAGTATTTACAAACAAAAAAGGGGGGTGGAGGCAAGTGACGAATACATCCATCGCAGTGAGATCGTAGGCGTTTCTCCATTCATACCTGATGCCGTAGTTACCAGGAAGTGGAGATGACGAGGAGTTAGAGGGAGACGCATAGGATATTGCGTCAGTGGATTGACCTGATCGGAAAGCGGAGGAGCCGACGGAGGAGGCGTCTGGGATTGGTCGCCGGGGATGGCTTTGATAGATGGGCGGGATCTGTTTAAGTTTATAAGAAGGTCTTATGAAGCGCGCGCGCTCATATACCCCGCATCCCCTGACGAAGCCACAGCTGGTGGCGAAACATGTCGGGAGGGGTGGTATAGGGCGACGTTTTAATACAGTGAACAGTGTCAGGGAAACTGCCAATAATATGCTGCAGTTAGCAGCTGAATAGACAAGGAGAGAGTGTGAGGCTATAGGGATGTAGATTGCAGCGGCCATTCAATGAGTCAGTAATAGAGGACGCAGTGCAGTGTTAGCAGAGTTTAGTGAGGAGGGCAGATAGTGGTCAGGAAAACCGTTGAATCACTGAGAGCTCCGCGGTGCATATAAACAGCTACTAATACGAGATTAGCAACATTGTTAGCTGGTTGGTAACCTTGTATATAGGGACCACTCAGTAAAGAAAGTGAGGCAGGAGTTATATTCACATCAGCGTTCCGTAGTACCCACTGCCAAGGAATCTGCCTAATAACTGCCAGCGTCAATATCATCCCACATCTAATGGTGGGATGAGGTGTACCCTATTAAGGGTTCCTATCAAACTATTGTGCACGTAATCACATCCTGAGAACTGCCAAGTAAACCACTCCGACAAATCCCATATAACACTGTGACACTGAAAATTTTAAACATTCATTTCTCTCTTTTTTTGTAGTGTGTATTGTCAAATAATAATAAAGTATAATTTTTTATAAAATTTGTTAGGGACCCCTATAGGGATTCAAGGTCTATTGTAGACCATTGTTGCATATATGATGTACAGCAGCAATCATCCCAGACCAATGGTAAGATCTTTGCCGTATTCACAGTTCTTAAGGGCCAGACGTATTGTCTCGGATCCTGAGATCTTTGACAAAACTCTTGATACATTGGTCAACAAGTTCCAAAAGCGGGGGTACCCAACTAAATTATTGAAAGAGAAAAAGGAAGCGGCTAGACATCTAAATAGGGATGACACCCTTAAAACAATAAAAAAAGAACGTTCCAAAATGATGAGGATTCCTTTTATCTCAACACACTCTGAGTGTTGAAATAGGGAACATCATACGACGACACTGGGGTATACTAAAAGGTTGCCACGACACGATTACAGAGTTCCACTGCCCCCCTTTAATGTCCTATAGAAGGTCCCGGAGTTTAAAGGATCAGCTTGTGAAGGCGGATGTGGGCACATTGAAAAAGGGTAGACAGACAACGCTAACAAATCCCAGTGTTGGCTGTTTTCCCTGTCTATCCTGTGTTAATTGCAGGTATATACCTAAGGGTAAAACATTTGTACACCCTCAAACCGGCGTTGCATATCATATAGGTCATTATCTGACATGCGATTCCAGCTTTGTTATCTATGTATTAACCTGTCCATGCAATCTGTTGTATGTTGAAGAGACAACTACGGATTTCAAGTCGCGTCTCAACAACCACAGGTTAAGCATAAGAAAGAAAAGACTGGATCTGCCGGTTTCAAAACACTTTGCAGAATTCAAACATGTTGAGAGAGAGACATGAAGTGTTGTATTATCGATTTTGTTCCAAAGCCGAGAAGGGGTGGTGATAGAGTTAGTATTTTTTTAAAAAAGGGAACTCAAATGGATCCATGTACTTAACTCCCGCAAACCGCATGGTCTGAACGTGGACTATAATATTGGGGTGATATAGGTCAGTGGCTTGCCCTTGACCGACATATGGAACCGGTACATTGCACCTGAGTATATTTGGTGATCAACTGTATGGGACAAAATTGTAGTTCCTTAAGGATTGCCAAATTTTTATTATTAAAAAATTCTTTCTTTATTTTATTTTTTTCACAGATGGTTTGCAATGGAGTCTGGTAAGGGAGAATATAAGGAGATATTTGAATGGCGTGCGGTCAGGATTCCCATTTTGTCGGGGATGTCGGTGTTTGTCTTTGCTTTATTATTATTTTTTTTAAATTCTTTTATTTTTTTATTCTTTATTTTCATCTTTTAGAACATGGTCATGGTCTGTGGGCCACATGGGAGGTGATATTGAGGAGAACCCTCTTGAGTGGTGATACTGTGTGTGGTTTTTTGACCGGGGGTACAGTGCGACCCCATATTAACATATGGGAGCGCTACTGACCGTGGGTTACGGGTGGAGACTGCGCCTATAATCTGTGGACATAGTCTTCACGCGACCCCGCACTGCCACTAATGTTATGCCGGCATAAAATGTTGCTGGCGCCACCTCGATCCTGTATACAGCAGACTATGATGATATTGTTGTGTGACGTCCGAGGTGGATGTCAGGTTCCCTTGACAAATATGGCCGACGTAGGGTTTGAATTGCAATGCGCAGCTGCGCAGTGATGTACGCAGCTACAACCGGAAGGGCCTTATGTACGTCATCAAGACATGCGCAGAGATGGACTGGACACGCCGATCGACATGCGGTATCCTGGATGGCGGCCATTCATCCTCCTATCTCGTTTTCACCCTCCATTTGCAATACCTCATAGTAAGCACTCGGCACCTTTATTATTCACAAGTGGCACTGATTTTGATAATTGATGTAATCAATAATGTATGGCAAAAATTTTCTTGTATTATTTAGAATCATGTACACATTTCTAAGGAAACATGTACTATATTGTACTTGGAATGTATTGTCACACATTTGCATTTTTTATTCTATATTTTATAAGATGCACAATAGATTTTTTTGCTTTATTGTTTATTAATTGCACAGATTTAGTTAATTGTAATGAATGAGTTTGTTGCTATATATTGCTGGCATTTTGTCCCCACACACTGCTTGAGAAAGGCTCTGGTTTGGAGCCGAAACGTCGCGCATGTCCCACTGGGGTAAATAAAGACTTTTGGTATTTTTTACTTTTTGGAGAAATTAGGACTGCACTCCAAAATAGTGGTGAAAGCAAAAAGTTTTTTACACCCATGTGGCAAATCTTGCGACGTTTCAGCTCACACAAGCTTTCCTCAAACATAGAGATAGTGAAAGTGAGGACATATAAAGGCATTACAAAAAGTGTACCACCAATCAGGGTGTGGTTACAATCAAATTAAATTACATCCATCTGATACAAATAAATAAAGTGCATGTGCATAAAGTGACCAGTGCCGTACGATCTACAACTCCAGGATGTAATCCCTATTGCGTAGAACAAAACATGTACAAAACTTAGTTACAATTTGAATCACAATAAAAAGTGACAGTATAAGGCCTCATGCACACGACAGTATTTTTTCACGGTCCGCAAAAACGGGGTCCGTAGGTCCGTGATCCGTGACCGTTTTTTCTTCCGTGGGTCTTCCTTGATTTTTGGAGGATCCACAGACATGAAAAAAAAGTCTCTTTGGTGTCCGCCTGGCCGTGCGGAGCCAAACGGATCCGTCCTGAATTACAATGCAAGTCAATGGGGACGGATCCGTTTGATGTTGACACAATATGGTGCCATTTCAAACGGATCCGTCCCCATTGACTTTCAGTGTAAAGTCTGGAGTCCCTTTTATACCATCGGATCGGAGTTTTCTCCAATCCGATGGTATATTTCAACTTGAAGCGTCCCCATCACCATGGGAACGCCTCTATGTTAGAATATACTGTCGGATATGAGTTACATCGTGAAAACTCATTTCCGACAGTATATTCTAACACAGAGGCGTTCCCATGGTGATGGGGACGCTTCTAGTTAGAATATACTACAAACTGTGTACATGACTGCCCCCTGCTGCCTGGCAGCACCCGATCTCTTACAGGGGGCCGTGATCAGCACAATTAACTCCTCAGGTGCCGCACCTGAAGGGGTTAATTGTACTATCATATCCCCCTGTAAGAGATCAGGGCTGCCAGGCAGCAGGGGGCAGACCCCCCCCCTCCCAGTTTGAATATCATTGGTGGCCAGTGCGCCCCCCCCCCTCCCTCCCTCTATTGTAATAAATCGTTGGTGGCACAGTGTGCGCCCCCATCGCCCCCCCCTCCCTCCCTCTATTGTAATAAATCATTGGTGGCACAGTGTGCGCCCCCCATCGGCCCCCCCTCCCTCTATTGTAATAAATCGTTGGTGGCACAGTGTGCGCCCACCATCGGCCCCCCTCCCTCTATAGCAGTAACAACATTGGTGGCCAGTGTGCGGCCTCCCATCTCCCCCCCCCCCCCCCCCCCCGATCATTGGTGGCAGCGTAGTTCCGATCGCAGTCCCAGTTTAATCACTGGGGCTCCGATCGGTAACCATGGCAACCAGGAAGCTACTGCAGCCCTGGTTGCCATGGTTACTTAGCAATAGTACAATAGTAGAAGATTCATACTTACCTGCTGGCTGCTGCGATGTCTGTGACCGGCCGGGAGCTCCTCCTACTGGTAAGTGACAGTTCATTTAGCAATGCGCCGCACAGACCTGTCACTTACCAGTAGGTGGAGCTCCCGGCTGGACACGAACATCGCAGCAGCCAGCAGGTAACTATGAATCTTCTACTATTGTACTATTGCTAAGTAACCATGGCAACCAGGACTGCAGTAGCGTCCTGGTTGCCATGGTTACCGATCGGAGCCCCAGCGATTAAACTGGGACTCCGATCGGAACTCCGCTGCCACCAATGATCGGGGGGGGGAGATGGGAGGCCGCACACTGGCCATCAAAGTTGGTAATGCTATATAGGGAGGGGGGGCGATGGGGGGCACACACTGTGCCACCAACGATTTATTACAATAGAGGGAGGATGGGGGGGGCGATGGGGGGCGCACACTGTGCCACCAACGATTTATTACAATAGAGGGAGGAAGGGGGGGCCCGATGGGGGGCGCACACTGTGCCACCAACGATTTATTACAATAGAGGGAGGAAGGGGGGGGGCCAGGGGGCCGCACACTGGCCACCAAGCTATTACTACAATAGAGGGAGGGAGGGGGGGGCCGCACTGGCCACCAATGATATTCAAACTGGGGAGGGGGGGGTCTGCCCCCTGCTGCCTGGCAGCCCAGATCTCTTACAGGGGGATATGATAGTACAATTAACCCCTTCAGGTGCCGCACCTGAAGGGGTTAATTGTGCTGATCACGGCCCCCTGTAAGAGATCGGGTGCTGCCAGGCAGCAGGGGGCAGTCTTGTACACAGTTTGTAGTGTATTCTAACTAGAAGCGTCCCCATCACCATGGGAACGCCTCTGTGTTAGAATATACTGTCGGATATGAGTTTTCATGAAGTGAAAACTTAGATCTGAAAAAGCTTTTATGCAGACGGATCTTCGGATCCGTCTGTATGAAAGCAACCTACGGCCACGGATCACGGACACGGATGCCAATCTTGTGTGCATCCGTGTTCTTTCACGGACCCATTGACTTGAATGGGTCCGTGAACCTTTGTCCGTCAAAAAAATAGGACAGGTCATATTTTTTTGACGGACAGAATACACGGATCACGGCCTCGGCTGCAAAACGGTGCATTTTCGGATTTTTCCACGGACCCATTGAAATTCAATGGGTCCGCGAAAAAAAAAGGAAAACGGCACAACGGCCACGGATGCACACAACGGTCGTGTGCATGAGGCCTAATGAATAGGGATCATAGAAGTTCGACCTTAGGTAGCCATGGGGCCCGCATATACCATCGTGTTCCTTGAGCGTCTCCATCTCTTCATTGCGCATGTCCAGGATAGCGTCATCGTATGAATCACAGTGTAAAGGTCAGGCGCATGCGTTCTGTAAGGCCAACCTGAAATCGTCATTTTACTTATGGGAAACATGCCCTATAAATCCGTTCATATTTATTACATGACTGTTGGCTAAACAAAATGTTTACTAGACAAGATATGGAACGGGATATATAAAGAACGGGATATATAAAGGACCGCGGTAGGGATCTCCTACATGAGCCAGCATCTGGACCGGGATCCCATCCGACCGGGAGGGATACCGGACCAAGGGGCCGCGAATGTCAGAGGGGGACATCTCCATGAACCCCGCCGACAGCCATAGCCCACTTACTGGCAATAATACGGTCATAGAGGGATTATCCCTCTCCATTACAGACACAGCATCACACTGGAGACTGATTACATGTCTGGAATAGCGCATAAAAGAGAGAACGCTGAGGACGGCACCGGGCTATATCGCTTCCAAAAGGTCAAAGTTCAAGGATCCACATCCAGTGTTGTGAAGATTAAAATTTCTAAAAGGCAAAAAGAGTTACATTAGTTTCTGAATTTATATTGTATTACAGTTACAAATGCGCATTATTCTTTCACAATTCTCCTGCACTATTATACATGTGTGAGAAAGGTACATTACACACTCGCAGAGAAAACCAAAGTGAGCGACAAATCCAGGGGCTCCTACCTAAACTCCACATTAAGACCTCTGGGGTGCAAGCTATCCAGATCATATATCCAACGTAATTCTCTTTTCTTCAGAATTGTTAGGCGATCGCCGCCTCTTCTGGGAAGTGCAACCTGATCAATGATCCAGCATCTTAGATCCCGCTCAGAGTGCTCAAGGGATCTAAAATGTCTGGAGACTGGTAAATCGGTACGTTTTTTCCTTATTGAATTCCTATGGTTATTCAACCTCCATTTCAGTTCTGTGGACGTTTCACCAATGTATTTTAAGTTGCAAGGGCAGGCCAGCACATAAATTACATATGATGAAGAGCAATTCAAATGAAATTTAATAGGGTATTCTTTGTTTGTAGATGGATGTGTAAAAGACCTGGATTTGCATATATAGCGACAATTAACGCAATTGAGTGTGCAGCGAACATTGACGCACTCGGGACTTGGATGTTATCCGTGTCTCAATTGCGTTAATTGTCGCTATATATGCAAATCCAGGTCTTTTACACATCCATCTACAAACAAAGAATACCCTATTAAATTTCATTTGAATTGCTCTTCATCATATGTAATTTATGTGCTGGCCTGCCCTTGCAACTTAAAATACATTGGTGAAACGTCCACAGAACTGAAATGGAGGTTGAATAACCATAGGAATTCAATAAGGAAAAAACGTACCGATTTACCAGTCTCCAGACATTTTAGATCCCTTGAGCACTCTGAGCTGGATCTAAGATGCTGGATCATTGATCAGGTTGCACTTCCCAGAAGAGGCGGCGATCGCCTAACAATTCTGAAGAAAAGAGAATTACGTTGGATATATGATCTGGATAGCTTGCACCCCAGAGGTCTTAATGTGGAGTTTAGGTAGGAGCCCCTGGATTTGTCGCTCACTTTGGTTTTCTCTGCGAGTGTGTAATGTACCTTTCTCACACATGTATAATAGTGCAGGAGAATTGTGAAAGAATAATGCGCATTTGTAACTGTAATACAATATAAATTCAGAAACTAATGTAACTCTTTTTGCCTTTAAGAAATTTTAATCTTCACAACACTGGATGTGGATCCTTGAACTTTGACCTTTTGGAAGCGATATAGCCCGGTGCCGTCCTCAGCGTTCTCTCTTTTATGCGCTATTCCAGACATGTAATCAGTCTCCAGTGTGATGCTGTGTCTGTAATGGAGAGGGATAATCCCTCTATGACCGTATTATTGCCAGTAAGTGGGCTATGGCTGTCGGCGGGGTTCATGGAGATGTCCTCCTCTGACATTCGCGGCCCCTTGGTCCGGTATCCCTCCCGGTCGGATGGGATCCCGGTCCAGATGTTGGCTCATGTAGGAGATCCCTACCGCGGTCCTTTATATATCCCGTTCTTTATATATCCCGTTCCATATCTTGTCTAGTAAACATTTTGTTTAGCCAACAGTCATGTAATAAATATAAACGGATTTATAGGGCATGTTTCCCATAAGCAAAATGCCGATTTCAGGTTGGCCTTACAGAACGCATGCGCACGACCTTTACACTGTGATTCATACGATGACGCTATCCTGGACATGCGCAATGAAGAGATGGAGACGCTCAAGGAACGCGATGGTATATGCGGGCCCCATGGCTACCTAAGGTCGAACTTCTATGATCCCTATTCATTATACTGTCACTTTTTATTGTGATTCAAATTGTAACTAAGTTTTGTACATGTTTTGTTCTACGCAATAGGGATTACATCCTGGAGTTGTAGATCGTACGGCACTGGTCACTTTATGCACATGCACTTTATTTATTTGTATCAGATGGATGTAATTTAATTTGATTGTAACCACACCCTGATTGGTGGTACACTTTTTGTAATGCCTTTATATGTCCTCACTTTCACTATCTCTATGTTTGAGTAAGGCTCTTGTGAGCCGAAACGTCGCAAGTTTGCCACACTATGGGTGAAAAAAAGTTTTTTGCTTTCACTACTCAGGAGTGCAGTCCTAATTTTTCTGCATATATATATATATATATATATATATATATATATACACACACATATATATACACACAACAGTTATCATTTAAACAAAAGGTGCTGAAAAAGGAAACATCCTGCATTTTCCATTTAAATTAACAGATTAAGGCCTCATGCACACGACCGTTGTGTGCATCCGTGGCCGTTGTGCCGTTTTCCGTTTTTTTTCGCGGACCCATTGACTTTCAATGGGTCCGTGGAAAAATCGGAAAATGCACCGTTTTGCAGCCGAGGCCGTGATCCGTGTATCCTGTCCGTCAAAAAAATATGACCTGTCCTATTTTTTTGACGGACAACGGTTCACGGACCCATTCAAGTCAATGGGTCCATGAAAGAACACGGATGCACACAAGATTGGCATCCGTGTCCGTGATCCGTGGCCGTAGGTTGCTTTCATATAGACGGATCCGAAGATCCGTCTGCATAAAAGCTTTTTCTGATCTAAGTTTTCACTTCGTGAAAACTCATTTCCGACAGTATATTCTAACACAGAAGCGTTCCCATGGTGATGGGGACGCTTCTAGTTAGAATACACTGCAAACTTTGTACAAGACTGCCCCCTACTGCCTGGCACCACCCGATCTCTTACAGGGGAATATGATAGCACAATTAACCCCTTCAGGTGCGGCACCTAAAGGGGTTAATTGTACTATCATATTCCCCTGTAAGAGATCAGGGCTGCCAGGCAGCAGGGGGCAGACCCCCCCCCCCCCTCCCCAGTTTGAATATCGTTGGTGGCACAGTGTGCGCCCACCATCGCCCCCCCTTCCTCCCTCTATAGTTAAAAATCGTTGGTGGCACAGTGTGCACCCACCATCGCCCCCCCTTCCTCCCTCTATAGTTATAAATCGTTGGTGGCACAGTGTGCGCCCACCATCGGCCCCCCTTCCTCCCTCTATAGTTAAAAATCGTTGGTGGCACAGTGTGCGCCCACCATCGGCCCCCCTCTCTCTATAGTAGTAACAACCATTGGTGGCAGTGTGCGGCCTCCCATTCCCCCCCCCCACCCCCATCATTGGTGGCAGCGGAGTTCCGATCGGAGTCCCAGTTTAATCGCTGGGGCTCCGATCGGTAACCATGGCAACCAGGAAGCTACTGCAGCCCTGGTTGCCATGGTTACTTAGCAATAGTACAACAGTAGAAGATTCATACTTACCTGCTTGCTGCTGCGATGTCTGTGACCGGCCGGGAGCTCCTCCTACTGGTAAGTGACAGTTCTTTAGCAATGCGCCGCACAGACCTTTCACTTACCAGTAGGTGGAGCTCCCGGCCGGTCACAGACATCGCAGCAGCAAGCAGGTAAGTATGAATCTTCTACAATTGTACTATTGCTAAGTAACCATGGCAACCAGGGATGCAGTAGCTTCCTGGTTGCCATGGTTACCGATCGGAGCCCCAGCGATTAAACTGGGACTCCGATCGGAACTCCGCTGCCACCAATGATGGGGGGGGGGGAATGGGAGGCCGCACACTGCCACCAATGGTTGTTACTACTATAGAGAGAGGGGGGCCGATGGTGGGCGCACACTGTGCCACCAACGATTTATTACAATAGAGGGAGGGGGGGGCGATGTGGGCGCACACTGTGCCACCAACGATTTATAACAATAGAGGGAGGAAGGGGGGGGCCCGATGGTGGGCGCACACTGTGCCACCAACGATATTCAAACTGGGGAGGGGGGGAGGTCTGCCCCTGCTGCCTGGCAGCCCTGA